>NC_090442.1:496373048-496676079 GCF_031143425.1 Pleurodeles waltl | reverse complement strand
AAATGGTAGCGCACAATGAATAACATGAAAAAACACTCAAGGAAAGAATTGCGCGTGTTGCCGATTCGAATGCCACCATGTAAATGCCAGAAAATGGTAGCGCGCAATGAACAACAAAGTTAAATGCTCATGAAACGAGTTGCACGTCTTGCCAACTCGTAAAACATCATGTAAATGTCAAGAAATATCAGCACGCAATGAACAACAATGTAATAACGAAGTCAAATCTTTATGGAATAAATTGCGCGTCCTCCCTATTTGCAAACCACCATACAAATGTCAAAAAATGGCAGCACACAAGTAATCTGTTATTCATTTAAGAATTAAAATCAAGAATATGAAAATTCTCAATTACGGTGTTGGGAAATGTCCAAACACCGTCTTACCGCCTGGAAACAGTGATCACCAATGAGAGAAGAGTGCAGAAGACTGGAAAATCCAAATAGGCTGCCGGGACAGGAGCTCAGGAAGAAGCTGCTGCTCTGCACCGGGACCTCTGAATAGTGAGCACTGGAAGTTGGGCTGACTCTCTTTTATAGAGTCTTGGCCCAGCCTTGAACCACGCCCAGGCATGTTGCAGGGAAACTCTCTAGAAGGCCCTGGAAAGGGACCACACCCTAACACACTCTGAATGTCTGCAGCAATACATTGCAAATGTACAGTATTTATAAGCACCTTAAAAATGAATCTTTTGGATGGAATTGTGCAATGCAAAAGGTTAAACAATAACACATCATCACAATGCATAAATTACATTATCTTGCGAGTGTTGGGTTTTTGCATTCTAGATGCCTGTAGAGCGCACACTGTCCTGGTGTTGACAATCAGCTTGAAACATGTGACCAGACCTATCTCTAAACATAGTGGGGGTCATTCTGACCCCGGCGGTCTTAGACCGCCGGGGCCAGGGTCGGCGGGAGCACCGCCGACAGGCCGGCGGTGCCCCGCAGGGCATTCTGACCGCGGCGGTTCGGCCGCGGTCAGAAGAGGCAAACCGGCGGTCTCCTGCCGGTTTACCGCTGCCCTTAGAATCCCCCATGGCGGCGCAGCTTGCTGCGCCGCCATGGGGGATTCTGACACCCCGTACCACCATCCTGTTCCTGGCGGTTCGCCCGCCAGGAACAGGATGGCGGTAGGGGGTGCCGCGGGGCCCCTGCTGTGCCCATGCCAATGGCATGGGCACGGCAGGGGCCCCCGTAAGAGGGCCCCGCAAAGTATTTCAGTGTCTGCTAAGCAGACACTGAAATACGCGACGGGTGCAACTGCACCCGTCGCACCCCTGCAACTCCGCCGGCTCAATTCTGAGCCGGCGTCCTCGTTGCAGGGGCATTTCCTCTGGGCCGGCGGGCGCTCTTTTGGAGAGCGCCCGCCGGCCCAGAGGAAATGTCTAAATGGCCGCCGCGGTCTTTTGACCGCGGTGCGGTCATTCAGCGGCGGTACCTTGGCGGACGGCCTCCGCCGTCCGCCAGGGTCATAATCAGGCCCAGTATATCTTTCCAAATAGTTTTCACATCACATTCACTGATCATGTATTAAAGTATGCAGTTGGGTCAGGGTACATACATCACACATAATCTGCAATGTCTCAGGACTCAAAATCTATCTGTAAACATATGCATATGTCCATCTACCCACACATTTTACAACAATCCTTCATTTCACCACAGTCCCTGGACATTATCATACACTTAACCCTTTAAGCATTGCAATTGGATTGCAAATACCTGTTCCTCTGGAGTACCATAGAGCTGTTCATACAGGGGTAGGACCTCCTCCACAAACTTTTCAAGATCCTCAGGGTGGAAGGGAGGGGCCCTATCTCCTGTAGGAAGTGGCATGATTGCTCCCAGAGGCAGTAAGCAGCAGCTCAGGTCGGGGAGGTCTTGCTGGCAGCAGTGTCAGGAGTCAAGTGAGAGATGAAGTAGAGATGAAGTATGAGATGGCAGTCAATACATTGCAAATGTACAGTATTTATAAGCACCTTAAAAATGAATCTTTTGGATGGAATTCTGCAATGCAAAATGTTAAACAATAACATATCATCACAATGCATAAATTACATTATCTTGCGAGTGTTGGGTTTTTGCATTCTAGATGCCCGTAGAGCGCGCACTGTCCTGGTGTTGACAGTACTCCCCTCTCCCAGGCGCGCTCTATGGCCTGGTGTATCTGGATTGAGACGATGAAAGCGTCTCACAAGTACTGGAGCATGAACATCAGATGCGGAAACCCATGAATTACTTTCAGGGCCATAACCTTTCCATGAGATTAAGTAACATAGGTTACGCCCTCTCAGTTTAGAGACCAACACTTTCTTGACTTCATATTCTTCTTCCCCCTGTACTAGAACAGGAGCTTGATGAGAGTGGACCTTTTGAACTGCCTTTTTTAAGAGGGAAGTATGGAACACTGGATGAATCCGTAATGATTTTGGCAATTGTAGTTTATAGGTCACAGGATTGATTTGCTGAAGAACAGTGTAAGGACCTATAAATTTGGGGTTGAACATGTGCTTCTTCTTGAAGTCTATATGTTTTGTGGAAAGCCACACTTTGTCACCAGGTTGATACTGCGGTCCCTCACAATGTTTCTTGTCATAATGCTTTTTGTATTTTTTTTTAGCTTTTTCTAAATGTTGTTGAATCGATTTCTGAGTTTGATGCAAATGTTGAATGATTTCTGACACAGCTGGAGTGAGAGAACTTTCTTGAGGAATTGTGATGGGCAAGGTGTCAGGATGATAGCCTACAAACCAAAGAAGGGTGTAACGCCAGTAGACGTGTGGAAGGAGTTGTTGTAGGCTAACTCAGCTAACCAGAGCATTGATGTCCATGAATTAAGTGCTTTTTCAGCGTAAGCACGTAGGTATTGCTTCAAAGTCTGATTTAGTCTCTCCGTTTGACCATCTGTTTGAGGATGGTGGCTAGTAGATAGGGTAGATGTCACTTGGAGTGTTTTACACCATGTCTTCCAGAAGTTGGAGGCAAATTGCGATCCCCGATCGGAGAGGATCACTTTGGCAGTCCATTATAATGAACCACTCTATTCAGTAAGATAGTTGCCAGTTCACTAGAGGTGGGTAATTTCTTACAGGCAATGAAATGTCCATATTTCGTGAGACTGTCTACTACCACCAGAATTACTGAATGCTGTTGAACCACTGGCAGACCTGTAATAAAGTCTAAAGAGATGTGTTCCCACGGACGACTTGGGGTTGGGAGTGGGTGTAACAACCCTTTCGGTTTTGAATGACTTGTTTTAGTGCGAGCACAGACTTCGCAGCTGTTTACCATTGTTTTTACATCCTTTGTTAAGGTAGGCCACCAAAAATAGCGTTGGATTAATTCAAGAGTTTTAGGAGTACCAGGGTGACCTGCTGTAGGTATAACATGCAACCAATGAAACACTATCTTGCGAAGTTTGGTAAAGGCACGAACAAACGAGCATAGTGAAAGGGTAATCCTTGCTTGATTGATCTTTTCAGATCTGCTTGGGCCCACGCCTGCCATTTTTCAACAGTGAATGAATTGCGGATGTCTTCAAAGAAATCTTCTGTTTTTATGATACATAGGGCCTTGTCAGGAGCAATGATAGCTCTGGAGGTTTGAACTGCAGGCAATGTGGTAGACTCTTGGCGGGACAAGGCGTCAGCTTTGCGATTATCTTTACCAGGCCGGAAGGTTACCACAAAATCAAACTCAGCAAAAAACAGCATCCAGCGTAATTGCTGAGGAGTCAAAAGTCTGGCAGAACTCATGAATTGAAGATTGCGATGATCAGTATATACTGTGACAGTATATTTAGCTCCCAACAAATTATGTCTCCATTCTTTAAAGGTGTCACGAATCGCCAGAAGCTCTTTTTCAGCAATGACATAGTTCTGTTCGGCTTCGTTCAACTTCCGAGACATGTAAGCTACAGGATGAAGCTGACTAGTGTCTTTGTTCCGTTGTGACAAGACTGCTCCTATCTGAAGCACCAGCTTCCACTATGAAAGGTCGATCCGCATCTGGATGAGTCAAGACTGGGGCAGTGGAGAAAGCTTCTTTCAAAGTTGAAAAGGGTTGGTCTGCTTCTGGGGACCATACAATTTTTTTTTTCTTTCTTAACAACTTAGTAATTGGAGCCACTGTCTGGGAGAAATGATTGATGAACCTACGGTAAAAATTTGCAAAGCCCAGGAAACATTGTACATCACGAACAGTCTTTGGGATGGGCCATTCAGATACGGCTTTTACTTTCCTTTCTGCCATCACCATACCTTGAGGGGTAAGGATAACCCCTAAAAACTCAACTGTGGTAACATGAAACTCACACTTGGTTAGCTTGCAATATAAATGGTGTTTACGAAGGGCTGCCAAAATTTTCTTGACATGTTGAACATGTTCATTCTCATTGTCTGAGTAAATCAAAATGTCATCAATGTAAACTATGGCAAAGATATCGAGGTACTCTCTAAGAATGTCATTTAAGAAAAATTGAAATGCTGCTGGAGCATTGCACAGACCAAAAGGCATGACGGTGTATTAAAAAAGGCCATATCTTGTTTTGAATGCCGTTTTCCATTCGTCACCCTCTCTCATTCTGACCAAATGGTAAGCACCTCGAAGATCAAGCTTCGTGTACATTTTTGCTTTCTTTACTTGTTCCAGTAAGACCGGAATTAGAGGCAAAGGATATTTGTTCTTGATGGTGATTTTATTCAAGCCCCTATAGTCGATACAAGTTCGAAGCTCTCCGTTCGCTTTTGGAATAAAAAATAAAGGAGAAGCTGTGGGAGACTTAGAGGGGAGGATGAAACCATTCTCTAAGAATTGATCCAAGTATTTTCGTAAATGTTGATTTTCATGTTCTGACAGGGCATACACACGACAGTTGGGAAGTATCCCCCCTGGGACTAGATCAATTTGACAGTCATAAGATCTATGAGGAGGTAAGTTCGCTGCTTCCTTCTCATCAAATACATCTTCATAAGACGAATACTGTTTGGGCAACTGAACTTCTTTCTCTGCGGCGGTAGCTATGTAAGAATGGCGAACTTCCGATTCTTGAGTCCTTTGGAGACAATGTTCTTTACATAGCACTGATGAGAACACGATCTTTCGTTCTGCCCAATTAATCTCCGGATTGTGATGAGTTAACCGTGGCAAGCCAAGGATGATCCCATACTGGGGAGCATGGATCACGTCAAGGATAAGTTCCTCTTTATGTTTCTTTCTTTGATTTTTACCTTCACAAATTATTGTCAAGGGGACAGTCTGAAGTGTTATCGGACCTCCATTCAAGAGTTTTCCATCAACTGCCTGGATGGTTTCTGGGGTCTTCTTTTCAATACATGGGATCCCCCATGCACAAACCAATTGGGCGTCAACAAAGTTTCCGGTAGCCCCAGAGTCGACTAGAGCCTTCTTGAAATAGGTATTTTTCTTGACCTGAACTCTTATTCCCAATTTTAGATGTTTGGATTGTGAAGGATCCACGGTGACACCGAAGAGCAACCCTTCTCTGCAACTTGGGTGCTTTAGATTTTCCGACTCGACTGATGCATTGGTTGCAACTTTCTGAACTGGGCTTCGCTTGCTCTTTGTTTTGATTGGACAATCTTTGGCGAAATGACCTTTCCACCCACAATAGAGACATTGCCCATTTTTTCTGCGTAGGTCCTTTTCATCTTTGGTCAAAGGTCTCCTGATGGTTCCAATTTCCATCGGTTCCAGCGTTCTTTCTCTCAGAGTTCTTGAGTCTTTTTTATCATGAGCATGCCTAGAATGTTTTTCAGTCTTTTTACACGTTCCTTTTCGTTCGTTTAAACGATGATCAAGCCTCAAGACAAGGTTTATTAAATCTTGACAGTTTGCAGGTTGTGGGTCGATTTGCGCTAAGATGTCTTTTAGCTCCTCTTTGAGTCACCTGTAAAACAAGGCCGCTGGTTTTTCTTCAGGCCAGGATGTCTCAGCGACCAGCCGATTAAAGTTGGCTAAATATGACACTAAGTCCTGATTCCCTTGGCGTAAGTCTAATAATTCACGATTTGCTGACTGTGTTACAGTTCTACGATCGAAAACTCTCTCAAATTCACGAACAAAATTTTTCCAGTTGTACAACAGGGGACTATTTTTACGCACAAGAGGAATAGCCCAGGTAGCTGCATCTCCAGACAGATATGACAACAAGAAAGCTACTTTAGACTGGGCATCGGGGAAAGTATGTGGTCTGCAGGTGAAGTGAAGTTCCACTTGAACCAGAAAAGATTGCGCTTTCAAGGGATCACCTGAGAAGCGTTCTGGGGGAGCTAAAGGAATGGCTGAAGGAACATTGAGGGAAATGTTCGTCAGATTACCTCCAGAAGTCTGAGAAGAAGTACCTGGCCAAGACGCACCTGTGGGACTTTGTTCTTTCATCTCAACCTTATTCTGTTACTGACTCACCCTCTCAGTTAGACTATTTGTCAAATCCTTTGATGATACCACTTCTGACTGGAGCTGGGTGATAGCCTTGACTAGCTCGTCCAGTGTGGCCATGCTGAGAACATACACAAACCAGGAGGATAATAATTTGTGGGCTCACTATTCTGTCAGAGTCACCAGATCCTCGGGGTCTGTGCACGTTCCCAACACTTCCACCACAAGACAGCTCCAATACTCTGATTAGATTTATCACAGAGTCAAAGAGAGTCCAAGTGGGGAAAGGAGACATGTAGGAAGCAAAAGGTTAAAACACAACATCAAAATTACATCTCATGAAATCAATACCATGCTACAACTCTAAGCTTTGTCTTTTCCGAAAAACATGAACAACCCTAGAATAGTCCTAAAACTGACTAGGCTTTAGATGACCGAATGCCTGAGGAGGAAACAGGAAAAGTTAAATAGGACTTTCAGATTCGAGTACTTTCTTTAGCATGAGAATCAGGAAACACAATTTCTAAACAACCATATGAATCTCCTTTTAAGAATATATATCAGGAACACACAGCATTACATCTAGAACTCTGGTATTGTTGTGTTCATCTCAGAAAAAACATTGGGAAGTGAATTGCGCACATTGCAGATTTTTATATGAGTATTAAACACCATAAAGGATTGTGCACCATGAAATCACACAACGCAGATTCAAGGAATAAATCACGCAACGTGTCAACTTGAAATGCTACCAAGAAAATGTCTTAAAATAGTAGCGCACAGTAATTTACATTATTTATACATGAGGAAAGAATTGCGCGTCTTGCCGATTCAAATGCCACCATACAAATGCCAAGAAATGGTAGCGCACAATGAACAACATGAAAAGCACTCAGGGAAAGAATTGCGCGTCTTGCCGATTCAAATGCCACCATGCAAATGCCAAGAAATGGTAGCGCACAATGAATAACATGAAAAAACACTCAAGGAAAGAATTGCGCGTGTTGCCGATTCGAATGCCACCATGTAAATGCCAGAAAATGGTAGCGCGCAATGAACAACAAAGTTAAATGCTCATGAAACGAGTTGCACGTCTTGCCAACTCGTAAAACATCATGTAAATGTCAAGAAATATCAGCGCGCAATGAACAACAATGTAATAACGAAGTCAAATCTTTATGGAATAAATTGCACGTCCTCCCTATTTGCAAACCACCATACAAATGTCAAAAAATGGCAGCACACAAGTAATCTGTTATTCATTTAAGAATTAAAATCAAGAATATGAAAATTCTCAATTACGGTGTTGGGAAATGTCCAAACACCGTCTTACCGCCTGGAAACAGTGATCACCAATGAGAGATGAGTGCAGAAGACTGGAAAATCCAAATAGGCCGCCGGGACAGGAGCTCAGGAAGAAGCTGCTGCTCTGCACCGGGACCTCTGAATAGTGAGCACTGGAAGTTGGGCTGACTCTCTTTTATGGAGTCTTGGCCCAGCCGAGAACCACACCCAGGCATGTTGCAGGGAAAGTCTCTAGAAGGCCCTGGAAAGGGACCACACCCTAACACACTCTGAATGTCTGCAGTAATACATTGCAAATGTACAGTATTTATAAGCACCTTAAAAATGAATCTTTTGGATGGAATTGTGCAATGCAAAAGGTTAAACAATAACACATCATCACAATGCATAAATTACATTATCTTGCGAGTGTTGGGTTTTGCATTCTAGATGCCCGTAGAGCGCGCACTGTCCTGGTGTTGACAATCAGCTTGAAACATGTGACCAGACCTATCTCTAAACATAGTATATCTTTCCAAATAGTTTTCACATCACATTCACTGATCATGTATTAAAGTATGCAGTTGGGTCAGGGTACATACATCACACATAATCTGCAATGTCTCAGCATCTGTAAACATATGCATATGTCCATCTACCCACACATTTTACAACAATCCTTCATTTCACCACAGTCCCTGGACATTATCATACACTTAACCCTTTAAGCATTGCAATTGGATTGCAAATACCTGTTCCTCTGGAGTACCATAGAGCTGTTCATACAGGGGTAGGACCTCCTCCACAAACTTTTCAAGATCCTCAGGGTGGAAGGGAGGGGCCCTATCTCCTGTAGGACGTGGCATGATTGCTCCCAGAGGCAGTAAGCAGCAGCTCAGGTCGGGGAGGTCTTGCTGGCAGCAGTGTCAGGAGTCAAGTGAGAGATGAAGTATGAGATGGCAGTCATGTCCGCCACGCAAAAGAGTGTCACCACTGGCAGACATCACTATTGGCCCAAGACCGCCAAAGACAGCAGTGTGTTCCAATGGAAATGTTCACCGGAGTTGTGTCTGCCTACTGCCATGATGACGTCTGCCAGCGCACTTAGGACACTTTATAATGTCCAGTACAGTATGTCAGGCAGCTGCCATTTTAATGCTCATATATGAACTAAACAATTATTTAAAAGTTGTGTCACACGCTGTGAAATATATCTACAACATTTTGTTCACTTCTGGCTTTGAGCACACATGTAGCAATGTGCATGAATTATGTACAGGATGTCAAATTGATGTATTTTAAGAAATGTAAATGTATTAGCATAATGAGCAGAGCAATCACAATCTGACATATGGTATGTGTCCCATATATGTGCTACATGTTAATGATGTTAATATCACATAGACTGTCAGTGACATGCTTTCCCATTTCTATCACATGATAGAGGAAAGGAGATGTGAATACAGTTATAAGCCATTATTTGCCTAGGTATGTTCAGTGTACAATGTTTCAAGAGTTTCATGTGGCATTTTAGAACATAATATATGTGACATGGGTATGATCATACTTATGATGTACAGAATGAGTGATACACATACATATTGGCATTTCTCCCACATAGTTATCTTGGCATGAAAAGAGTGAGAGAACTTCCAGTGTACCGTCCACTAGCAGACCTGCAGACCATGGAGGAGCGACATGTGGTTCAGATGTACTGCATGGCTATGCATACAATCATGGATCTCTGTGGTCAGTTGGTGACAGATCTGATGCCTGCCTTTCGTAACCCCCAGAGCATATCACCCATTGTACAAGTTATGCCAGTGCTACACTTTCTGGCCACAAGCTCCTTTCAAAATACAATGGCCCTAACTGCAGGGATGTTTCAGCCTATGTTCAGTCTGGTCTTGAAAGCTGTACTGTATGCATTGTTGAAACACCTGGACAGCTACATCAGATTTTCACAACGTGATGATTTGGCCCATGTAAAGGCAGATTTATATGCTTTGCAACACATTCCACATGTGGGTGGAGCCATAGATGGCACCCATGTAGCCTTGCTTCTCCCAAAAGCCAATGAACAGGTGTATAGGAACAGGAAAAACTTCCACTCCATCAATGTCCAAGTGGTTTGTTTGGCTGACCCGTGCATTTCACAAGTTTGTGCAAGTTACCCGGGGTCAGTCTATGATTCCTTCATCATGCAGAACAGCAAGATCCCACTGATGATGGCACGGCAATACACATATGCATATTCCTTGCTGGGGACCTACTCTTTGTCACTCCTTGGACAATCCTACAGTTTTTTAAGCTGACTGTCTGTAACCAACCCATGCTGTGGCCTGCTTCTGTGTTAGATCCTGGGTGAACCATAAAGAGCATTTTCATGATTTCCTGACTGCAGCCCATCCATAGACGGTCAACATTTTGGAGCTTTTCTGGCTGCTTATAATTAGTGGGATTGCATGTGTGTGTGTGTGTGAGTGCAACACACATGAAGTGGAGAAATGTTGGAAGCAAAGCAGTAGTCTTCAGTCACAACAAATCCATCAATTTAATATTATCTGATTATTTTTTTCCAGCAAAGTGAGTCAAACATTCTGATGTGATTGGTTATTGTTTTTAGCTAAGAAACAACAATCTTGACTTTCTGTTGGCAAATTTTCCCACAAAAGCAGAAGTGTTAGGCTTGCATATAACGTGGCTATCATTCGCTCCACATTTTCCCCCAAAATTAAATGGTGATATGGGTTATTGTAAGTAAGCTGGTCCAAAATGTATATCAGGTGAGAAAGCCTGTTGAATACCAGGATTGGAAGGCAGATTATAGCCTTGGATGTACCTAAATCTGCCTGTCACGCCCTACTATATAGGCCTATACTCATGATAGATTTTAATTATAGCATCCTCTGATTGCAGAACTAGGAGGTGCTTAATTTGATCATGTGCCATAACGTTTTCCAACAGCACAAATAATTATCTGCCACAGCACTTATGAGGGGCAAGGTATTCCCTCACTGAACCCCAGTGGGCCAGGATGTTTATCATGGTGAAGCTTCTCCCACTTCAACACATTAGCTATGAAATTAAAATAACCGCTTTATGTCTAAATTATCTATAGTTCGTTCTTTAGATTTTAACTTTTTACTAAAAACAGTTGTTAGAGAAAAGGCTGGCAGCAGCTGTGCTCGTTCACTGCAAAGCTAACAAGCTAATGAACACTTGTGACCATCCATTTACATTTCAACAGCTCAAGCAGGTGGTTGCTGTCCCTCTGTGTTTAGTCAGAACACTCTGTTGATTACCAGCATCGCCTCTTAGAGCGGTGTGTTTGTGCTAAACGAAGTGCTAATGCAAATACTGGATTAAATCAAAGCTTACAACACATTGAAAGAGCAGAAGAAACACTGACCCATTCACCAAAGTCACTTTAGTCATACATAAAAGTACTTGACCCAAAATACCTTTTTTATGCCTTTCAGGTATCCAAAAAGGGTGTAAATGCATTTACTACTGTGGATTTCTAATCTAAGAGTGCAGAGAAATCTACATAATAAATCCCACTCATTGACAGAAAATTAAGCAATCTAAGGCATGATTTGCATTGGACAATAGGAGGCACTAACATAGATACATTCACAACCTGAAAAGGGTAGGAAACTTACTCCAGTCAAACGTTGGAGTGATTCTCTCTCCAGGATGGGAAGGACAGCAGATCATCTCATAATTCCTGGCACAGTAGAGGAACAGCTTTCTCTACTGGAAAAAATGTATTTCATTCAAGGAAAAAAAAAATGCACAATTGCACTAGAATGGCCAGTCTCCTTGTGGGGAGATCGCTGATGTGGAGAACTTCACACACAGATAATTAGAATATTCATAGTAGTACATCTGGAAACATCTGCCTGGCACAACTTCACATTGATACCACTAAAAATGTTTGTCAAAATGAGAAAATTAAATGTACAGATAGCTTTGCCCATACTTTAACTTTTTGTCATGAATAGGCCTCTGATTGTTAATAGCATACAGAGAATTAGCATCACCAAGTAGAGTGTAACACCAGAGAACCTTCATAGTAATTACATGACTACAGGGAATTGGGTTATTCCCTCCTGCTGATGTCATATGATTCCAGTTCACCACATCATTTTCCCACAGGATGAAATTCCCAATCAGAGAAGTTCTTAGTCAATATGTTGCTCAAGGTGAACTTCTAGCTCATACCTTCTATCAGACCTTTGTGCTTCCACCATCTCCGATCTAACCTAGTGTGGCCACAGGGGAATTTGACACCCCAAACCTCTACTGCAAAAGAACACTGACAATCTAATGAATTGGAGAGTGTGTTAAACCTTCGTTTTATGAGGCAATGTGTTCCAGAGGAAAGGCAACCCCAACAATTTCAGACATACAGGCAAATAAGCAAAAGGCATCACTCAATATCAGTGGAATAGTTTCAAGGATGTATTACAAAAATCCAAGTGCAGTACAAAATAATTGCAATGAAGGCTCTCAGCAAATAGATCATAAAAAAAAAAAAGAAAAGGTTTATGACCCAAGTCGGCAGCCAACTCAAGAGATAAACAGACAGAATTCCTAGTAGCATTCAGCAAAGCTCTGGCTTGTCCCCAAAATCGAGGATATTTATACATTATGTTCAAATAGGAAATCAATAAAACTGCTGAATCATTGTAGTATGATCAAATGTGTTACATTCAAATCAGAGCAGTCTTATTAAACATCACATTACCTTAGCATCTTAGCACTATCCAACTACATGAATACTGATTCTAACCTCGCTATGCGATGGTGGAACAAACTTGATACATGAACACCACCACAATATTATGAACTAGCAATTCAGTGAGCTAGCTGAAGGACTTTGAAGTAAAGTTGCAGTTTTGTGACTAGGCCCAGGAAGATTCCTCTAAAACAGCATGAAACATGACAGCAGAAATAAACAAACATGGCCCTGATCGACTGTGTGCTGCAGAAGGGACTAATACGAAAACGTGCGGGGAAGTACAACAGAAATATCCATTTTGGAAAACATGGCTGTTGGGCCCAAATTGAAGCCTAGTTAACAAGGGTCAGGAAAAAAATACTTCTATGTGTCAGAAAATGTATTTAAAAGACTAAAATAGCACTATATCAGCACGTTGTTAATAATGCACAAAAACACACAAACCTCTAACACTTGTCACTGTAAGCGTATTCAAAAGCTCATGCTTCTTTAAGTCAGCTGAAA
Source organism: Pleurodeles waltl (assembly GCF_031143425.1). Taxonomy (NCBI): domain Eukaryota; kingdom Metazoa; phylum Chordata; class Amphibia; order Caudata; family Salamandridae; genus Pleurodeles; species Pleurodeles waltl. The sequence continues at coordinate 496,663,143 of NC_090442.1, read as the reverse complement.
AGTAAGGGGTCAGTGCAAACATGCTAACAACTGGGAGGTTAATTTTAGATGTTATTTTGCCATTGCTACCTCATCCTAATTCTGATATGGAAACAGGTGATTTTCTCATGCAAGCACTCCATTACATTTCTGTTTAGATGGGCTATTGCACAGCATGGGACACACTCACAGATTCTGCACATATCAAAACACAAACTGTGGTATTTTCCCACAGCAGTGAAAAGTTCGGTGTTCTTGTACATAGTAAAGCACGCTTGGTGATATGAGTTTGAATTTAGGGTATTATATTACAGAAGTGCCCACTCATTCTGAGTGGCTGTTAATTCTAAATCAGGTACCATCGATGTTTTAAACCTGCTGTGGCATTTCAAGTGGTGTGAAATTACCACATATTTGAAACTTTTCCCTGTGCAGATTTGGCCAGGAGAACCCGATGAAATTTGAACAACGAAAATTGTCCATTTATAGGGAATATCTTTGTAACTGTGCATGGGAACGCCAACGATGCAGTCTATAGCTAACCCAAGTAGTCAGATTCAGACAGGACAGGCAAAGCTATCAGGAAAAAAACTCATCATGTGGAATATCCCTAGGTGTTTTTAGTGGTAGGAGGAAGAGGACTTTAATGGTATCTGCAGACTGCACAGCACACTTTCCATAACAAGCAACTTTAAATAGGTGCATTTAAATTGTATATCTTACCCCTAGAAACTCCATAAGCCTTAAAATGACGTCACTGATATCCTTGAGAAAATGTACATAAACTTAATCATACACCATAACTGCTAGGCATCTGTTTATCTTTATTATGTTGCTATGTGCTCGGCAAACCTTCTGAACTTTGATGTTTGACCTTGTGCTCACAGCCTTGGGCTGCAATCTGCTTATCGCTGCCATTTACTTTTTCCAATCACAGTTCAGAGAATTGTCGTGCTTAATCAGTAACTGCCAGAACAGGTTCATACATGTCGTTGCCACATCCTGCCAGCTGCATCTGTACCTTCTCCCACCACACTTGTATCCCTGAAATATTCTGAAGGCCGCAAAGGACCTTGAATACGCCAGGGGTGGAGTTGTCCTCTCACTAACCAGTTTTGTGGGTATATAAGGTTGGGTGCCCCGGAGTGAAGGGGCAGCCTCCGTAGGATAGTCACTTGACTGTCCTGGGACTCTGTATTAGCTCGAGCTATAATCCATGTAATAAACTTCTCTTTATTCCTCCAGTTGGTGACTCCGCCTGATTTGTGTACTCTCTGCTAAACGGACCCTGAGGACAAGGGTGTCCCTCCACCGCTGGGAAGGAGACCCCGGGTGGGGGTCTAACCTTTCCTGGTTCCTCAGTTGGTGCAGGGACCCGAGTCAGGCATCCAGGGGACCGGCCCGGTGACGGAGGACTCACGATTGGACTTCCAAAGGAGGCGCCCCACACCAGATTCTGAGCTCCGTTCTCTGTCGTGGACCTGCGGATCTCCACTGTGTGTCTTCCAGCCGGCTCGACTTCTCCTGGCGCTGTCTGAACTCGGGTCTCTGTTTCCTGTGAACTACTGGAGTCCCCAACTGTCAGACCATAACAGAAGTGTCAGGTAAGGACGGGAGTTGAAAGATTCCTGTCTAAAATCGGTCTGTGAGTATTGTACCGTTTCTATCGCTCTTTGCAAAGATCGACGTCAGTGGTAAGACTGACCCTAGTTGTCATTTAAATATATAGGAAGCAAAAGGCATATTTGCCATTTATTTGGTGTATTTAAACCACTGATGTAAGTATTTTTAAAATTTTAATACAAAAAAAATGCCAGCGTTCAGTTGTTTCAGGAAATTATGTTGTTGTCTTTGCAGTACGGACTCCCGCCTGGAGGAAACATGCCCGCTCCTCCGGCCGGGACTCCGAATCATGATATATATGTTAAATATGGCATAGGTCTGATTATTTGGTCTGATATATGGAGAAAAAGAACCAAAGGTAGTTCTGATTTACAATGGCCTATTCACTGGACATTTGATAAAGATAAATTAGACTATTTACAGGAACGTTTGTTTGTGACAAAAAGTAGTCCAGGGATGTTTGACTCACTACAGACTTGGCAGAAAGAAGCAGACCAAAGACATAGGAAGGCAGAGAAAGAATTACAAAGACATAAGACCAGGACGGTGACTGAAAAGGTCTATGACTCTGACGTAGCTGAACATCAACAGAAAATTTTAGAACATGACCGATGTCTTCACTTACAAACTGATAAGTGTTACCCTTCCAGGACAGTAGTGGATAAGCCACAAGAGGAAGACCCCCTTTTAAACAATATGTTAGATAAACCCCGTTATATACTCCACCAATATAACCTACACTACATCCTCAACCTGCACCAGGTGACCCTATTGTGCCACCCCCGGTTGGATCTCAGGCGAGTGCTCCGCCACCCACCACCAACCCTCATTTCACCCGACCAATAGAGGATACACCCCGCCTGACTGTACCCACCCCTCGACTGGCACCCGTTTGGCCCACCTCTGACTCCTGTTTAGACACCACACATACCCCCCGTCCCATGACCCCCGCGAAAGCGCACCCTCTGCGGACACTTGTTCTCTAATTCACAAGAGGAAGATGTCATTGAAGAAATGACATGGAGGTGGATGACTAATTGGAATGACTATGGGGTCAGGGACATTGTCCACACTATGAAACAATGGGATAGTTCAGTTCAGTTACATGCAGCTACCCTTATGTGCAGGATATGAGGATGATGGTTCCTCAGCTCCCGCGGGACTGGTGGACCTCAGAAAACGCGCCTCTACTGGACTGCCTTTTGGTTCTGGTCTACATGATTATGTTGTTACTCTCCTCGCATATAGGGACCGCCTGTGGATGTGTAGTCCTTCTGTAAAGGCATCCATGTTTCACATGAGAGAGGTTCTGCCGGTTTGGCGAGAGCCGGTGATGGATGCCGCTGCCCAAGTTATTACCGCAGGGCATTTTCAACAAATGTGGGTACACACCCCATGGAAAAGATCTGAACCATATACCCTAAAAGCCGCCTTACCTGACCCCCGTAAGAATCCTGCAGGATATTATAAAGAACTGCAAGAAATTCTTGAATCCTGTACTATGACGTTGTCCGATATTGACATGTTAATGGCAGCAGTAGTCCTGCAGGAAGTATGGTCAAAAGTACAGAGGCACGACCATGCTGAACTAGGGGGCATGTGGGACCAATTGCAAGCAGCAGAAAGGGACAGGGTTGGGGGAGCTAAACCAGACCCACTGCGTATTTTGGATTTAATGAAGACCATACTTGCACCACACAGGATAAATTGGGATAAATTGGCCGCCTGTAAACAGAAAAAGCACGAGGGTGTTTCGGACTTTTATACAAGGTTTGAGGGTGTCTTTTCTGATTATAGCGGCCAAGACATGACTACTGAAGGGGGGATAAGACTCTTTGTTGACAAATTCGTGGACAATTTATTGCCAGACATAAAGGGAAAATTGAAATTGTGTGAAAGCACGTGGCCGGTCTCTACTGCCACTGGAATACTGACAATGGCCCAATATTATGAGAACAGGGAGATAGAAGAACAAGAAAAGAATGAGAAAAAACGAAGGAGTTGAAAACGAAGGGGTTATTTCAGCAGGCCTACCCTCAGCCCCGTAAACAGCAGTCCAGATCAAGGTCACAAGGACCAGAAGGCAGAAGGCAGTCCCAACGCCCTCCCCGTTCTTCCCTCTCCTACAATCAATGCACCTATTGCAAGCAGAAGGGCCACTGGAAGAATGACTGCCCCAATAAGGACAACTCCACAGGCCGCCCCAAGCCCCCACCGCAACAGGACAACAGACCACGCAGTAGGTCTGGTCCTGCAGACAGACCCCACCAGCAGGCCCCTTCACGGTCCCACAGTACCCCGCCTGAATTATTTGGATGCTTCATCCCAGCGTCAATATTTTAATGACGACTATGATGCGTATGAAGGTCAGGGGTCCTCCTTTGACTAGGACAGCCTTCGACAGAGGCGGGTGGGACCAGTTTCTATTCCTGTTAGGCAGAATGGCCCTCAGGTTGAGGTACAATTAGACGGTACTCCACATGATTTTTTGGTAGATACTGGGGCCACCAAAAGTTCTGTTAAACAGGAAGAGGTCCAAGGGGTCCCTCTGTCTGGCAATATTAACGTCTCTATGGGTTTTTCTGGTGTTCCGGTGGCTAACCCGTCTCCCAGCCGCTGCATGTTGCTATAGGTCCTTACACCATTAGCTCCCCTCTCATTCTTACTTCGGCCTGTAGTGAGAATTTATTGGGTTTGGACCTATTAAAGAAATTGTACGCCACCATTTATTGCTCTCCGGATGGAGTTCATGTCACTTTAGGTCCAAATATTTCCCTGTCACAATTTTTGTCAAAACCACTTCCACCCGAACTTTGAGATTTGCCAGACATTTTATGGGCCACACATAAGGACGATGTTGGATGTCTGGACATACCAGCGTATGTCATACGCTTGAAAGCCAATGCCAAATTACCTCATCTTCCCCAATACAAATTATCCCAACACATTGAACAACAACTCATAAATATTGTGACCCAGTTGATTGATTTGGGTGTCATCGAAGAAACGCGTGGTAATGATTGTAACAGTCCTGTCCTTCATGTTCATAAAAAATTATCTGATGGCACCGCGTCTCCAGGACTCCGATTTGTTATTGATTTACGGGCGGTCAATAAGATTGTAATACCCCAGTTCCCTATTGTTCCTGACATTACGACATTATTAACAATGATACCTGCCTCTGCTACTTGGTTCTCTGTTATCGATCTTAAGAATGCATTCTTTAGCATTCCTATTCATCCAGATAGCAGACACATCTTTGGGTTTTCACTGGGTGGTCGCAGTTCCCGATTCTGTCGCGCTCCACAAGGCTATACTGAATCGCCTAGCATTTTTAGCCAGGCCTTCAAGGGCCAATTGGATACCCTTGTTTTTCCTTGCTCCTCGACGCTGGTTCAATATGTGGATGACCTTTTAATAGCATCCACTTCAGAACAAAATTGTAAAACAGATACTGTAGCCTTATTGAAACATCTTGCACACCATCACCATAAGGTCTCCCTCTCCAAATTGCAATATTGTAGACAGGAGGTTATATACCTAGGACACCTCCTGTCTAAGGAGGGACGTACGTTGACGGCTGAGAGAATACAAGCTATACGAGACATACCTGTTCCAAGGACACAGAGAGAGGTTAGGCCTTTATAGGTATTACCTCCTTCTGTCGTCAATGGATTCCTAATTATTCTCTTTTGATAAAACCGTTTTTGCATCTCACCCACAAAGATTGTCCTGAAACAATTGAATGGAATGACGATTTTCAGTTTGGTTTTGATGAATTGAAAAATACACTCTGCACAGCACCTGTACTGGGTACGCCTGATTATCGTAAAGATTTTCAGTTATATGTGAGCGAGAGAAATGAATGTTCACTATCAGTGTTAACCCAAGAGCATGGCGGCAAACAACACCCCTGTGCTTATTTTTCGGCCCTACTGGATCCAGTGGCCCGTCCACTACCGAGCTGTCTACGGGCAGTAGCCGCTGCAGGAGTCGCAGTGCGCCAGTCGGCTGGGATAGTCATGAATTTACCCCTCACCCTGTTGGTCCCACACACTGTTGACACACTATTAAACAAAACAAAAACACAGCATCTTACTAATGCACGATTAACTACTTATGAACTGACACTTTTAGCTAGTCATATAACATTAAAAAGGTGCAACACGGTCAATCCTGCCACTTTATTGCCAATTACTGAAAAAACTGAAGATTCTTATGATGACATACATGACTGCATTCTCCGGACGGAGGAGGAAACAAAAGGGAGAGTGGACTTACAGGACACTCCACTGAAAGACCCTGATGGCATATTATACGTAGATGGCTCATGCATCAAGCTACCCGATGGCACTACCTCTGCAGCCTATGCAGTTACAACAGCTACCACTGTAGTTGAAACAGCTAGAATACCACACAACTCTGCTCAGGCCGCAGAATTAATAGCTCTAACACGAGCCTGTGAGTTAAGTAAAGGACTTAGGCCCTCATTCTGACCTTGGCGGGCGGCGGAGGCCGCCCGCCAAAGTCCCGCCGTCAAGTTACCGTTCCGCGGTCGAAAGACCGCGGCGGTAATTCTGACTTTCCCGCTGGGCTGGCTGGCGGTCGCCTTCAGACCGCCAGCCAGCCCAGCGGGAAAGAGGCTTCCACGATGAAGCCGGCTCGGAATCGAGCCGGCGGAGTGGAAGCTGTGCGACGGGTGCAGTTGCACCCGTCGCGTATTTCACTGTCTGCGCAGCAGACAGTGAAATACATGTAGGGGCCCTCTTACGGGGGCCCCTGCAATGCCCATGCCAGTGGCATGGGCACTGCAGGGGCCCCCAGGGGCCCCGCGACCCCCCCTACCGCCATCCGGATCTCGGCGGTCCGACCGCCGGGATCTGGATGGCGGTAGTGGGGGTCGGAATCCCCGCGGCGGTGCAGCAAGCTGCGCCGCCGCGGAGGATTCAATGGGGCCGCGGTACACTGGCGGGACCCCGCCAGTGGTGCCGGTCCGACCGCGGCTTTACCGCCGCGGTCGGAATCCCCATTGGAGCACCGCCGGCCTGTCGGCGGTGCTCCCGCGGTCCTCCGCCCTGGCGGTCAAAGACCGCCAGGGTCAGAATGAGGGCCTTAATGTGAATGTTTACACGGACAGTCAGTATGCATTTGGCGTAGCACACAATTTTGGTCGCTTGTGGGCAGAACGAGGATTCCTCACCTCACATGGGACACGTATTCAACATGGGACCCTTATAACTAACTAACTTTCTGCCGTGGCATTGCCCAAAACAATGGCTATCATGAAGTGTAGTGCACACAAAAAGGTGACAGATGAAACTGGACGGGGCAAGCCCTAGCCAATCAGACAGCAAAAGATACAGCGTATGCAAAGACAGGCCACATGTATGTGCTAGATAGTACAGAGAAGGTTCGCCCCCATGAAATATTTGGGAACACGGTAGAGAGTGTCAGGAAGATACAGGATGAGGCAACTGAACAGGAGAAAAAGGAATGGAAAGAAGGGAAGGCCCAGTTAGATGAAAATACGCTGTGCTGGACAGATCTGTCACAGAGGGAAAGATGGATGTTACCCGATGCATTCGTTCTGCCAGTAGTGACTTATGGCCCATGGTCCTGCACACGTTAGTGCAAAAAGTATCTGTGATTTGCTTGATCCGGTTTGGTCTAATAAAAATATCAGAAGAGTAGCTGACCAACTGGTCCAATCCTGCATGATTTGTTTACAACATAACATAGGGAAGGGTGCCTCAGTCCCCGCTGGGCATTTTTCACCACCAACGTATCCCTTTGAAGTACTACAAATGGATTATATTGAGATGGAAAGGTGTAACAACTTGAAATATGTCTTAGTTGTGGTATGTATGGTTAGTAAGTGGGTAGAAGCCTACCCTACTAAAGATAATACTGCCCTTACCACAGCAAAAAGGTACTTCTGAAGGAGTTCTTCCCACGGTTTGGTGTCCCAAGGTGTGTCTGGTCAGATAATGGGAGTCATTTTGTAGGGCAGGTGATGAAAAGGGTGTGTGAAGGGTTGGGCCTCAGACAGAAGTTTCATGCAGCTAACCACCCCCAGTCAGCAGGACTAGTTGAAAAATATAATGGCACCCTTAAATTGAAGATGTCAAAAATATGCGAAAAACGCAGTATACAGTGGCCGGACGCGTTGCCCCTGGCTTTAATGTCTGTCAGGATGACGCCTCAGTCTAGATCAGGGTTGTCACCCCATGAGATAGTGATGGGAAGGCCATCAAATGTCTGGGGGGGTCCCTCGACCTCGCAAGTATTCAGAACTAGAACATCCTGTTTTGATGGACTATTTAAATGAACTCACTAATTCTTTGCGTTCTATTCACCAACAGGTGCGTGAAGCACTCCCATCTGTATCCACTGATCCAGGCCACAAGATACTACCTGGAGACTGGGTCCTCACAAAGAATTTCCAGCGGAAAAAGAGTCTTGAACCTCAATGGAAAGGTCCGCGACAGGTCCTTCTTGCTACTCGAACAGCAGTTAAAGTCGAGGGAGCTAAGAATTGGATACTTGCATCGCACTGTAAGAAAGTACCCCTGTTCGTACCCTCTGATGAAATAAAAAGTGGTGACCACCCGACGACTAAGGACAGTTTCAGCAACACTACGCGGAGTGATAAAGAACAGAACGACAGTGTGCTGCAGGAGGTTCCCTCAGATTTTGGTCACACTGAACAATTGTTTCCTGACCATACCATACCACAGTCCACAAGATACGATTTTCGCCCACGAAAATAAGAAAGTAAACAATGAACTGATTGCTTGTCCCCTGTACTAAGTCTGACGATAGCTGCAGGGCCGTGATTTTGTCTGTCGGGGCGGACCAGAGTGTGTCAATAGGACTGCTGGAATCACCCCACAGTGAAGCAACCACCAGTCAAGGCAGCACCTAGGTTGGAATGAACTGCTAGTGGGACAAGCAATAAAGAGAAACAGGTGTTATACAAGAAGACAAGAGGAAAAAGAAGAAAATAAGTAATTTAAAAAGACTATTAGGCCCACGTATCGCTTGTCTCACCATAACAATACTATTTTTGGTACTTCTGTCCTGCATTGGGTGGGTAATACATGATTCTGATTCAGAGGTCTCACCAACTACGCCACCGCCTTCAGAACACAGCCATGTTTCCTTACCACCCCATGAGGAAGGACGACATAAGGAATATGAAAACAATACCTTCATATCTAAGTTACATCAACATCAGCTGGCTGTAAATAGAACAAATTGTTGGATATGTGGCTTGCTACCGAGTTCCGTGCAAAGAAGGGTGCCATATATTTAATTCCCTTTTTCTTTTGATGGCTCCTGCAGCGTCTGGTATGAACTATCAGCCATTTGGGCTACCTCAATGGATGCTACTAATTCTGGACTATTGGTCACCCACCTATACCGGTTATGCTGGCCCACTGGAATGAGAGTTTATGGAACAAAGAGAGAAAAGTCAGAATATGCTGACCGACGAAATAGGTCTACTGACATATATTATTTATCCTTTAATACCACACCCCGGATTGGCCGAAGATTTTTTGTAACACAGGTCAAGGCTCCACTTTGTTTTAAAAAAAGTGGTAATAGAAGTGTAGGTACCAGTAACTGTAATGCTACAGTAATATTGAATGGAACTGATTGGCCTACCATTATACCATCACGAAACTCGTATTTTGTTTGTGGTAATAATGCCTACACCTCCTTGCTGCCCACCTGGACCGGTACGTGTTACATTGCTTGGTTACTACCACCAACTTACACAGCTGGCCCTCAACACCACAGGACTCGGAGAGGGGTAATATCTGCAGAAGATACCTCAGCACAAGAAGCATTGGACTACTTTAAAGGAGTCCTTCCATTTTGGGGCCCTATGATGAGCAGTAGGGATATCAGACATCTCACACGAGTCATGGAAGCAACAATAAATGAAACAGCAGGAGCTCTGAGTAATATCACTGCAGAGCTTGTTGCTGACCGCCTTGTTACTCTTCAAAACAGAATGGTTCTTGACATCATCTTGGCGGACCGTGGTGGAGTTTGTACTTTGATCGGATCGAGCTGCTGCGTTTATATACCGGACAATGCCCCTACAGTGTATAGAGCCATTCAAAGGTTGCATACAATAGCGTCCACAAGACACCAAAGACGAAGGCACATGGTCCTTGACCGACTGGTTTTGGGGCTTGATTTCCCAATGGGGCTGAAATATACTAATATTCCTTTTTGTGCTCGCTGCTGTATTCCTCACCTGTTGTCTTTGTGTACAGTGCCTACCTGCTTTATGCGGTTGCTGTATGGCATCCCTTGCCCCCTGGCCTGTTCGCCCTCCTCAACACACGGCTATGCTGTCCCTTGAGCAGGAGATAAAATACCTTATATCCATTAACATAGACACTGAATGACGTTCATGCTTGCCTCACAATGGCAAAAGGAGGGATTGAGAAAATGTACATACACTTAATCATACACCATAGCTGCTAGGCATCTGTTTATCTTTATTATGTTAAAACAACAAGTGATGGACGGAATGCTGAACATTGTCAAACACTCACCCCCAGTCACAGATCTGGGTTTAATCCATCGTTCTTTTGCTCACCATGCCACCCCAGTTTGGACCCAGCCATATGCAAATCAGTCTTGACCCTGTTCCTCATGGGAACAGTCCAGCCCGAACTGCCAAGCCAGGTCCTCACTGGACCGGAAACAAGCATCCTCGGACCGGTTTCGGGGTTTCACCCCTCATCAGCCAGGCTAGCTTGAATCCAGTGGCATGGGAAGCACGGGACCCACGTCTGGGGATACCCTTCCCACTTAGGGCGACAAAGCAAAAACAACAAGTGATGGACGGAATGCTGAAAATTGTCAAACACTCACCCCCAGTCACAGATCTGGGTTTAATCCATCGTTCTTTTGCTCACCATGCCACCCCAGTTTGGACCCAGCCATATGCAAATCAGTCTTGACCCTGTTCCTCATGGAAACAGTCCAGCCCGAACTGCCAAGCCAGGTCCTCACTGGACCGGAAACAAGCATCCTGGGACCGGTTTCGGGGTTTCACCCCTCATCAGCCAGGCTAGCTTGAATCCAGTGGCATGGGAAGCACGGGACCCACGTCTGGGCATACCCTTCCCACTTAGGGCGACAAAGCAAAAACAACAAGTGATGGACGAATGCTGAACATTGTCAAACACTCACCCCCAGTCACAGATCTGGGTTTAATCCATCGTTCTTTTGCTCACCATGCCACCCCAGTTTGGACCCAGCCATATGCAAATCATATCTTTATTATGTTGCCATGTGCTCGGCAAACCTTCTGAACTTTGATGTTTGACCTTGTGCTCACAGCCTTGGGCTGCAATCTGCTTATCGCTGCCATTTACTTTTTCCAATCACAGTTCCGAGAATTGTCGTGCTTAATCAGTAACTGCCAGAACAGGTTCGTACAGGTCGTTGCCACCTCCTGCCAGCTGCATCTGTACCTTCTCCCACCACACGTGTATCCCTGAAATATTCTGAAGGCCGCAGAGGACCTTGAATACGCCAGGGGTGGAGTTGTCCTCTGACTAAGCAGTTTTGTGTGTATATAAGGTTGGGTGCCCCGGAGTGAAGGGGCAGCCTCCGTAGGATAGTCACTTGATTGTCCTGGGACTCTGTATTAGCTCGAGCTATAATCCATGTAATAAACTTCTCTTTATTCCTCCAGTTGGTGACTCCGCCTGATTTGTGTACTCTCTGCTAAACGGACCCTAAGGACAAGGGTGTCCCTCCACCGCTGGGAAGGAGACCCCGGGTGGGGGTCTAATCTTTCCTCGTTCCTCATCCTCACTATGTGGCCGGTAAGTACTTTTGGAGCTTGATCTCCTGTCTCAAAACACCAATCCCACATGTGTAACATCAATTGTGAAAGTGATTGTAGTATTGAATATCCTGACAACACGTTCCTTTCAATACACAGTGGCAATATGTGGTGGTATGTCACAACCAATGTCTTGTTGAGTGCTGAGAGATGTGCTTTCAGCAATAATGAGACACATGAACAGCTACACCTGGTTCCCCAGGCATGAGGATTTAGCCAATGCAAGGCTGGATTCTATGCAGCTGCTAGGATACCACATGTTGTTGAAGCCATTGATGGCACCCATATTGCCTTAGTACCATGACGTACCAGGGAACACATTTACTGTAACAGGAAGAACTTCCACTATATCACTGTGCACGTTGTCCCCTTGGCTGATTTGTACAGTTCCAACATCTGGGCCTGATTTCCTGGATCTGCCCATGATTCCTTTGTCATGTGGGACGGCACCATACCCTAGCTAATGTCACAACTACTACTGGAGAGGGCCTGGCTTGTTGGTAAAACAAGAACTGAGCTAATTGAGTGTGGCTAATGTCAGGTAGTATAAACAGCAACTGTGCAACTTATTGTTGCATCTAAGACTGTCTTCAATCTAGGAGACTCAGCCTATCCCAACTGGCCATGGTTGTTGGCCCCGCTGAGGAATCCTGCAAAGTCAGAGGAAGTCTACTTCAATGAGGCCCATGGAAGGCAACGGAGGCCAGTTGAGCAGGCTTTTGGGATCCTGAAGGCCAGATTCCACTGTGTGGACAAAACTGGTGGAGCCCTCCTCTACTAACCCTGGAAGGTGTGTCCATTGCGGCCTGCTGCATGCTTCACAACCTAGCCCTGTGATGGAACATCCCTTACATTGCAGAGGACGGAGACCCTGAAGTGCCACTGGGTGCGGATGCTAGAATGCCAAATGATGACGATAGTGGTGAGTAGGAAGGAGCTCATCAGCAACTTCTCATGAGTGTAAGTATTTTGGTAACATGTCATGACTTGGACTGTAACAACAACTATTGTAGTGATGATGGGAGGAGTATGCTTTGGGAAAATATCATGGAGGGCAAACTCTGATTAATCCAGGTGGAAGGTGTTTGTTGAACAAGGTTGTGACACATTGTAATTATGGTGGTGTGGCTCTGATATTTTGTCATTGACTGTGTTCTTCAGGAGTTGTCTATCTGAATGTCTTAACTGTATGGGTGTACAGCTAATTTTTCATTTTTATTCTATTTTAGGTACCTTCACCATGGCATTATCATTTGGACATTTCAGAGTTGTGACATATGTGTATATGGTGCTGTTTGGATGAACAATAGGAACAATGGTTGTTCCTGGCTATGACAGTCACAGACTTCGGGTGTACACATCCTGTACCAGAACAGCTTGCACAATGATAGGGTGGAAGTAATGAGGAATCCATTGGAATTGTTTCTTGTCATGTGGTAAGCCTAATGTAATATGTGTGTTGTTAAGTGCTACCACACAATGTTGTGGTAGAGCCACAACATGCTATTCTTCCTCCACATTGGTTACACCTTCATTATGTGTGATGTGTATGTAGCTGTAGATGTGTCTCATCACTGTAGAGCAAGGTGCGTGTAGCACAACACATATATTTAATGATGACATTCCACCAGATACTGGAAATATGGATTGAAACAATCCTGTGATCAGACAATATAGTGCTGCCATGTGTACATGTATTGGTGTTATTGATTAGGGATTACCTTTGTGAGCTAGGCGATATGGCTTCAGCTAGTGACATAGACCAATTTACGTTTGCCTATTCATAATGATATTGTCAGATGTTCCTCCTCCTTCCATGTTGTTCATGTCTGCAAATTAAATTGTGACCAATGTTCCAGAATATTGGTGCAATGTCTGATTTGCTATGTTTCTCACATGATGCCTCGCTATTGTTGTTGCAATCAATACAAATGGTGGTGCACCGATGAGTCGTAAAATAAATTTGTTTCCCAAATTGTTATGATCCGACTAATTTTTTATTCTCTTCAAAATTTAAAAAGAAGACAGCCAATGTGTTCATTCACCATATATGAACATGCCCAGGGCTGTAGAGAAAACATATAATAAAACATATGTATACATCCCTCCACAAAACATACACATGAATCCTGATACATTTATAAGTATAAAGGAATGTTTCCCAACATCAAACAAACACAACTATAAGTGAATGCACAAGGACAGAAGAAAACACAACATTACACATATAACCCACCATATTTATACTCATAACAGGATTCCCTTACATAGAGATACTTAAAAACTTATGAAGCAGCTCAAAAATCCTTTGCAACCTACATATGTAGGAATAGGAAATGTATCCATTATGTAAGCAGTACAAAAGAAACAACCCAACCCCATTACATGGACACATGTGTAACTCACTAAACGTCTCCTGTGGGTTTATCCATCTAGTACATTTTCTTGGCATTTATCCATGATATTCCTTGTAGCCTAATTCAATTATTCACATCCACTGGTAATATAAGTACTGCAAATAATTACACATCCCATCCATTAGTCTCACACACTGTGGCAATTCCCGCCCCACATCCCATCGCTCACCAGATTAAACATTGTGCCGGGGACCCTCAGAGGAGCACAAAGATCTAGCATCTAAAATGCATTTGGATGATAATTCTATTTGCACCATTCCCAAATATATATTCTCTTCATGCACAACATGCCACAAATTGATTACTCAAACCTTGTCATGTTACATACCACTTAAAATCCTTTGCTGGCTAAGCATTCCAATGGCTTCCCAATTCTTCATATATGCACAGGAATCACAGTCTTAGTCAGTTCCAATATTCACTTAAGTTCAAAACAATTGTGCCATTTCAATTGGCACCTGAAATCAACAACACAGGCATTAATGGCCCATGAAGTTGGGCTTCCCTACATGCCACCAAACCTTGTTGCAGCAACATCTTTGAATCTACTCATAACACTTGCTACATTGCACCCACCACATTTCAAATACCATCACAGTTCATAAAGTATGTTACATACCACTCAAAATACTTCTGTTAAGTATTCAAATGGCTTTGCAGTTCTTCATATATGCACAGTCATCATAATCTTAATTCCAATATTCACAAAGGTTTGTTACAGCGTGTCATTTCCATTGGCACCTAAAATTAATAACACGCATTAATACCCCTCAAAATCAGGGTGCCCTGTATCCCGCGGAACACTTTCACAGTAGCTATGTATATTTGTAGACACTCACTACATTGTATTCACCACATTCAAACATTACGTTGTTCTTAAAGTGATGCTTCCTTGTATACTTACTATATTTTACACACTGCTATAACAATGTGTCCACTTCTATCCCAGACACTAAACAGAAATGACTCCAACCCTTACAGGGGTGCTTCCATAATTATCTACAGCAATATGGTGGGCCCATGGGCCTGATCAAACTTGCACACCCTTTGTCAACCACCAGAACCAAAATCTCAACTAAGAAGACCCTGCCCAGTGAATCAAATGGAAATTCAAAATATACCTCTTTCCCATGCTACATGGCATATTACCTAATTAAACATTCACACTCAGAGATTCTTGTTGCGCTTCTTTACCGACTTAAACATCCTCCGGCACCATCTCGCTTTGATAAGCCTCCTTTCGATTTTGACTGAAACATCACAGTATAGCAACATGCCCACCATCTACTCCCCTACTTATACATTCCTGGGCGGTCACATGGCCCCAAACGTACTAACTTCACGTATTAAAGTGAAATTCTTCCAATCTAATCGGTCCTGATTCTCTCAACTACAGTGCACTTAACATTAGTTAACAAAAGGATTGTAAACAACAATTTGATATTCATTTCTGACATCACCATATGAATGATGTTAAATACCTCAGCTCTGGTGCAACTTGCACAGAACCAGCTTTCGGTTATGTTTGGCCAAATGTTGCTTAAATGTCACATGGCTCCACCTTTCGGCCCTAACAATATCACTTAAGTAGATTCTTGTCCTCTCAACCACAACTACCCTACCATTTACTACATCTATAACAAGTAACTGTTGAGGTCTGTTTGCAGCATCCTCATAGGTGTGATGGTAAATATCACTGCATGAATGATGCAAATATCCCAACTCAGTGGCAGCATGCAGGGCACCAACTAGCACTTACGTTAGGCCACACGTTGCTTAATTTTCATATGGCTCCACCTATCAGAACAAAAGGTATTGCTTAAAGATCCCAGTCATCTCAACCACATACATCCTTCCATTCACCACAGCTATAAAAATGAACTATTAAAATCTATTTTCTACATTCCCAACGTACGATATTAAAATATCTTGACTCAAGTGCAGCACCAGGGGTCACAACCCCTAAATAAATTGGGATTTAGATTGATAAATTGTCACCAAGGCATTCACTAGTGTTCGTCATTATGACACAATCAGAAAAAAGTAGGACTACCCTTCAGAGTATTAGAGGAGACTTTCCTCAAGGGTACAGCATGAGATCTATCCATATTCAATAATGGTACCATCACAATATACCAAATATTTCAAACTCTGTATTCATATATCATGCAACAGGACTGGTCCATCCTGCAGAATCCCAAGCGGATCTTATATTCAACAGGCCATATCACATATCCACATTGGCATGACAGGAGACGTCACGTATCCCCAATGGCATAACCGGCGATATCATGCTGAACCCACCTCTGCAAGATTTACCAAGATATCTGAGGCGACCACTGTAACCAACATTGTAGGTCACAGTGATTGCCATTGTGTGGTCCCAATGTACTCCCAAAATATATTACATTTACAGCCAATGACACATGTTACAAATGTAGTTTTACAATTGATATAATGGTGTAAATTATAGGAATGACCAGTATTGTAATAACCTTGTTTAGTCTTGTTTTTGCCGTACCTGCAATAAATGCATATGTTACATTCACCGCATATGTAAAATCCTTTAATGGATTCAGACAGCCATGTGTTTGTTGCTCTGGACATTGCCACATAACTCAGACATAGCCATTCCAAGATTGTCCTTCCCTTACAGTATGTGATTTTTGGTTTAGTAGTAATGTAATCCTTAAAACCATGTGTACTCAATAACAAGTACCAATGTCTCCACAGTATTTTTTAAAAAACACTACTCATCTTAGTATACTTAGTAATAAATGGTAGTATATGATGTCGATTCTTTGTGTCACTTTTGCTCTTACTCAATATATTTACTCTAGGTACCTGCTTCATCTGGGCCTCTAATTTTTGTAAAGTCATGTCCTCATAGCCCCTAACTCTAAAGCTCTGTGTAATCCCTTTTATGTTCTCCGTAAATGTCTTGGTTTCACTGCAATTGCGCCTCACATGCATCATCTCTCCTTATAGAATAATATTAATGGTGGACCTGGAGTGTGCACTAGTTGACACTATGAAAGAAGTTGGTTGTCTTCTTTTTGAATTTTGAAGAGAATAAAGAAAAAGTTGGATCATAACAATTTGGGAAACACATTTATTTTACGACTTATTGGTGCACCACTATTTGTATTGAATAAACATTAGACCTTGGGGTTGCACCTTGGGAGCGACAGGTGGTTTGGCAGGATGCAGGGTTACAACATTTATGGGACAAGGGGAAGGTGTGGTTAAATAAACAGCTCGCTACTCCAACCTGGTTAAGAATGTGTTGTTGCAGCAATGTACAGAAACTGGTATATGAGTACATACATGTATGTATGTTTGGGTGAGACATGGTTGTGACCCTGAGCCAAACATTGTACATATCCAACATATACATACCTTCACAAGTGGATATTTATTGCATAGTCAATTTCTTGTGGAAGTACTTGCATACATTGGTAAATGTGAGAAATACAAAAGCAGGTAATGAGTAATATACTAGTGAATTTATATTGGTGAACGGGGTTAAAAAAGAAACATTGGATAACACAACCATGAAAAATAAAAAGTGAAGAAGTCAGTCCTGGTGAATGAAACCATACTTGTAGTTGCCACATTATTTGCAGTCGAAAGTCCAAAATACTGCTGCTGTCAGAAAGGTAGATGTGTTCAGAAATAGTCCACAGGGTAAATGTGTTCCACACACTGGAGGAAATAAGGTTTGAGATTTATGGTGGTGGAGGTCTTGCCATCCTCACCTCCTGGTAACGTTCGTGGATGTTCCCACTTGCCAATGTGGGGGAGGAAACACAGCGGGAGGGACAGGAATGTCTGAAAGTGTGTCTTCCTTTGGCAGGGCTTCCATTCCTGTGTCTCAGCAGATGTTGAGGATCCTGATATAAGTGGACCACAGGAAGAGGTAGATGGTGCTGGGAAAGCCCTGCACAGGTGAGTATGGACGTCCATCTGTGTCCCTATTAGTGAGTTACAGGCTTCCATCTGATTGTAAATGTCCCTCAGCAGCTGCATCCTCTCCCTCAGTTCATTGAGTATCTGGCCCATCACAGGTTGGGCTCCCAAGGCTTGGCCGATGGTGTCATAGGTTCTGCCAGCCCACAGTTACCCTCCCATGACTCCTCTCACTACAAGCCTGTGGCCTTGGCCCAGGGTGCCCACCCCCACTGGTTTCTGGCTCTTCTGTAACTGGGGTGGTGATTGTCACATCAGGATCCAGCACCGGGGCACACAATGGTAGCCTCTGTGCTAGGTACACCGTCTGTAGTGGAAGATGTTTGCTGAGGTCTTGTAGCTGGGGGCAGATGTTGTTGGGGGCCCAGTGACAGTCACAGTTGACATCTGCCCAGGCTGACCAGATGGACCAGCACTGTCATGTTCATCCAGATCACTAGGAGTGTCATCATCCCTGAAGGCTTGGTCTTGGGGTGGTGTGAATATCTCCTCTGCCTGCAAGCTCTGGCCAGATGTTCTGCCAGATAGACCTGTTGTGAAGCAGAGAACATTGTTATTGGTGTAAGTGTGGCAGCTACAGCCTAATCATTTGTGCAGTACGTAGAAGACAAAAGAGATGGCGATTACTACTGTGATATATTCCAGTGGTATTAAACTTGTTGACAAGACATTTGTAGACATTAAGGCCCCATATTTATACTTTTTTGTGCTGCATTTGTGTAATTTCTTGACTCAAAAGCACCGCAGACTTACAAAATACAATTATATTTTGTAAGTTTGCACCGCTTTCACGTCAAAAAATGCCATAAATGTGGCAGAAAAAATGTATAAATATGGGCCTAAATACATATACTTACATTTTGCAGCTCATTAGATGTCCAGAGGTGTTTACGTTTTATATTGAGGGATGAACATGACATCTCCCCAGCATTCTAGTCAACACAGTGGAGAGTTAACAAATATAGATTGACCATTCCAAAAGCCTAGTGTATACAAGACAGGCAATCACACAACTTATTTGCATATTTCACATTAGCCATTATGTGATCTGTGCAGAGACAGCGTTTAACCTGCGATTTCAGGACAGCTTAGCTGACTTGATACCTTGCAAAACTTTGCCACAAACACTTGGTATGATGTAACCTATTCCATCAATTATTTCAGTTGGGGAGATCAGAACAACATAAAGCAAAGTAGGCAGAAATATCTCTGAGTAGAGGTTTGTATGTTGATTGCTCACTCCATGCGAAAAAGACATCAGTTGTGATATGTTAGACAAGTGAGAGTGGTCTAAATCCCATTTTTGTTATGTTTTGATTTGCAAAAAAAAGCCTTATGGTAGTTGTACTCATTTCAATGTCTACTTGCCAACACTTAAAAATGGTTAGTGTAACATACCTGTTACCTGTTCACAAACTGCATTTAGGATAGACTATCTAGTTATCAAAGGACACACATAATGGGTGTTCACATTAGCTTTTTGTGTGAAACTACATTTACCGACTCCATTGCAACAAGTGACAAGTGAATGTAATTGATAGATGTGATCGTATCTGCAACAACGCACAATGACAAAGATAAGACATCCACTCTACTAATTTGTGGATTGCGTGATAGGAAACTAGGTAGAGAACACAATGGCAAAAGCTGGATTGGAGGCAGACAGGACATTGAGGTTTAGTGACACTTAATGAGATGTAACTTACCAGAGTCAACTCCCCCAGGTATTCCTGCCTTCAGGATGCACGATGGCCAAGACCTTCTCCTCCCACTGGAATCCTCTGATTGGGATGCCGGGAGGAACACCACCAGTCCTACTGGCCTCCAGGGAATGCACTTTCCCCCTCAGGTCATTCCACCTCATCCTAATTTTCTCTTGTGTGTGCAAGCTGGTGCCTACTGCATTCACCCTGTCTACTATTCTGGTCCACATTTCCCTTTTATGACTAATAGTGGTATTTTAGACTTGGGCTCCAAACAATTGTGGTTCTACTGTTATGATTTAATCTATCAGGACTACCAACTCTGTCTCTGAAAAGCATGGATTTTTGGGCTTGACATGTCCCCAAATTAAAGTCAGTGACAGTCCGAAAAAAACTACACCAAGGGATGAGAAACAAAAGTGCTGGCAAGATGTGTGGTGAGTAGTAATAGGGATGGGGAAAAAGCATAAGCTTGCCTTCTCTCACGAAAATGCTGTGTCCCGATGGCTGTGCTGCAGTAGAGTGGCAAAGGATCATGGTCTGGAATGGGGTGTGTTCTACAGTGTGATTTTTAGGTGTATCCACTTTGCAAATAAACATCAGGTGTGTTGTATTTGTATTTGTATTTGGGCATGCACAACTGCTGTCAAGCACCAACAGTGGACCACTGTTGGGTCACCGCCAGTGTCACTGTGCTATTGTAATCTGCTGGGTGGGAACACGTTGCCCTGATGGCAATGGAGTACGTATAGCCAACTTTGCAGTCTGCCGCTTCGGAGGCAGTACACACTCCATTGACGCGGTTGGCAGTTCAGGTTGCATGCATTGTGAAAGACCGCCAACTTGATGGTGTACTTGGGACTGCTGCAGCAGCTGACTGGAGGTTTGACCACCAAACTCGTGATTGGGCCCAATGTTATAGTTTTCTTGCTGTGTTCATTTTCCATGACATGTTTCACAGCATTACGGTTCATAATCTTTGTGCTTATCATTCATATTTTACGCACCAGGTTAGGGCTATAAATAAACATATTAAAGTACATGTCCTGCTTCTTAGCACCATAATTGAGTGTGTTATTCATTACAAAAGAGGGTCTGGAGTTCCTCTGTGTTCCTGAACTCATCTTGGGGGTCTAACCATGATAGAGGAATGCTTTCTACATCATATTGCACAGTGGGTAGTGTATGAGTTGCAGCCCAATTGGGTTTTAATTTGTATTGGCACATTAACTAAGCCCTTATGCAAGGGGTTTAGAAAACCAACCCTTCTCACTTTAGGTGTGGGTCTTCCCTCAGACCATGTGTCATTGGTGTTTGTGAATCCTTTGCAAATCCTTAAGCTAAAAAAAGAAGTAAGAAGCCATCTGATTGGTTACAATACAAAAGAAGGACTGGTGTTCAACAAATTAAGACTCTATTTTAAATTATCAGCACCACAGCGGCATCCGTCAATGGACAGCAGAACCTCCATGCAGCAACAGAAAGATGAAGAAATTGTGGAAGTATCAACAACTTCAAGAGGAATAGGAACAGATAATCCCACACAGTAATCAGTGGCCTATATTTTCTTCACAAACCCAATGGTCGAAAATAAGATGAACTCCTGAAACCTCACATGTAACTTTTTGACTTGATTCTGCAAAAAGGACACCCATGAATGTCCTTAGTTGGTACAACAGGCATGATAAAACAGCTTTGTGACATTCATCCTAATAAGTACTCCAGACCAGAGATAGAGAAACAGTACTAAGATCAAAGAGGAGAAATTCTCCCACCAAAAGTTGCACAAGCTGAAGAAGATTAGCAATGTTCTTTACTAACTGCAACAAGTGTGAAAACATCATCTATGCTGGTGACGCAAACAAAACAGTGATGTGATCTCAAGATCAACGAATCAGCATTTGAAGAAACACCACACATTATTTGCCAGTTTAAAAAAGTCTCCTGAAAATCTTGTTTTGTTCAAAAGTTTATAGAAAAGGTATCTGCATGTCTGAATTTTTAAAACGTTCTTCATTATAAAAAATGGTTTACTCCTAAACAAAAAGTTTTTTTTTAAAAAGCATCCTAAAAAAGTTCAGAAAATAAAAAGAAGGATCCATTGCAGAATAAAAAAGTTCAGTAAATTAAACAATAAAGGATCCATTTCATTAATATAAGAAAAAATAATATCATAAATGCTTTCAAACTAAGAGCAATGTCTCCCTACCAAGGGCAAGTTGTGTGTAGGGTCAGGCCTTAGAGCAGGCCCTATAACAAAAACCCTCATCTCAGGGCCAAACACCATGTGCATCTACAGATGGCTGCCTGCAGTGGGTGGACACAGGGCCTGATCAGAGACATATGACTCTGCAGGAATTAGCCACTCACAGAGGATTGGGTGCAGAACCTGGCCATAGGACAGGCCCTGCGGCCAACCCCTGCAGCACAAGGTCAAATTCTATGAACTGCGGGGCTTGGTTGTAAATATCAGAATAGGAGCAAGGATATGGTATAGGATTAAAAAGTCAAAAAATTCATTAAAGTGAAGTTACGGAAGGCTGTATTTAGAAGTCCTCAATGTATGTTTAAGAAAACCTTTGAATGTCACTGAAAATAGTATAGTTAAAGTTAAGCTAAATTTACAAAACAAAACCTTACAACCATTGAAATTGTCCAGTTATTGCTAGGTAAGCGAATCATAACTCATGTCACTGTTATACACTGCCTATGATATCACTGATGACATATCAAATAGCATAATCAGTTACATCACTGATGACATCATTCAGTGCTAAAAATAATGAGCTCAATTCTTTGCAAAGAAAGTATTTGAATATAGATTAATATTAACCAAGGAAGCTGCCTAAAATACTACTATTCCTAATGATACACTCATTGCACACATATTAATCCAAGTAATTTACCTATAAATACACCATATAATAGTTTGATTATAAGCTCCACACAAAAATGAACCCTTCGCACAAAAAGCATGCAGCAATATTGAGAAATCTTACATGTTGTAAAGTACTATAAAAGAAACAAGAACACAGACATCCACTATCATGCAACAACACATGCACCATTAACATTATACAACCACTTTAATACACCATACAATTGCTTTAAAAATTAAAACATTTGATATCAATCTACCATACAAAGTAATGCATACACCTAATCTAACTACAACCTGTGTAAACTGAACCATTACACAGCCCATTTCCATATAACATACAGTGACATATATATCACTATGAAAACACAAAAGTAGTTTCACAAACCCACACCTCCACCTGAGTATACAATCACAAATAGTGGAAAAATATGTATAAAATCATTATAAAATAATTTGTCCATTAATGCAAACCAAGAGTGTTAGACATATCAGCCTTAGGGTGGTCTTCCCCCAAACTATTTGCCTAACTCCTCCACAAGTTTCTGACCTTGTTATTGCTGGTCTTAGGGCTCTGTATACTTTACCACTGCTGACTGGCACTAAAGTGTGTGTGCTCACTCCTTAAAATATGGTAACATTGGCTTATTCCCAATTAGGATATTTACTGTACTTATAAGACTCTAGTAAAGTGGTACTACATGGGCCTGTAGATTAAATGCTAATACTAGGGTTCTAACACTTGTTATGCCACCCCTTGCAAACCGGTCTCAGGTGTGTCATTGCAGCCTGTGTGTGACACTTTGCCCTGGCAAAATACATTGTCAGCCCTAAGGTGAGGCGTAAACAGTACACAGGGCAGGGAACAATGTATTTAAAAAAGTATGAATTGTAATTTTAATTTTTTTTTATGTCCTGGTAGTGAAAAAGTATTTTCACTATTGCAAGGTCTGCATCTCACATTGGATAACATTGTGGTTACCTTATTAAATGTAATAAGCTGTAACATCCACATGGGAACAGGTAAACAGTTCATGTCTGATGTCTTTTGAATTGTAATGAAAAATCCTCTTTTATGGTAAAGTTGGATTTTTGGTTACAGTTTTGAAAATGAATTTTTTAAAGGTTACCTGACAAGGTGTATTTGGCAGTTGGTTTTTGGGTACTCCTTCTAGACACACACACACACACACACACATAATAGAGAGTTAGGTGTGCTTGGATGGGCCATCACTGGCAGAATGAGAGGTCGGAGCTGAGCACAGCCTTGCTTACACCTGAGTAGGCTGTATCCTGTCTTCACTCAAATGATTTCATGCCAGCAGCATGGGCAGCAGGAAACCTGAGCACTTCAAAGAGAGTTCTCTACAAGTTTCTCTCACTTCAAAGAAGGGTCCAGGTATAAAATATTGGAATAGACACTGACTCTTCAGAATACTTCTGGACCTGTGGAATACTCTGCCAGGAAGAAGGACTGCTTTGTTGCTGAAAGGCCTGCAACTCGTCTGGACTGTTGGCCTGAAGGACTGCTGCCTGCTCTGCTGGCCTGCTGCCCTCCTGCTTGGGTGAGGACTGCACCTCCATCCTCTACCGAGGACCACCAAAGTGACTCCAAGGGTTAGTCTCCTTAAATCAGCACCTGGACTCTGCAAATGTAAGCCCTAACACGCTAAGTGGTGCCACTTCAGTACCAGACCATTAGAAGTGGGCCTGAAGGTGCTCTGCCAGACCATCTGTGTATTTAACACAACCACATCACCACTGATGTGTGGCGCAACCCCAAGAAGAACTGACACATGACCTCTGCTGCGAGAATTCTTCCAGCCCGATGACTTTGCATTAACTTTGCAGCCTGGAGTTTCAGTGCAACCATTGCTGAGCGATGCATCCCCAATGCAGGTACTTGCATTCAAGCCTCTCTTTAATGGCAGCTTTAATGACGATACTGGGCTTTGCATCACAAGCCCTGCAGTGTCTTCGGAACCAGCAGGTATGTGCCACATTCTCAATGACACTTCACAATGCAAGCTTCCCTCGTTGATGACCTCCTTGACAGTGATACAGGACCTCACATTGCAGGCTTACAGCTCTCCGGAACCAACGCTCTGTGACATATCTCCGACCAGAATCTTGCATCACCTTGGATGTGCAATTAATCCTTGACGCAGGACCTTGCCATGCTCTGCAAACAGGATTTAAGGCACACTTGTTCAGCGGGATTAGCTGGGTCTCTATAGCCGGCACGTTCCATTGCGATCTAGTGCGGATAAAAATCCACAGTGCCTCTTTATTCTTTTCAGTGCTATTTTCACTGAAACCTTTGCAGCTGCATATCTCCAGTTCTACTGTTTGAATGTCATTTTGGTTGTTTCATTTATTGAAAATACAATATTTTTCTAATTTGGTGATCCTTCTTGGGTGGTATTTTCTTGTTGTCACTGTTCAAAGTGTTGCACAAATATTGTACACATTGCCCATGAGTTACACCTGACTGATTTGAGGTTTGGTCATAACTTCATCCTGAGATGGATTGTGGTTCCTGCTTGAGGAAGGTTACACCCTCCTCCAGCCAGTAACTCAACTTTGTACAAAGAAGCATACCATAATGTTGCAAAACATTAAAAAAAATCAATAAGAAACTATTCTGTACTTTTTAAAGACCCTGTCACAAATAGTAAATCAAAAACTACTCATCACAAAAAGAAAATCATTCATTTAAAAAAATCATCATTCGCATCATTAGGAAAATCAAAACTAATATCAACTGCAGTATTCTTGATTTTGCCCAGAGTGATATAATCAATTATGTTATCAGTGATGTCACTTAACATGTAATTTGCAATGTCATATATGAGCTCCCATTTAGTGCAAGATGGCACATGAAGCAAATAAGGAAAAGGTGTGCCCCCTCAAACAAGCCTTCTCTCAACTGTCATCAATTTCAAATCCCTTGATTGTTATGATCGACTCCATAAACTCAGGGCATATTCTAAACCCCATCCTTATCTTCTATTGTAGCAAACATCACAGTTATTAACTTGATCCACAAAATATCTAATTAAAAAATATCGGAATTTAAATATTGATAACAAAAATATAGACTCTTCCACTGTTATTAAACCTAAAAATGTAAAATTGCAAATAAATATTAACACACTCTCCAACTTTTATCGTTTTACATCGACTTCCTAAAAGAAAAATATCTACAACTCGAAAACCGATAAAATGCCAGAAAATAACAACTATCACAAACCAGCAAAAAGATATAAGAAAATAAGGTTCTCATTATGAGACTGGCCGTCCTGAGACAGCCAGCCTCACTGTGGGAGTCGGACCTCGGCCCTCCAGGCGGCTCAATAACATTATGACCATGACGATCTGACTGCCAGGGGACCGCTGCCACCGCCAGCAACAAGGTTTCCGAGGGGGTGATGGCGTTCGGAGTTGTGTTCAGCCACAGCAGTGCTGAGTTCGGTGCCATCATGCTGATCACAAGTCTAGTTTCTGCCATCCTTTTCATGGCGGGACCACACCATGAAAAGGCTGGTGGAAACCCAGTGCTGAGAGCCCGCTATGGCCCCCAGCACCCTTGGAATGCACACTGTCTGCTATGGCCGACAGTCTGTATTCCGAGGGTGGTGGAGCACCCTCTGAGTGATGAAATTTGCATACTCCATGAGGAGCCAAGGCCAGTGCAGCCGCACAGTTTCCACTGGGTTGACTGGGGTAAAGCTCTGATTTAAGAGGTTTCTCCTGATCAGCCCAGTGGAAACCTTGTAATTGGCCTGTGGGTGAGACCGCCAGCTCTGTGGCGGTCAACTCTCCACAGGGCTGGTGGGCCAATGGTTGGCCCACCAACCTCATAATGAGGCCCTAAGTATACATAAATATCAAATTATAAACTCATCCAAATACTGAGCAAAAATAAATGTAATGACCTCAACTCTACAAAATACCATCATTGTACCATTTAAAATGAAACATAATTCTTTTCATTCAACAAAAAGAAAGCATCTGCTCCACATTAGAACACCCCCAACAGAAAAGCTGCAAAATATCTCAGCATATATTGAAAGTATGCAAAATAGAAGTAATTGCAATTTCAACATGTTAATAACAAACCTGCAGAAGTTTAAATATAATATATATTAATATTATTATACTACTTACAAACACAATGACATAGGACATCAAATGTATCACTTCATAGAAAGGAAAACAGTTACTAAGGGCCTGATTATGAGTTTGGTGGACCCCGGACCATAGGGACAGTGGCAGTCAGACCCCTGGCGTGTTGGCGTCTGACTTCAGTATTACATTGTCGGTTGTGTGCTGAACTACAGACCACAGGAGTCCCGTCGACAATGCAAGCCATCTGCCAACCTCCTTGACAGCAGCTGGAGAAAAGCAGCAATTACAGGGCAGTATAGGCAAGGGTCCCACCGTATACATTATGATGCGAATTTCAGCTGAGCCAACCATGGAAGGAAAGACTGCCTGCTACAAGATGGCCGAATCAAAAATACTGGAGTGCTATCTCCCTCATTTCCTTCTTTTTGCTTCAGTCTCCAATGTGGGCCCCTTCATTCAGGGCTCTCCCTTCATGGCAGCAACATCACCCCTGAAAAACAAATTATAGGTAAGTGCAATTTGCAATTTCCTGCCATTGACTGGATAGTGCATATATGGCCCGGTCAAAAGCAATGGAATGGTACATTCACAATGTATTTTTACACTTGTGTCATGCATATGTGTACATTCTGGCCAAAATGTACACACCTGCATCAACACAAATGTAAATCCAGTTGGCCACCGTCATCAAGTACACCACCTCTGTGCCAGAAGTAACATTGTAGAACGGTAAGCGCGAGACCGTTTACTCTACGGTCTTTTTTGGTCCGCCACCTTGGCGGTCTGGCAGTTAGACTGCCAAAATTGTAATCAGGCCCTAATCTCATGGGTTACACTTAAAGCCAAGAAAATGCATCATCAGAAAATATAAACTGGAAATGCACAAAATATTATTCTAAGGTATGCAACTACAAACGATGATGTTGTAATTCAGGTAAGAGAGCACAGCCAGCCCCACAAATGTGACAGAAAGAGAAGTAAGAGAAATATTGCAGGATAAAAGAGAGGCAGGCACTAGCTTCCAGGAACCCACAAGCAAAATCCTGAGAGATATACTACCTAGATTCCCCAAACACATAACAGGGCAACTACTACCTATCCCCAATTTAAAATATTAACTTGCACACCAGTGATACCCCACCTGCCGCTAGAAGATACAGAGACATACATATACCTGATCATTGAACAATAACACATATTGAGAACTTTCCTTTTCCGTGACAATCTAAATGATGGCAAACAAATCCTAATGTTCTGTACAGCTAACAACTTAATGAAACACAGTCAATGTCAAACTTGGATCATGGATGGGACCTCAAAATGTGTACCAAACCATTCACTCAGCTATATACCATACATGGTGAACATCCAGACACATATATCTGTTTATATTTGCCCTTCTACCAATCAACCAAAGAAGCACTTACTATGACCTTCTAATCAATATAAACCTAAAACAAATAACTAAAAACCCCTAAATATAATCATAGACTTTGAGCAAGCCATGTTTCAACCCATTCTGAAAATATACCCCCATACAGCCATAAGAGGCTGCTACTATAATTTCAATTAAAGTATATGGAGACAAATCTGCACTAAGTGCAGAATGTTCAGTAAACAGCCAATTTGCCTTTAAATTAAAAACAATGATAGCAGTAGCCTATGTCCCTGTGATGGAGGTAATCAATCACAATTTACTAATAGAAAACTCTTTCTACCAACAAAGTTAGGGCCTCATTACGAGTTTGGCGGTCGGACCGCCAAAGTGGCAGCCACCAATTGACTGTCATGTTGGTGGTCATACAGACCGCTGTATTACAAGTTGAGGTCATACAGGCCACTGTATTACAAGTTGCACAGGCAGGACTGACACAAGTCAGCCCAAAAAAATTAAATAAACCAGGACATTGGAGGACGGGAATAGGAGGCCCTACCACCAGCACCGACAACCCGACAATCAAACCTATCATAAGTACTAAATTGCATTGGTGGTCATGCCATGGCAGTCTGAGCCACATCGGTTAGCGGCTACCATGGTAATACACAACACCACATTGTATGAAAAAACAACACAGCTGACACACATTCTCACTCCCAACATACCTAAAACTCACACTATAAGACACACCCCTTCACACACCACAATCCTTTGCAACTCCCACACAAAATACACCATCCAGAGAGCCCCAAAAATGAAAAATTCCAATTTATTTGGCACCCCTCTCACTGAACAAATATTTCACACCTTCAAAACACCCACATCACACCCATTTGTACCCCTCCATTCCATTTAGCACCTGTCACCTGTCACCTCCTCATGTCCTAGCACCTATCTTTATCACTGATAATTTGATTTCACCACCATGTCACCCCAGAAAAATCCTCCTTTCATCAAAGATGAGTTGAGTCATGATGGTTGAAATCATTAGAGTAGTCATATCTATTTGGAGCCTAAGTCCAGCACAGTATAATCGCAAGGAAAATGAAAATGTGGCAAAGCATAGTCAACAGAATGGATTCTGTAGGCCCCATTCCGTGCACAATGGACAACATCAGGAAGAGGTGGAACAACCTTAGGGTAAAGGTCCGTTCCCTGGCATCCACGCACCAGCTGCATGTTCAGAAGAATGGCAGTGGGCCGCAACCTCCTCCATTACAATTCACATCATGGAAGGAAAAGTTCTTGGCCATCCTTCATCTGGATGGCTTGACAGGAATACCTGAGGGGAATGGAGTCGGGTAAGTCACACCAATAACAATGACACTAAAATGTATTGGCATGCATGCTCAGTGATCACCTTTTGCCACCCTCACTGTTGCACCACTCAACAGTCCAGTGTCTACCTGCCCACAGACCCTTGTCTTCCCTCCAGTATGTGAATTAGACCCACCTGTGAGATCTACATCTCTGTATAATGGGTGTAGTACAGGGATTGTCATCACTACAAATCCCAGCAGGCACTGTCCCAACATTGCTGAAACCAGAAAAATGTAACATACTTAAAATTAACATTTGTTCCAAACTCCACATTGGAGGATGGCTTCTGTGCAGTCTGTGTGACAGGCACTGACACAAATGTTGAGGCCAGGAGGCCCTGTTACACTCGCTCGACTCAGCCACAACGCTGTCCTCTGCCACTATAACCCTTCTCCCTCAACTATTAAACTGTACTCACCTGAGAGGATGGCATCTGTACAGTCTTTGGGTAGGACAGGCTCTGACAACAATGCTGAGTTCAGGGGGGCCTGCTACTCTGACTCAACCCCAACACTGTCATCTGCCACTATCACCCTTCTCCCTCTACTAAACCACTAAACTGTACTCACTTGAGAGGATACAATCTGTACAGACTGTAAGTAGGACAGGCATTGACACCAATGCTAAGGCCAGTAGGCCCTGCTACTCTCACTCTACTCAGCCACAATACTGTCCTCTGCCACTATGACCTTGCTCCCTCTCCTCAACCCTTAATCTGTACTCACCTGAGGGGATGACCCATGTATATTGTGTGTATATCTTGAAGTAACATGACTGTATATCCAAGGAGGGCCTGTCCCTGTAACTCCAAGAACCAGGCCAGTGTCCATATCACAATGGGCCTGTGAACTCACAGATTAAGTTTACCCAACTAGGAGGCACCAAGATACAGATCAGGGTACACTCTGTGATGTTGATAACCACCTAAATCCATCTTGAGCAGCTATGCCAAGATGCCAAAAAGGTGGACAGGAAGGACAGCTCAAGCTGTGTGCTAAAAACATCAAAGACAGATCAAAGGCAACAAAATGCATCAAATCAATATTATTGACAGCAGACATATTCCTAAAGCACTGAACACATGATGATAACTATCACATATATGGCATGGTTCTCGATCTGCCAGCATAACAGTCATCTTAAGATGAATTAAGGCCACATCCTGCCCAGCCACTGTTTTCACTATACTGCTGGCAAGATATAAGTCTATGACCATCCCGACAAGTGCCAATAAACTCAGACATCCTGAAGCTAGTTGACCGAAATGGAATTGTTATGTTAACCTAATGTCAGGTCGACACAGTCAATAGCATGTGTGACTGTCACTCAAGTCAAATTGGCAAATCCAATGTGTAACTGGTTTTAGTCAAATGTCACTGTTAACAATTGGAGGCAGATGTCACTGTGTAACCTGTAACATTCTGTTTCTCACAATAACAGGTCTACCTGCCACTTGGAACACAGATGCCACTCAAGAGTCTGCTACTACCCCCATGGATGAAGCCCTCTGGGTGGACAACACTCCAGGACGTATGGATGTTGAGGATTGTTCTGGCCCATCCAGGCAACCTGGTCAGATGACACCTGTCAACCTCACCGTAACCACATTGACTCCTCCCAGCCCGGTTGCATCAACATCTCAGGCAACGATTCACCCCCAAACCTGTGTCCCAAGGACAGAGGCAACAATCTTCTGCCAATCAGTCCAGGATCCTGAGTCACAGCAAGACACCTCCAACAATGATGGTCCTGGAACCAGTAGCAGGGGACAAGCTGCGCCATGGGGGTAGGGTGCAATTGGAGGGATGGTGTGGGCAGTGACATGCGGTTTCTGGGGATGGTTCTGGCAAGGACACCATCCCCCACGTCTTGGGCGCATATCAACAATCCAAGGGTGCTACAGGCCAGGTATTTGCCGAACCCAGGGAGATCAAGGAGCTACAGAGGGACTTCCATCAGGAAATTTGTAAACAGTGGGAGGCCCACAATACCAACATGGCCTCCTTAACAGTGGTGCTGAGAGACATCAAAACCACCCTGAGCAGGGATCATCAACAACACAGACCTGTTCCATTGGCCAGTCAGTTTCAGTTCCAACCCCTTCTACATCTGTGGCAGCCACTGGAAGAGAGGCCCTGCCTGGGGAAGAAACTGCCTCAGACACACCGGCCTTTTTAGCTGAAAAACACCCCAGCATGCGAGGATGTCCACCCTAGCATTCAGGAGGTGTGGATGGCAAGACACAAAATACTGCCAGGAAGTGAGCCCTTCCTGATGAAACTCCTTCGTATGTCACTGATTCACTCTGTTGACTGTCCAATCACTTTCCATTTTCCATGCTAGTAGGACACTGGACTTTGGACTCCAAATGTTGTGACATCTACTCTAATGATTACATCCACCATGACTGATTCCTCAACTGTCAATTTCTTTTTTGGAGTTCAATCTTAATTTCCTGTGCACATGTAAATTAATTCACCTAACACTAAACCAAATCTTACTTGTAATTGGCATACATTTGAGATGCTGAATGTGAAATCCATGCAATGCAATTAATTGATTCATAAGATGGTAATGGGTGGAGGGAAATGTCACAGGTAGTGGCATGCAGAGGATTACTACCAACACAATGACACAAGTGATTAGTCACACCAGACATTTTATTGCACTGTACAGCATATAGGCTGCCAAAATGTTTGGACTGTAACAGCCAAGAATGACAGAACTATGTTCAGTCATTCCAGATAGCTCAAGGTACAGTCCCCCAAACCACAGAAAAAAGGGCTAAGTCAGACCTTATCCTGTGGAATAGGCTAACAGATTTGTAAATGTTGTCACCAGTTTGAGCCTCATCATATACCAAAACCAGGTCTACCAACTTGACATTTTCCATGACACAGACAGTGGGCAGTACAACAGTCCCTAATCATAGGTCTATCCTACTGCAATGAACAAGCATCTGGTGGTATGATACCAACCTATGTCAGTGTTGTGGCACAGGCACTGTGGCCTGCAATGAGGAAACTGTAGCCGGCTGTCTGGCGACGCAGCTCCCATTACAGAATGGCGCTGTTCGCGCGGCCGCGCGAACAGCGTCTCTTCTTGCCATGACGACCGGGGGGCCGGCGTCAGTGACACGTACCCGGACTTCCGGGGCCGGGGAAATTTAAAAAGAGAAGACGGACGGGAGGAGAGGGAGAAGGAGCCGAACGCGGACGTTTGGAAACGGATCGGAACCCCAGACACAGAGAGGAACGACCAGGAGCAGCACTGAGCGGAAACGGAGAATCCTGACGGCGTCAAGACAGCGGAAGGCCGGAGGAACCGGGAACTGAGCGAGGACACACTCAGAACCCGCCACGTCCCAGGAGGGGCGTGGCTCACCAAGGTACGGTCCCTTCTGAGGGATAGACAGTTGTTCAAACGGGAAAAGGGCGGCAGGAGGGAGGAGGGTAGAGAAGGGACGGAAGGGGTTGGAGAGGGGAACAGTGGGAATGGACAGGGAGGTGAGGAACCTAAGAGTAACTAAAGTAAAAGAACAGCACTATTGTCGGTCATAACAATACCAAGACTTTAGGCAGCAGCAAGAGTCTGAATCACCACAGAGGGTGACTACCATCACAGTCTAACATTCATTCCTGTCCACATACGCACCCGGGTTCTCTCTCTCTCTCTCTCTCTCTTCCTCCTTTTTGTCCCTATCGTTTCATACGCTCCCTATAAATAACTACCCCGACTTACCTTCCCTTTCATTCTTTTCCGGTACATCGGGAGACGCGTCCGAAGACCTCCGCCAGTCAAGCAGGGAGCTGAAAAAAGGACAAAGAGAGAATACGAACTGAGAGAACACCAAGGTAATGTGACACCTATAAGAACCTTTAAATAAATACACCTTATCACTTACCTGAGTCTTAGAGTCCTTCTATCACCAACCCACTATAAAAGAAACACTTTGACTGCTACATACAGGTCATACAGGATCATTGTCAACATACTGTGGACGGAGAATGCATGGATTGCACTGGATGACAACATTTATCAAGGACATATGATCACACACATATGGCTATTGGATCAACACACCACATCAAAAAAGTGTATTGTGCCCTACAGAATTCCCCCCACCCACTGTCCTAGCCTCTTTTGGCAGAGAAATTATACACCCCAAATCTGTGACCAACATTACCTGGATCAGTACATGCCCACTTCAGATGTCAGGACAGCAACAGCTACATGCCAATGTCACAAATCTGAAATGCCAACATGATAGGATGGTGAAGAGCCCTGAATAAACCACAATGAAAGGAGTTCAGGGACAGAGAACAAATCCATATAACCATAACCTTACATCAGAGTTCAGTAGATCCATTCACATTTCTATGAGACTGACACAAACAAAAAAGATAATAATGGTATTATCTTTTCTTTATGTCAGAATATGCAATCACACCTTGGCTGTACACTGAATGGTGTGAGATCCCCTATCCTTTATGAAAAACATGCCCTACTCAACACATCCTGTCAACTACAGTATCACATACAGTCACAGAAATCACATATTGTCACACACTTACACTCAAATAAAGTATTGATTGATGATATCTGCCCACCAGTCTACTCCTTCCTTCTGATCACTGTCATCCTCAGTTGGCATTTCAGGATCCACATCGGTGGCACTGCTAGCTCCTCCTCATCTGGTACATATGGGATGTTCTTCCTCAGAACAATGTTGTGGAGCATGCTGCAGGCCACAATGATCATACATACTTTTTTGGGTGAGTAGAGGATGGCTCCACCAGTCACTTGGAACACAGATGTTCCTAAGCCTGGATTTCAGGATCCCAAAAGCCCACTCCTGGAGCTGGAGAAGCTGATGGAGTAGGTCCAACCCTGTATGGACAGCTCTATGGTACACCTGAGGAGCAGGTAGGTGCCTCATGTCTATTTTTTTCCCTGAACTTCAACTTATATTCCCTCCTCACAGGCTAGATAGTGCCCATGCATGCAAACATTTGTAGTAAAGGCTATGGAGCTGCAGTCACGGGTGCTTGGG
The DNA here is from genome assembly GCF_031143425.1 of Pleurodeles waltl. Taxonomy (NCBI): domain Eukaryota; kingdom Metazoa; phylum Chordata; class Amphibia; order Caudata; family Salamandridae; genus Pleurodeles; species Pleurodeles waltl. Next base: position 496,628,755 of record NC_090442.1, on the reverse strand, counting down.
AAGCCACAGATTGTGTTGTGTTCCATATTTTTTTTAAAATTTTGAAATCTCTGTCACAGTGCCACTGCGTATCCCACAAGATGTCAGTTGACCAGCCTAGTTAGTGGAGGGCCTTGGCAGGGTGGTGGTTTGGTCTGCAGATTGCGAAATGTAGTCTTGACTATGTACTCAGTGACTGGTATGTGCCCCACTTGGGCATTCTGGGCTAAACAGATTGCAACTCTGCTCTTTTGTAACATCCACAACTACACAACAACCACTCCCTCAACCTCCAAATTCCGACCCCCTTTTGATGACCATCCCAGTGTGCTCAAAAAACGTTACCTAGACCTTACCCCTGTTCTCCCCCATACCACACCCAAAAGATCCACATCCATCCCCAAGGCCATCCCGTACACCTCCAAGGCCTCCCCTGCTCCCCCTGCAAAGACCCATCCACAAGAAGATGCCCACCCCTCCCAAAAAGGTCCCCCCAGCCAAAACCGAGACACCCCTCCCAAATTCCATCCCCCTCCCCAACCCCCGAATAATCTCTGAGGTGCTTGCCTGCTCTATTGATGCCCCATGCTGTGAAGGTTACATGACAGTCAGGAGTCAAGTGGGGGCACAACACTCCGCCATGATTTGAACTTTTATTGGACTGGCCAATGTCCTTTGTTTGTTGTTTATGCCATATTTGTTGTTGGCATTAAAGCCAAGGAGTTGCTTTTGTTGGCTATACCTTTGTCCTGCAATTCCTTTCCTAGGCTGATGTTGATCCTGAGTGACTTGTGTTGTGTGCTTCCAGTTGTGTGTGTTTGTGTCTGCTTGTTGCTCCATGTGCTTTTGTTTGCAGTATGTGAGTTTGTGTGCAGTGCTGTTGTCCCCTATGAAAAGGATATATGTTTTATGTTAGATATGTGTGTGTGTCTGCAATGTTGGTTTCATGGCATTGTACTCTGTTTGGTATGGTAAGTATTTCTTTTTGTGTTGTCAAATGTAGGCATGTATGGTGTTGGACATATCCCACAAATATGCCTATTGTATACGTGCAATGTGCATATTCTTGAGTTTTGTTTGTGCAGACATGAAGTATGTCCGGTTATGCTAGGTTGCTTAGCATTTGGGTGTGCATGTGTCCATTAATTTAAGCGTGTGTCCCTTGCAGCTATTATATGTAGAGGTATGTCCCATGGTGTAGGAGTTGTATGTGCCTTGTTGACTTGCCCTTCCACATTGTGTAGATGTGCATGACAATTGGTTTTGGTGTTGTTTGTCCCAGAGAGCCATGTGGGGCCATTTCCTGTGTGCATATTGTTTGAGGGGCATGTTCATTGTGACATGTGTCCCAGTGCAGCCTTCTTCGATATATGGTCCTGATGCTCCCTTCCCAACTGTGCAGGTATTGTTGGTGTGGTACACTTTGTCTATTTTATCCATTTGTCTTTCTGTCTATTGTGTATGCCATTGTGCTTCCATTGTGGTGTGATATGTGTGATGTGTATGTCCATTGCAGGGCTGCCTCCTGGTGGTGTTGTTTGTGTTGCATGCAACATCGATATGTATGTGTATTATATGTGTAGACAGTCCCTGGTCAGTGTTGAATGTGAGAGTGTGAGCTGTAATTGTATATGTGATGTAGGTGTGTTGTTGTTGCTATGTGTGACAATGTTATGTAGCCTTCAGTGTTCTTGTGCCTGAGCTGTGTGGCTGTGTGTATTTGTTCGGTTTTGCCGTGCAGTGTGAGTATGCTGGCCAAAGTGTGTGTATTGTGAGTGCGTATGTGTCCGTGTTGCTGTGTCTCACTGAGTATGTATTGTATGAAATGTGTAGCTGCTGCCCGTGACACCCCTGTGATGTGTTTGCCAGAGCTACGTACAGTTTTTAACCCGTTCTGTGCCCAGGACGTAATGGTTACGTCCTGAGGCACAGTGCTGCTGTGCCCAGGACGTAACCATTACGTCCTGTGCGCTAGCGCTCCCTCTGTGGGGTTCCCCCCCACCCCCCCCAAGTCAGGGATGGAAGGGGAAGGCCTTCCCCTCCCACCCCCGACCCCCCCAACCCCCCTTGTCATGTCAGCGCGCGAGCGCGCGCTGATTAGTCACAGGGTCTCCCCCATCGCGCTGGAAGCTCTGCTTCCAGCGCGATTTAAAGAGAAATGCAAAGCATTTCTCTTTCAATCTCATGGGGGAGGCCCAGAGGGGCTTCAAAGGGAAGGAAATGTATTTCCTTCCCTTTGAAGTCTCTCACAGGGTTTCAAAAGCCGGATTGCTTGCAATCCGGCTTTTGAAACCCCACTAGACACCAGGTATTTTTTTTTTTTTCCTGAAACTGTCAAAAGGGAGCGACCTCTTGGGCAAGGGTCGCTCCCAGGGGGGGCATTTTTTTGGGAAGGCCTTTTCTGCCCCCCCTGGGGGCAGATCTGCCTATTATTAGGGGGGCAGTAACCTCTAGGCACCAGGGATCTTTTTTTTTCTTTTTTTTCTTTTTGTGATGTTTTCTTTTTTTTTTTAGGTGGGGAGCGACCCCTTAGGCAAGGGTCGCTCCCCTAGGGGGCAATATATATTTAGGCCATTTCTGCCCCCCTTGGGGGCAGATTGGCCTATTTTGATTAGGCTGATCTGCCCCCAAAGGGGGTAGAAACCATTAGACACCAGGGAGGTTTTTTTTGTGCGTGAATTTCACACAAGGGGAGCGACCCCTTAGGCAAGGGTCGCTCCCTGGGGGGGGGAATTATTTTAGGCCATTTCTGTCCTCCTGGGGGGTAGATCAGCCTATTTTGATTAGGCTGATCTGCCCCCAAGGGGGGCAGAAACCACTAGGCGCCAGGGCAAATTATTTTTGTGTGTTTTTTTTGTGTTTTTTTTGTTTTTTTAGAGATGGGGAGCGACCCATCAGGCAAGGGTCGCTCCCCTGGGGGGCAAATTGTATTTAGACCATTTCTGCCCCCCTTGGGGGCAGATTGGTCGATTTTAGGTCAATCTGCCCCAAGGGGGCAGAAACCACTAGGAACCGGGGATTTGTTTTTTGGCGCCAATGTCACGCAGGGGGAGCGACCCCATAGGCAAGGGTCACTCCCGGGGGGGTGGGGGTTGGGGGGCAAATTTATTTTAGGCCATTTCTGCCCCCGGGGGGGCAGAAACCTCTAGGCACCAGGGCAAAAAAAAATGTTGTGTTTTTTTTTTTTTTGTTAGTTTTTTTAGCGATGGGGAGCGACCCATCAGGCAAGGGTCGCTCCCCTGGGGGCCAAATTGTATTTAGACCATTTCTGCCCCCCTTGGGGGCAGATTGACCGATTTTAGGTCAATCTGCCCCCAAGGGGGCAGAAAGCACTAGGCACCGGGAATTTGTTTTTTGGTGCCAATGTCACGTAGGGGGACCGACCCCGTAGGCAAGGGTCGCTCCCAGGCAGGGGGGGGTGGGGGGTCAAATTTATTTTAGGGCATTTCTGCCCCCCCCCCGGGCCGGCTGAGCTAGAGGCCAAAATCCACAGGTAGGCACTTTGCAAAAAACACCTCTGTTTTCTGTGAAAAAATATGTTGTGTCCACGTTGTGTTTTGGGCCATTTCCTTTCGTGGGCGCTAGGCCTACCCACACAAGTGAGGTACCATTTTTATCGAGAGACTTAGGGGAACGCTGGGTGGAAGGAAATTTGTGGCTCCTCTCAGATTCCAGAACTTTCTGTCACCGAAATGAGAGGAAAAAGTGTTGTTTGGCCAAATTTTGATGTTTGCAAAGGATTCTGGGTAACAGAACCTGGTCCGAGCCCCGCAAGTCACCCCATCTTGGATTCCCCTAGGTCTCTAGTTTTCAGAAATGCACAGGTTTGGTAGGTTTCCCTAGGTGCCGGCTGAGCTAGAGGCCAAAATCTACAGGTAGGCACTTTGCAAAAAACACCTCTGTTTTCTTTCAAAAATTTGGATGTGTCCACGTTGCGCTTTGGGGCGTTTCCTGTCGCGGGCGCTAGGCCTACCCACACAAGTGAGGTATCATTTTTATTGGGAGACTTGGGGGAACGCTGGGTGGAAGGAAATTTGTGGCTCCTCTCAGATTCCAGGACTTTCTGCCACAGAAATGTGAGGAACATGTGTTTTTTTAGCCAAATTTTGAGGTTTGCAAAGTATTCTGGGTAACAGAACCTGGTCCGAGCCACACAAGTCACCTCATCTCGGATTCCCCTAGGTCTCTAGTTTTCAGAAATGCACAGGTTTGGTAGGTTTCCCTAGGTGCCGGCTGAGCTAGAGGCTAAAATCTACAGGTAGGCACTTTGCAAAAAACACCTCTGTTTTCTTTTAAAAATTTGGATGTGTCCACGTTGCGCTTTGGGGCGTTTCCTGTCGCGGGCGCTAGGCCTACCCACACAAGTGAGGTATCATTTTTATCGGGAGACTTGGGGGAACGCTGGGTGGAAGGAAATTTGTGGCTCCTCTCAGATTCCAGAACTTTCTGCCACAGAAATGTGAGGAACATGTGTTTTTTTAGCCAAATTTTGAGGTTTGCAAAGGATTCTGGGTAACAGAACCTGGTCCGAGCCACACAAGTCACCTCATCTTGGATTCCCCTAGGTCTCTAGTTTTCAGAAATGCACAGCTTTGACAGGTTTCCCTAGGTGCCGGCTGAGCTAGAGGCTAAAATCTACAGGTAGGCACTTTGCAAAATACACCTCTGTTTTCTTTCAAAAATTTGGATGTGTCCACGTTGCGCTTTGGGGCGTTTCCTGTCGCGGGCGCTAGGCCTACCCACACAAGTGAGGTATCATTTTTATCGGGAGACTTGGGGGAACGCTGGGTGGAAGGAAATTTGTGGCTCCTCTCAGATTCCAGGACTTTCTGCCACAGAAATGTGAGGAACATGTGTTTTTTTAGCCAAATTTTGAGGTTTGCAAAGGATTCTGGGTAACAGAACCTGGTCCGAGCCACACAAGTCACCTCATCTTGGATTCCCCTAGGTCTCTAGTTTTCAGAAATGCACAGGTTTGGTAGGTTTCCCTAGGTGCCGGCTGAGCTAGAGGCTAAAATCTACAGGTAGGCACTTTGCAAAAAACACCTCTGTTTTCTTTCAAAAATTTGGATGTGTCCACGTTGCGCTTTGGGGCGTTTCCTGTCGCGGGCGCTAGGCCTACCCACACAAGAGAGGTATCATTTTTATCGGGAGACTTGGGGGAACGCTGGGTGGAAGGAAATTTGTGGCTCCTCTCAGATTCCAGAACTTTCTGCCACAGAAATGTGAGGAACATGTGTTTTTTTAGCCAAATTTTGAGGTTTGCAAAGGATTCTGGGTAACAGAACCTGGTCCGAGCCACACAAGTCACCCCATCTTGGATTCCCCTAGGTCTCTAGTTTTCAGAAATGCACAGCTTTGGCAGGTTTCCCTAGGTGCCGGTTGAGCTAGAGGCCAAAATCTACAGGTAGGCACTTTGCAAAAAACACCTCTGTTTTCTTTTAAAAATGTGGATGTGTCCACGTTGCGCTTTGGGGCGTTTCCTGTCGCGGGCGCTAGGCCTACCCACACAAGTGAGGTATCATTTTTATCGGGAGACTTGGGGGAACGCTGGGTGGAAGGAAATTTGTGGCTCCTCTTAGATTCCAGAACTTTCTGCCACAGAAATGTGAGGAACATGTGTTTTTTTAGCCAAATTTTGAGGTTTGCAAAGGATTCTGGGTAACAGAACCTGGTCCGAGCCACACAAGTCACCCCATCTTGGATTCCCCTAGGTCTCTAGTTTTCAGAAATGCACAGGTTTGGTAGGTTTCCCTAGGTGCCGGCTGAGCTAGAGGCCAAAATCTACAGGTAGGCACTTTGCAAAAAACACCTCTGTTTTCTTTCAAAAATGTCGATGTGTCCACATTGCACTTTGGGGCGTTTCCTGTCACGGGAGCTAGGCCTACCCACACAAGTGAGGTATCATTTTTATCGGGACACTTGGGGGAACACTGGGTGGAAGGAAATTTGTGGCTCCTCTCAGATTCCAGAACTTTCTGCCACAGAAATGTGAGGAACAAGTGTTTTTTTAGCCAAATTTTGAAGTTTGTAAAGGATTCTGGGTAACAGAACCTGGTCCGAGCCACACAAGTCACCCCATCTTGGATTCCCCTAGGTCTCTAGTTTTCAGAAATGCACAGGTTTGGTAGGTTTCCCTAGGTGCCGGCTGAGCTAGAGGCCAAAATCTACAGGTAGGCACTTTGCTAAAAACAGCTCTGTTTTCTGTGATGTGTCCACGTTGTGTTTTGGGGCATATCCTGTCGCGGGCGCTAGGCCTACCCACACAAGTGAGGTACCATTTTTATCGGGAGACTTGGCGGAGTACTGGGTGGAAGGAAATTTGTGGCTCCTCTCAGATTCCAGAACTTTCTGTCACCGAAATGTGAGGAAAATGTTTTTTTTTTAGCCAAAATTTGAGGTTTGCAAAGGATTCTGGGTAACAGAACCTGGTCAGAGCCCCACAAGTCACCCCATCTTGGATTCCCCTAGGTCTCTAGTTTTCACAAATGCACAGGTTTGGTAGGTTTCCCAAGGTGCCGGCTGAGCTAGAGGCCAAAATCTACAGGTAGGCACTTTGCTAAAAACAGCTCTGTTTTCTGTGATGTGTGCACGTTGTGTTTTGGGGCATATCCTGTCGCGGGCGCTAGGCCTATCCACACAAGTGAGGTATCATTTTTATCGGGAGACTTGGGGGAACATAGAATAGCAAAACAAGTGTTATTGCCCCTTGTCTTTCTCTACATTGTTCCCTTCCAAATGTAAGACAGTGTGTAAAAAAGACGTCTATTTGAGAAATGCCCTGTAATTCACATGCTACTATGGGCACCCCGGAATTCAGAGATGTGCAAATAACCACTGCTTCTCAACACCTTATCTTGTGCCCATTTTGGAAATACAAAGGTTTTCTTGATAGCTATTTTTTACTCTTTATATTTCAGCAAATGAATTGCCGTATACCCGGCATAGAATGAAAACCCACTGCAGGGTGCAGGTCATTTATTGGCTCTGGGTACCTACAGTTCTTGATGAACCTACAAGCCCTATATATCCCCGCAACCAGAAGAGTCCAGCAGATGTAACGGTATATTGCTTTTGAAAATCTGACATTGCAGGAAAAAGTTACAGAGTAAAACGTAGAGAAAAATTGATGTTTTTTTCACCTCAATTTCAATATTTTTCTTTTTCTGTTGTTATTTTCTGTACGAAACCCTTGTAGGATCTACACAAATTACCCCTTGCTGAATTCAGAATTTTGTCTAATTTTCAGAAATGTTGCGGTTTCTGGGATCCAGCGTTGGTTTCATGCCCATTTCTGTCACTGACGGGAAGGAGGCTGAAAGCACAAAAAATCGTAAAAATGGGGTATGTCCCAGTAAAATGCCAAAATTGTGTTGAAAAATTGAATTTTCTGATTCAAGTCTGCCTGTTCCTGAAAGCTGGGAAGCTGGTGATTTTAGCACCGCAAACCCTTTGTTGATGCCCTTTTCAGGGAAAAAACCACAAGCCTTCTTCTGCAGCCCCTTTTTCCAATTTGTTTGAAAAAAACGAAATTTTCACTGTATTTTGGCTAATTTCTTGGCCTCCGTCTGGGGAACCCACAAAGTCTGGGTACCTCTAGAATCCCTAGCATGTTGGAAAAAAAGGACACAAATTTGGCGTGGGTAGCTTAGGTATACAAAAAGTTATGAGGGCCTAAGCGCGAACTGCTCCAAATAGCCAAAAAAACGCTCGGCACAGGAGGGGGAAAAGGCCTGGCAGCGAAGGGGTTAAGGGTTAATGATAGAGGTAGGTGTGTGTAATTACGGTTGCAGTCCTCGGCGCCATTTATTTCATTGTCTGTCGGCGAGCATGAGCAGCGGCATGACATTTTGGAAGGGCTCCAAGGTGGCTCCGGACGAGTGTAGCTACCTGCAGGTGAGTGTCTCCCTTTATATTGTTCGTTTCCAACTTCTGATACATGGTGGTTGTACCACCATAGTCACATTGGCGCTGTGTGACCTCGTAATGGGTCTGGCAGAAAGACTGTCTCCACCTTCCTGTTTATGCTTCCTCTGCCCCGTGGGGGTGGACTGCAGGCGTCTTCTGTGGGTGCGACTGCCAAACTCATAATACAGAGGTCCACTCTGCCAGACCATTGGTGGTTGGACCACCTCCACCAACATGGCAGTCACCAGATAACCAAACTCGTAATGAGGCCCTTAGTCCTTTAATGAGCTATTTAGAAGACACTTTGGTTGATACACTGCTTCACTCCAGACACAGTTGAAAACCCAAATTCCAAATACCATGGTGCAATGTCTATGACAGCACCTTAGCTCTGATAGCCAAAACAAACAACACAGTGGAAGGATGGTACAATTCCTCCCAACTCACACTAGGCAGAACTCAACCTACGCTATACAAATTTATAGAAGCATCAGAAAAGAACAAAGCTACCAAAAACTACAAATGGAGAAATATGTTAGCCAAATTGGCCCTAAACTTAGCAAACAAACCAAAAGATTATACACCATGCTTCAATTTAAAGTCAAACTCTTCATAAATACCAAATGAGTGATTACTTAGAAATCATAGCCAGTCCCATAGTATACAAAAAAAATTAAACTAAGAGAGTACTCAAAATCTATACCAAATTCTAAACCAACACACCAAATCTTTCTTTAAATAATAAATATATTTTATTAGATAAATTAAACAATTATTTAAAATCACACTGTTAATAAAGAATTATAGAAAAACGTATAAATACATTTTTTTTTTTTAAATGTGACCATCAACGAACAAAATAGTTAAAAGCAAACTCATTCAATCTCATAAAATAATTACAATGCATAATCCAGCAGTTCCACATAAGAATCACATTAATTTGACATAAACAAAATAATATTACATTTCCAATGCAAAATAAATTATAGAAGTAAAACTTAGTATTCTGAAGCTGCACATAATAAAAAATAGAAATCCACCTCAAAAAAGGTAAATTAATCCAAAAATCCCCAACCTCAAAATGCAAAAATATAACAAATCTAATAAAAAAATCAAAGCAATCCAAAGTATCTAGGTTCCATAAAAAATTCAAAAAATGCTTCTAAAAAGAATCACCAGAAGAAATCAAAGTAAAACCACTGGTTTATTGTAAACCAAAACTGATTTCCTTTAAAAAAAAAAAAAAGTAACTCCAATTACCCATTTGAGCATTCATAAAAATAAACCTGTAAAGTAAATTAGAAATATCCACCTTACATTCCTAAAAATACATATACAAAATAGTTAATCATCAAAATATAACTAACATCACACAATTTGACATACAGACTGATTACGAGTACAGCTAGAAGTGTCCCGCCGTTGAGTTTTCAGCAGTCCGACTGCCACCTCCTTGACGGTTGCACCGCCTGATTATGAATTGGGTGGAGATTCTGCCTCAGCACCTGCACCACCGCAACAAGAAAGAGAGATGCCGCCCATGGAAGGGTTCCTGCCAGGTTTCCCACTGGGGTCATTTCAATCTGCCTTTCTGCAGACCATTTCCTGGCAACCACATTGCCATGCACGAGTCAGCAGAAAGAAAGTATTGTAGTGATAATTAGAGGATTATATATTTTTTTACATACAGTTTAGATGGTCTCTTTGTTTTTCCTGACTCTGAAACCAAACACTTGATCTTCCAGAGCTTTTGTGGCAGCAGTTCTGACAGCTTTCCTAATGCTGGTTTACAGAAATATGCAGATTAAGAACAGAGGCCCTGAGTTCAAAAGAGATTAATAAAAGTCCACTACGCTTAGGAAAGTTATTGAACTCTATTTATTAGGACTGTATGCAAAGACAGACGTTTTGGGTCCACGTGAATCATATTTGATTATATATAAAGTACGAATAGGCAACATTTTCACAAGTGCACAGGAACAACCGGAGTGAATATAACACAAGCATTTGGTGTTTGCAACATTTGTGTTTGATTCACTTTTTTGTGCAACATGTATCTTGGCATCCACAATAGATTAAATAGATGTGACCGCTACTTCTGGGTCCTTCACTGCGGAACTCATACCGCCGTCATGATGCTGCTTTGGCCAGAGCCCCACCACAGAAGTAAAATCATAATATGGCTGGCAGAAAGGCCGGCTGCTGGGTGGGGTACTCGGAACCACCGTCGCAGCACACTGGCGATCAGACAGCTGAAGTCAGAATTGGGCCTTTAGGATAGTGATACATTACAAAAACAGTGTACAAAAATGTGAAATGACAAAGTAGTGAAAAACCCTAATAGCAATGTATCTGAATATACAAACAATCCACAAACAACACCATATCTAACTTTAAACCTCTCTCCTAAATCACCCAATTAGCCATAAAACCCTTAACAAATTCTTTAAAAAACACTTACCTATTCTGACCAACATCAGCACTTTACCCAACATGGGTCTGAGAAAATAGGCTAAAAATTAAACAAATAGATTATAAAATAGAAGGTAGCAGTAAAAAGTGGCCACTAACTGAAATTTAAAAAACACTATCTCCCCATAAATTTTAATGGGAAATATTGTACAAATGTTAAAAACATGTTAAAAATAATGTAGAAATGTATTAAACATGTAAAACATATCAAGCAATATTATAAAAAGATATGAAATATATGTAATTATTTAATAAATACTAATGAAACATGTTAAAATAATGTTGAAGATAAATATATAAAAAAGTTAAGAAATGTTAAAAAATAGTTACTAAAATAAAATAGGAGCTGAAAATATACATATTTATATATATATGATTTACCTGTTTTTTATTAAGAAATAATGAAAAAATGTTTTATTTCTATTTTCTATTTTATTTTAATATATATAATTCAAAATTTTAAATAATAAAATAAATAAAAATTGGAATAGAAAACTGTGTGACATGTCTTAATTATACACAATTTGGGGAAGGTGGTGGACACTAAAGGAGTGACATTTCCTTTTCCACTCCATACCAAACCAACTTGCAGAAGACATTGGACACTAAGCAGGTGACATTTATTATTCCCACTCCAACTTAAACCAATTTCAGGAAAACATTTACTATTTCCTCTCCAATCTAAACCAATTTGGGGAAGGTGTTGCAAACTAGAGGGGTGACATTTACTATTCCCACTCCAATCCAACCATAATGGGGGAAGGTGTTGGACACTAAAGGAGTGATGTGTACTATTCCTACTTCAATCTAAACACATTTAGAAAAGGTTTTGCACACTAAAGGGGTGGGTGACATTTACTGTTCCCACTTCAATCTAACCGATTTGGGGAAAGGTGTTGGTCAATAAGGGGTGACATTTATTATTCCGACTCCAATCTAAACCAATTTGGGGTAGGTGGTTCACAGTAAATGGGTGATATTTATTATTCCAACTCCAATCTAACCATTTTGGGAGAAGGTGTTGGACACTAAAGGGGTAACATCTACAATATCCACTTCAAAATATAATATTTTGCATAACATATTGAAAAATAAAAATATTACATACACAATCAATACTCTATATTTTCACCCCTTTTTACATGAAATTAATTAAAATCTTGTCTAGAAGCACACTACTCTACCAACCTTGATATACATGTTTATATTTTAAATTATAAAAACAATATTTTAATTACTATTAAAAATTAATATATTGCTGAAACATATACTACCATTCAAAACTTGAAATAGTATAATAAAAATAAATTCATAACAAAAAATTAACAATCATAAATTAAAAAAATATGTATATAACTCTTATACTTCAAAAACATTTTCGAAAATGTAACTTAAAAACTGAAAATATTTTGTTTATAAAAAATAACATTAACTGTTAAGAGTTTAAAAAGTAATGTGAAATATTAAACTTTTACATACAAAATATTTCTAAATATTTCACTTTATTACAATTTTTATGTTTTTAATCTTTTATAATATTTAATGTTTTATATTTAATACCATTAATATACAAATTAATTAACAGCGAATCAAAATATATTAAAAATGGTGAGGTAGGAAAATAATGTTGAAAACTCCAAACAATTACTTTGCATGTCTTTAACATTATTACCTTACAAAATGTAATTTAAAACATCATTTTAGAAAAAAAAAATCTTGTCACTCTTATTCCATAAAACGACAATATCCCGCTACTAAAAATAATATTCAACAATTATTTATATACAATAATACAATAAAAAATCCACATTTCAATATTTTCATAAGTAAAAATAGCTTACTAAAAACACAAATAAAAAAATAATCACAAACACATAATAATTCAATATATACTAATTAAGACTTGCGAACGATATTACAAAATATTTTCTACATCAATATTTTAAAGATATTAACCCCTTCACTGCCAGACCTTTTACACCTCAGGTGCCAGGTCTTTTTTGGGCTAGTTGGGGCAGTTTATGTCCTGTTTTTCCAACATCCTAGGGATTCTAGGGGTACCCAGAGTTTGCCGGTTACCCTAAAGGAGACCAAGAAATTAGCCAAAATACAGTATTTTTTTTTGGGGGGGGGGGGGGAGAAGGGAGGCAGAAGAAGGCTTGTGTTTTTTTCCCTAAAAATGGCATCAACAATCAGCATCTACCTGGCTTTCTGGAACAGGCAGACTTGATTCAGGAAACCAAATTTTTTAACACAATTTTTGCATTTTACTGGGACATACCCCATTTTTACTATTTGTTTGTGCTTTTTGCCATCTTCCAGTTAGTGAAAGAAATGGGTGTGAAACCAATGCTGGATCCTGGAAAGCTAAACATTTATGAAAAGTAGACAATATTCTGAATTCACCAAGGGGTCATTTGTGTAGATCCTACAAGGTTTTCCTTCAGAAAATAACAGCTGAAATAAAAAAATATCGAAACTGAGGTGAAAAAAGTAGCCATTTTTTTCCACGTTTTACTCTGTAATTTTTTCCTGCCATGTCAGATTTTTGAAAGAATATACCATTACGTCTGCTGTAATCTTCTGGTTGAGGGGGATATATACAGGCTTGTAGGTTCATCAAGATTCCTAGGTACCCAGAACCAATAAATGAGCTGCACCTTGCAATGGGGTTTCATTCTAGACCGAGTATACAGCAATTAATTTGCTGAAATATAAAAAGTACAAAATAGGTATCGAGAAAACCTTCATAGTTCCAAAATGGGAACAAGATAAGGTGTTGAGAAGCAGTGGTTATTTGAACATCTCTGAATTCCAGAGTCCCCATATTAGCATGTGAATTACAGTGATGTCTTTTTTAAACACTGTCTTACATTTGGAAGGAAAAAAATGTTGAGAAAGAAAAGGGGCAATAACACTTGTTCTCCTATTCTGTTTTCCCCCAACTCGCCTGATAAAAATGGTACCTCACTTGTGTGGGTAGGCCTAGTGCCGGCGACAGTAAACGCAACATGGACACATCACATTTTTACATTGAAATCTGGCATTTTTTTGCAAAGCCCCTAGCTGTGGATTTTGGCCTCTAGCTCAGCTGGCACCTAGGGAAACCAACCAAACCTGTGCATTTTTTTAAACTAGACATCTAGGGGAATCCGGGATGGGGTGACATGTGGGGCTCTCAGCAGGTTCTGTTACCCTGAATCCTTTGCAAACCTCAAATTTTGGCCAAAAATATACTTTTTCCTCACATTTCAGTGACAGAAAGTTGTGGAATTTGAGAGGAGCAACAAATTTTCTTCCATGCAGTGTTTCCCCAAGTCTTCTGATAAAAATTATATCTCACTTGTGTGGGTAGGCCTAGTGCCCGAGACAGGAAATGCCCCAAACACAATGTGGACACATCACATTTTCACAAAGAAAACAGAGCTGTTTTTTCGAAAGTGCCTAGCTGTGGATTTTAGCCTCTAGCTCAGCCGGCACCAAGGGAAACCTACCAAACCTGCACAGTTTTGAAAACTAGACACCTAGGGGAATCCAAGATGGGGTGACTTGTGGGGCTCTGACCAGGTTCTGTCACCCAGAATCCTTTGCAAACCTCAAAATTTGGCAAAAAAACACCTTTTCCTCACATTTCGGTGACAGAAAGTTCTGGAATCTGAGAGGAGCCACAAATTTCCTTCCACCTAGTGTTCCCCCAAGTCTCCCAATAAAAATGGTACCTCACTTTGTGGGTAGGCCTAGTGCCCGCAACAGTAATGCCCCAAAACACAACGTGGACACATCACATTTTCTCTAAGAAAACAGAGCTGTTTTTTGCAAAGTGCTTAGCTGTGGATTTTGGCCTGTAGCTCAGATGGCACCTAGGGAAACCTACCAAACCTGTGCATTTTGTAAAACTAGACACCTAGGGGAATCCAAGATGGGGTGACTTGTGGGGCTCTCACCATTGTTCTGTTATCCAGAATCCTTTGCAAACCTCACAATTTGGCAAAAAACCCACTTTTTCCTCACATTTCGGTACTGCAAAGTTCTGGAATCTGAGGGGAGCTACAAACTTCCTTCTACCCAGCGTTCCCCCAAGTCTCCTGATAAAAATGGTATCACACTTGTGTAGGTAGGCCTAGGGTCCGCGACAGGAAATGCCCCAAAACACTATGTGGACACATAAAAATGATTATATAAAAAACTACCTGTTTTTGCAGGGTGGAGGGCACCTGTGTTTTTAGTCTTGGGCTCAGCAGGCATCTAGTGAAACCTACCATACCCAAACATTTCTGAAAACTAGACACCCGAGGGAATCCAAGGAGGTGTCACTTGCGTGGATCCCCTAGTGTTTTCTTACCCAGAATCCTTAGCAAACCTCATATTTAGAAAGAAATTAAAAAAATTCCCACATTTCTGTGTGGGATCACTGTACCGGCACAAATTTCCTACCACCCAACATTCCCCTCAGTCTCCCAGTAAAAATTATACCTCACTTGTGTAGGTGGGTCAAGCGCCTGTGACAGGGAAGATCCAAAAACATGTAAAAAATGAGGGGGAACCAAAGCGGCTCCATAAGGGCAGTTTGAAAAAAAAAATTTTTAGGCTGACAAGTGGGGCAGATTTTTTATCAGTATAGATGCAACAATGCTGGGTGGTAGGAATTTTGTGGATTGCTGCAGATTCCGGAAGGTTCCATCACAAAAATGTGGGAAAAATGTGTGATTTCCGGCAAAGTTAGAGGTTTGTAGGGCATTGTGGGTAAGAAAATGGGGCAGTGTGCTTGTGAAGCACACCACCATGGACTCACCCAAATGTTTAGTTTTCAGATGTGTCTAGGTCTTGAGGATTGTTCTACATGGCAGCGTCCCAAAGTCCAAAAAGTGCAGCCCTCACCTTTCCAAGTGGGACGATTTTGAGAGTTAGACAAGCTCTCATGGCCCAAATGTGAAACCAAAACCCCAAATAATCAAATATCCTCTTACTTGCCATGGGATAAGATGTTTTAATGTGCGGGGAATAGCTGAAAGACTGTTACACCATTCAATTGGGGTGGGGGCATAACCATGCCCATACTGGTTCGTAGCCACCACCCCACTATTTTTTTATTTTTATTTCCTGGCATCTAGTACCCTTTCTGCCCCTCTGGGGAGTGGATCCGGGGTAATTTCCCCATCTACCCACCAGTGGGCAGAACAAATTTAGCCCGATTTAGTTGGGGTGGGGGTACGGCCATACACCCACCCTCTTTTTTTTAAAACAAAATCTTCCCTGGTCTCTGGTGGGCTCCCTGCTCCCCGCAGATATGCCTTCCAGAAAAGGCTAATCTGCCCTCAAGGGGTGCAGATATGGCCAACAGTAATGTGACCCCATGGGGAGTGAGCCTTGCCCAAGGGGCTGTCACCCCCAAACAAAACACACACATACACACACACCAATCCATGGTGCCTAAGTGGTTTCTGCCCCCCCAGGGGATGAAATGGCCTAAAACAAATTCCCCCCCCAGGGGAGCGACCCTTGCCTAAGGGGTCGCTTCCATTGTATGAAATATGCGCAAAAAAAATCCCTGGTGCCTAGTGGCTCTTGGGGGCAGATCAGCCTAAGCAAAATAGGCAGGTCTGCCCCCGAGGGGGGCAGAAATAGCCTAAAATAAATTTTCCCCGCAGGGGAACAACCCTTGCCTTAGGGGTCACTCCCCTTGCATGAAATTGACACAAAAAATAAAAATCCCTGGTGTCTAGTGGTTTCTGGTCCCCTTCGGGACAGATTGGCCTAATTACAATAGGATGATCTGCCTTCAGGGGGGCAGAAATGCCCTAAAACAAATTTGCCCCCCCCCAGGGGAGTGACATTTGGCTAAGGGGTCGCTCCCCTTGTATGAAATTGACCCAAAAAAATCCCTGATGTCTAGAGGTTTCTACCCCCCTTGGAGGCAGATTAGCCTAATAAAAATAGACCGATCTGCCCCCAAGGAGGGCAGAAATGGCCTAAAGACATTTTGACCCCTCAGTGGACCGACCCTTGCCTAAGGGGTCGCTCCCCACATCTAAAAAAATAAAGCAACAAAAATATAATAATCCCTGGTGTCTAGCGGTTTCTGCCCCCATCGGGGCAGATCGTCCTAATTAGAATAGGCCAATCAGCCCCCAGGGAGGTCAGAAAGGACCTAAAAATAATTTGTGCCCCAGAAATGCTGAGAGAGACATCAAAGGAGAGGTGCCTCTCTCACCCCCTCCATGTGATCGGAGGAGAAATGCTGGAGCATTTCTCTTCCAATGGGAGCAGCCTCTGATGAGGTCAGCGCATGATCGCGTGCTGATGTCATCAGACACCGTGGGGAGGTCTGGGGGGATGGAGGTGGAAGGGGAAGCGATACCCCTTCCATCCCTGCCCAGTGGAGGGGGGTGCTTTGCCATCAGGGGGATGCTAGTGTTCCCCCCCGAAGGCCCATAGCAGGACGTAACTGTTACGTCCTCAGCATCCAAGTGGTGCAAACGAGGACATAACTGTTACGTCCTGGGCACCCAATGGATTAAAAACAACACTAAAAATGATATTTTTACCTTCAATATTCCTGTCCAAGATATTTTTGATGTGTCGATATTCCTATTTATTTATTTATGTATTTATACTTAAAAGGCACACTGTCACCAAAATGGTATCATGGCACTAGTTGCCTCCAACCGGCATAAGAACAAGCTGCACAGAATACCTGAATTAATGAGGGTAAAGCCAGGTTTCCAGAGCTTTCCTAAAATTCAGAAGGTCAGCTGAAAGTATAAGGGAGTCAGAAAGCTGATTCAAAGCTGGGCTGCTCTCACTGCAAAAGCACACCCTCCCCGTCTTTTCTTAAATATAGGAATGTAGGTAAAATTGGCCAAAGGGGACCAAAGATATCTCCCAGGAGTATATTAGGGGTGGGAGGAACTTGCAGAGTTTCACTATGCAGAATTCCACAGAGTTACAGAAAAACTTAGTGAGATTCCGCGGAGTTCTGCTCTGCCGTACACCACTCTCGTCAAACAATGACAATATCTCTTACTATTCATCAGACCTCAGAGTAAGACCCTTATCAATTACAGCGGTGACCATATCTCCCAAAAGCTCTCAAACAATAACATAGGGAGCTATGGATGCCTAAAGAATGAGCGTACACTGGGGTAGCACTGTGGTTTTTCTACCCCCACGTGAGTATTAGGCTCAGGCTGCTTGGGATTTGAGAGAAGATGCGGGTTAAGAAAGGGGAGGTACATTATTCACACAGGTAGGCACAGAGAGGAAACAAGTGTCTGAGTGTGCAGCCTAGATGGGGCAGGGTTGGGGGCCAGGCAGGGAAGGGGCTACTCCAACAGCTGCTCTTGTTCTGAGTTACATGACATCATGAGTCGCAAAGCCACCCCCAGGGCGAGGTTTCCCGGAACACGCCGTTCTACCCTATTGGTGCAGCACAGCCAAGTGAAGCGCAGCAAAGCAGAGGATGTCATCATGAGTTGTCATGTGACATGAGTACAAACAATACACAAACAAGCATAGCTACTATAAGCTATGACTGCCGTAACACTACTGAAGGTATCAGCAACACAATGTCCCTTGTCAAAGAGTTAATAAAGATTCACATTCCAATATTTAAAGTATTTCCTTTTCCTAAAGTCGATAGAAGGAGATTGTGCTTAAAAGCCATGCCTCAAAAGCGGCCATGTTAGTGCAGCAAAATTTCACTACATTAGAATAGAAACTCCACACAAGTTATCAATAAAAGCTTTGATTCAACACATGGGTGGTCATTTCAACCCTGGAGGACGGTGTTAAAGTGGAGGTAAGACCGCTAACAGGCCGGCGGAATTGTTTTTTTAATTACGACCGTGGAGGAAACCAACAAAGACAGCCACTTTAACACTCCGACCGCCAAGGCGGTACAAACAAACAGCATGGCGGTCACCGCCAACAGACAGGCGGAGGACAATGTAGCGCCCACAGTATCACAACCTACCAATCTGCCACCTTTTCCAGGGTGGATTCACTGCGAACAAAAACACAGCGGAAACAGGACTTCGAAGGGAAAACGCTCACCTCTACACACCCCACGAGGAACCAGGATGCCATGGAACCAGAGCTGCACATTCTCCCTGCCCTTATCTTCTTGCTCCTCTACCAGGAGCACGAACGCCGGCGGCGAAGACCACAGTGAGTACTGCACCTACGACACAGGGGAGGGGGAGAGGGAGGGAAAAAACAGGGACACACACACGCAACATGCAACACCCCCACCCCCACCCTCACCCACTACAACACACACACTAATACAGCATGATACATTACAGTTACACCCCCCCAAGCCCCCCTGAAGAATGCAAAGACAAAAGGAAATGAGTGTAACCATTGTAATCTATTAAAATCTAGTACGCAAAAATATATATACACTATTAACAAATATATACACCAAGAATAGTAGTCCAGGTATTGCTCTATTGAAGTCCGTGGAACACTGGGCCCACACAGCATGGGCGAGGCCCACACTCAATACCCAAACATGGCAGAGAGAACACTGCAGGGGCATCAGATAGCAATAAAACAGGCACCTCAGGGGGATGGGAAAGGGGGGGCACCTCAGCCGGTTGAGTGCACAACGCCAAATCCACGAGGGGGCCCCATGCCCACTGTTCAATCCTGGGGAGTGCAAAGTCACAGTCTCTCAAGTCTCTACAGTGGGTGGTTTGCCCATTGTTCAATCCTGTGGAGTGCAAAGCCACAGTCTCTCAAGTGGATAACAGTCTCCACTGGTTCTGGAGGGGGCTTTGTGCCCAGAGTGCTTCATCCTTCCAAGGACAGAGGTAGTGGATGCCTATCTCCACTGGTTCTAGAGGGGGCTTTGTGCCCAGAGTGCTTCATCCTGCCAAGGATAGAGGTAGTGGATGCCTTTCTCCACTGGTTCTGGAGGGGGCTTTGTGCCCAGAGTGCTTCATCCTTCTCGTGGCGGACACAGTAGCGTCAGTGCCCTTGGTGCTCATGGGCCAGCGGTGCTTGTGGCGGTGGTTTCCTGTTCAGCGGTGCTTGTGGTGCGGAGTCCTGTTCAGCGGTGCTTGTGGCAGCGGTGTCCTTGGCAGCGGTGCTTGAGGCGGTGGTGTCCTTGGCAGCGGTGCTTGTGGTGGCGGTGTCCTGTTCAGCGGTGCTTGTGGCAGCGGTGTCCTGCTCAGCAGTGCTTGTGGCGGCAGTGTCCTGCTCAGCGGTGCTTGTTGCGGCAGGGTCCTTGGCAGCGACTCAGCTGCTGGCGGTCCTGCCTGGCCCAGCTGGGCTGGTGCTGGCGGTCCTGTTTGGCCCAGCAGGGCTGGTGCCGGTGGTCCTTTCTGGCCCAGCGGGGCTGGTGCTGGCGGTCCTTTCTGGCCCATCGGGGCTGGTGCTGGCGGTCCTTTGTGGCCCAGCGGGGCTGGTGCTGGCGGTCCTTTCTGGCCCAGCGGGGCTGGTGCTGGCGGTCACTTCTGGCCCAGCAGGGATGATGGCGGTGGCCTCCTGGGCAGCGGGCTGGTGCTGGCGGTCCTTTCTGGCCCAGCGGGGTTGATGGCGATGGCCTCCTGGGCAGCCGGGATGATGTTGGTCTTCTCCGCTGTGCTGCTCTTCCCAGACTTGCTGAGTTTCTTGCGTTTCTTCCCCACCTTGGAAGGTGTCGCAGCTGACTCCACACACCCACCTGTACCCTTGGGAGCGGCTTTGGTGGCTGGAGTCTTCCCCCTCTCCTGCCGGGCACTGGTCAACTTTTGATGCTTGATAGGTGGGGAACTGTCCGTGCTGTGGCTCCTTGCCACACTGGCTGCCCTGGTGCACTCCAGAATCCGGTGACTACTGGCACCACTGGTCCCGGAGATGTTGTGGCTGAGGTGCTAGGTTGGGACCTGGAGAATCAGGCCCTAGGAGACTGACGGGGTGGGGGAAGTGAGGGAAAGATGTCAAGGGTGGACAGGTAAAGTTTCTTGGGAACACTGGGACGGGTAGCTGGATGGGGTTTGGGAGTGGAGGAAGAGGTTGTGGTTGTAGGAGGTGTTCGTTTGGTGACTTTGGGTGAAGGTGCATGCGCTGGAGGCTGTTGTGAGATGGATGGCTGTTGGGTGGGTGTGTGCCTGCGTTTGTGTATCTTGGGAGGTGGCGTCACAGACACACTGGGAGAGGACACAGGGGACGTGTGAATGGTAGTGCGGGTGGTGACTGCACGTGAGCGGGGTGTGGTGGTGTGTGTGCTGGTGAGGGACGCAGTGGCTGTAGAGGTAGTGCATGCAGGTGTGAGTGTAGACGAGACTGGGAGGGAGGAGGGAGACGACGAGGAGGGGGACACAGTGGAGGCAGTGAATGTTGGTGTGTCTGCATGTGTGTGTTGCTTGCGTGAGTGCCTGTGGGATGTGTGGTGCTTATGTTTGCCAGAGCTTCCCTTGTGTGTTGAGGTGTGTGCAGGCTGGTCTGATGGTGTGCTTGGGATAGGCAGAGGTACAGGGGACTGGGTCTGGGTGGAGGAAGTTGGAGGGGGGAGGCTAGAGACGGGGACAATGGCTGCCATCAGTGCTGAGGCCAGAGTTTGAAAAGCTCTGTGAAGGGCCGCCTGACACAGAATGAATGCCCTCCAGGAATGCATTAGTTTGTTGCAACTGCCTTTCTACACCCTGAATGGCATTCAAAATGGTAGACTGCCCAACAGTGAGGGACCTGCGGAGGTCAATGGCCTCCTCACTGAGGGCAGCAGGGGTGACTGGGGCAGGGCCTGAGGTGCCTTGGGCGAAGGTGATGCCCACCCTCCTGGGTGAGCGGGCACGGGGAGAAGGCTGAGGGGCTGCTGGGAGGGTGGTGCTGGTAGGGGGGGGGTGGTGGCTGTACCTGTAGATGCGGGGGCACAGATGTAGCCATCACCACAAGGGAGCTCCCATTAGAGGACGAGTCCGTGCCGCTGGTGTCAGCTCCTGTCCCCACCGTGGAGCTCCCCTCGCCCTCCGTACCACTGGTGAATTCCGAGTCCGTAGTCTCGTCCTCCAGGGCCATGTGGGATGCAGCTCCCTCGTGCTCCGGTGCCACTGCTCCTCCGCCTGATGATGCTAATGCACACAAGAACAGGGAGACCACAAAAAGGGGGGGGGACGACAGAAGAAAGACATGTTGAGTGCATGGATTACCGCTACCGTTGGCAGACACGACAGACACAGAAGCCGCCTGCACTAAGCCGCGCTCTTGGGCTCCACTGTTCAATTCCTGGGAAATGGCCTACAAGGCTATGGACGACATCTGCACACATAGATGACGCAGGGGCATGACTAGGTGTACTTGGCACTCTACAGAGGTGGGCTGGGGTACCTCATGGCCTGCCTTACGGAGGGGCCTTTCCTACGGAACTCGCCCTGGCCTAGGGAAACCCACAGCCCTCCCCCCCACCCAGACAACTCCACTGCATGCAAAGTAAGCAGAATGAGAGTGTACTCACCCCCTTGTGTCTGGTGTGATGCCCTCAAGAGACTGTTATCCACTTGAGAGACTGTGGCTTTGCACTCCCCAGGATTGAACAGTGGGCAAGCCACCCACTGTAGAGACTTGAGAGACTGTGGCATTGCACTCCCCAGGATTGAACAGTGGGCAAACCACCCACTGTCGAGACTTGAGAGACTGTGGCTTTGCACTCCCCAGGATTGAACAGTGGGCAACCCACTCACTGTAGAGACTTGAGAGACTGTGGCTTTGCACTTCTCAGGATTGAACAGTGGGCAACCCACCCATTGTAGAGACTTGAGAGACTGTGGCTTTGTACTCCCCAGGATTGAACAGTGGGCAAGCCACCCACTGTAGAGACTTGAGAGACTGTGGCTTTGCACTCCCCAGGATTGAACAGTGGGCATGTGGCCCCCTCGTGGATTTGGCGTTGTGCACTCAAGCGGCTGAGGTGCCCCCCCTTTTCCTCCCCCTGAGGTGCCTGTTTTCTTGGTATCTGATGCCCCTGCAGTGTTCTCTCCATCATGGTCGGGGATCTTGTGTGGACCTCGCCCATACCATGTGGTCCCAGTGTTCCACGGACATTCTTTGTGCAGTACCTGGACTACTATGCCTGGTATTTATTTTGTACATGGTGTTTATATATATATGTTTCTGCCTACTTGTTTTTAATATATTCCGATGGTTACACTCATTTTCTTTGGTCTTTGCATTCTTATGGGGGGTTGGAGGGGTGTAACTGTGATATGCATTAGTGTGTGTGTTGTAGTGGGTGAGAGGGGGTGGGGGTGGGGGTGTTGCGTGTAAGTGTCCCTGTTTTTTGCCTCCCCCCTCCCCTGTGTCGTAGGTGCAGTACTTACCGTGGTCTTCGCCGCCGGCGTTCGTGCTACTGGTAGAGGAGCAGGAAGACTATCGCAGGTAGGATTTGGAGTTCCGGTTCCATGGTGTCCTCGTTCCTCGTGGAGTGTGTAGAGGTGAGCGTTTTCCCTTCAAAATTCCTGTTTCTGCCGTGTTTTTATCCACAGTAAATCCACCCCGGAAAAAGTGGCGGATTGGCCTGTCATAATAGTGTGGGCGGTACATTGTCTCCCGCCTGTCTGTTGGCGGTGACCGCCGCGCTGTTTGTTTGTACCGCCGTGGCGGTTGGAGTGTTAAAGTGGCTGTCTTTGTTGGCGGTTTCCGCCACAGTCGTAATTGCTATTTTTTTACCGCCGGCCTGTTGGCGGTCTTACCGCCGCTTTAACACCGTCCGCCAGGGTTGTAATGACCACCATAGTCTCTTTTTAGCACAAAGTACCTGGTTTGTATGAAAAATCTCCGCAAGGGGCCGCAGAGGAGGAGAAGCATGGAAACAAAGGGGGTGTGCGTCGATTTCTCGGGCTGCACACGGTGATGCGTTGTTTAGTTTCCACGCCGGGACGCTGGTGCGTCGATTTCCGGCACTCAGTTGTGGATCCTCTTTGGGTTGCGGGGTTTTCAGATGCCCCAGGGTCTGTGCGTGGAATCCTGGGCTTGTGGAGCAAAGTCACAAGCGCTGCGTCATTCCGGTGGGCGTTGCGTGGAAGTTTCTTCCGCACGGCAGGCGCTGCGTCGATTTCCCCTC
This sequence comes from Pleurodeles waltl, assembly GCF_031143425.1. NCBI lineage: Eukaryota > Metazoa > Chordata > Amphibia > Caudata > Salamandridae > Pleurodeles > Pleurodeles waltl. The sequence continues at coordinate 496,605,354 of NC_090442.1, read as the reverse complement.
TGGAAGTTGGGCTGCGCCATCCCAGTCGGCTGTGCGTCGATCTGGTGGGCCGTGCGTAGAAGTTCCGGTTGCAATGCAGGTGCCGCGTCTATCTTCTCCTTGCGGAGTCGGGCTTCATCGTTCCGGTTCGGCGTGCAGTGAATTTTTTACCGCAGGGCAGGCTGTGCTTCGGTTTTAGCAAGCTGTGCGTCAAATTTTCACAGCACAAGGAGTCCATTTGCAAGAGAAAAGTCTTTTTGGTCCTGAGACTTCAGGGAACAGGAGGCAAGCTCTACCCTAGCCCTTGGAGAGCACTTCTTCACCACAGCACATATAGTGCACAGTACTAGGAACTTATAAGTAAATTAAGTAGTCCAATTGGGTATAATCCAATGTTACCATGTTTAAAGGGAGAGAGCATATGTACTATAGCACTGGTTAGCAGTGGTAAAGTGTGCAGAGTCTAAAAACCAGCAAAAACAGTGTCCAAAAAGTGGAGGGAGGCAGGCAAAAAGTTAGGGGTGACCACCCTAGAGCTGTCAGGTCTAACAGTGGTCCTCCCAGTGCCCCATTACATCTCATTCCTTGGGAGTAAAAGCTCCTGGCCATCCTGCATCCTGAGGGCTTGAAAGGGATACCTAGGGGACTGGAGTCTGGTAAGTCACAAAACGAAAAATATAAAAATAATGCAATGTCATGCATGTTCACAGCTCAACTTTTCCCATTTTTACTTTCACTCCACTCACCAGCCTAGTGTTCACCTGTCCAAAGACCTCTATTTGGCAATTCAAAACTCATGCATGGCCACTGCTGCGGCTGCTGTTCTGCCTGACAAAGCCTGCCAGCTCTGGGTTTGAGGCCTGCATCCACCCGCAGGCACCCACCTGTGCCTCATCCCTGGTGGCCTAGTGGCCATATGTATATGTCTGGTTTGTCTGTCTTTTCTCTTTTTCTTCTTTTTTGCTGTTTTTGCTGTTTAGCTGTTTTTACTCCTTTTTCTGCTTTTCTGCTCTCTCTGTTTTTTTTGTTCTTCCCACTCCTGTGCTTTCCGCTCCCTGCTGCCCCGTGGCCCCGCCCCCTGCCCTTAAAGTGCTTTCCCACCCTCCCGCCTCCCAGCTGACCAATCTCTCCCCCTACTTCCTCTTCTTAAGGGTGGCAGCTACACTACAACATAGCTGGTGTGCGATGGCGTACCAAAGGCAAGCACGTCTGCACCCATCTGCCCTTGACTGCACCCAGTTCCACAGACCCTGGTATTCGCACCATCCACCGATACAACGCCAATACCCTTAACGCATTGAACCCAGGACGTTTGACCACCTGCCACCGTACTTCTCCCGGGTCACCCAGGGACATTTCACCTGACGCAACTTCCACGGCACCTTCTCCTTACTCCAAATGCCAGAGCCCCCAGTGTAGAACCATCAAAAACCCCTCCAGGCAACCTCAAGTGCATCCTCCTCAACATCCGCTTCCTGCACAAGCACGCTGTGGAACTTTGTGACCTGATAGACTCCAATCTCCTGAACAATGCCTCCTCAAGAGACATGAACAAACACAGCATCTGAACCTGACCTCACCAATGCCATCCCCAGCAACTGCAAACTGCTCTGCTAGGACCGACCTTCCAGACCAGCTGGTGGACTAGCCATCACCTACACGACAACCGTCCGCCTATCAATCAACACACAGGAACACTTCCCCCTCATGGAGCACCTCCACTTCAAAGTGCACATCACCCCAACAACCACCATCCGTGGCACCCTCATCTCCAGACCACCCGGCCCATGCCTAGCTTTCAGCGACTCCATTGTTGACCTAATAGCCCACCACACACTCGCCTCCACCAAATACATAATCCTCGAAGACCTCAACTTCCACAGATCAACGACTACAACACCTCATCTCTACTCAAGAACCTTGACACAATTGGTCTCAAGCATTTGGTCACCTCACCAACGCACATTGCCGGACATACTCAACCCCATCTTCTCCGCCAGCAGAAATGTCACTATCGACAACTCAACACACTACACTGGACTGACCACTACTGCATCAATTTTTCCATCACACCTATACCGCTTGCCCCCCACAGTAAATGGAACTACAGAGGAGCAACTCATCAACACCCTGAGCAACTCACCACCTCTCAACACAACAGATGCCAACACCTTAGCACGCAACCTCAACCAATGGATCACCGATTGCGCCAACACTTTAGCTCCACTGCGAATGACCACAGGGAAACACACCACCAAGAAAGCCAACTGTTTCACCTCCGCACTCCAGGAATCGATGCGCACCTGCCGGAAACAGGAGAGGAAATAGAGGAATGGCAAATCCCCAGAGGACCTTGCAGCCTTCAAATCTGCCACAAGATCCCACCATGGCCTTATCAGACCCACCAGGAAAACCACCCTGCAGGATCACATCAACGCCACCACTTCTAACACAAAATAACTTTTCGACGTCATCAAGGAATTCGCAAAACCACAAGCCGAGGCCACTAACATCTATCCATCCCAGGACCTCTGCAACAGACTAGCCGCCTTCTTCCATCAGAAAATCAAGGATATCTATGACAGCTTTGAACCCCAATACTCTCCGAGCTCACCAACAACACCCCCAACCCAGAGCCACCAAACTCCCACTGTTCCTGCACATCTAGACCCCCCCTCACGACAGACAAGACTTGCTCCATCATGAGCAGCATCCACTCCAGAGCCCCAACTGACCCTTTCCCCTGCTACATCTTCAACAAGGCCAGTGCCTTAATTGGACCCGAGGTCCGCAAGGCCATCAACTGCTCCCTGGAGTTGGTCACCTTCCCTGAGTACTGGAAGCACACTAAGATCTGCCGGCTCTTGTCGAAACCCAACGGATCTCAATAATTACCACCCCATCTCACTGCTGCCTTTCCCAGCCAAAGTTGCCACAAAAGCAATCAACGCTCAGCCACACCAACACTTTGAGGGCAACAACATCCTGGACATCTCCCAATCAGGATTCAGAACTAATCACAGCACCGAGACCACCCTGCTCGCCTCAACAGATGACATCCGCTCTCTCTTTGACCACGGCCAAACAGCAGCCCTAGACCTACCAGCCACCCTCGATCCATTGTCTCACCGCACCCTCGTGCTAAACTCCAGACAACAGGCATGCGAGGCAAGGCCCTTCGATGGATATACTCCTTCCTGACAGGCAGAACGTAGAGAGTCAGGCTTCCGCCACACCTGTCAGAACCTACAGAGATCAGCTGTGGAGTACCACAAGGATCCTCGTTGAGTCCCAAGCTGTTCAAAATCTACTTGGCCCCGCTCGCCCCAGTCGTCAGGAACTACGGACTGAACATCATCTCCTACGCTGATGAAACCCAGCTGACCATTTCCCTAACTGAAAACCCCTCAACGGCCAAGAAGTACTTCCAAGACAGGATGGAAGCAGTCACTGCCTTGATGAAGGAGGGCTGCCTTAAGCTGAACTCCCACAAAACTGAGATCCTCATCCTGTGACACTCCTCCTCAGCCTTGGAGGACTCCTGGTGGCCCTCAATACTTGGTAGCCCCCCCACCCCTACAGACCATGCACTCACCATGACAAGACAAATCAACTCCTTCACCTCCACCGGTTCCCACACCCTCTGACTCTTATGGAAGATATTCAGATGGATCCCTAGTGACTGCCACAAATCTGTGACACACGCCCTGATCACAAGCAGACTTGTCTACGGCAACGCCCTCTATGCAGGGATTACCAAGAAGAACCTGAGCAAGCTACAACAAATCCAGAAAGCCTCTGCCAGACTCATCCTGGACAACCCCTGCCAAGAACACATCACAGGACACCTGAGAGATCTCCACTGCTTCCCCGTCGAGAAGAGGATCAATTTCACGCTACTTGTACATACCTACAGGGCCCTCCACAACCTTGAACCTAGCTACCTCAACCACTGCATCACCTTTTACTTCCCTGCCAGACCTCCCCACTCCTCCCACCAGTCTCTCGCATAAAGAAGTCCTCGGCCGGAGGAAGATCGTTCACCTACCTTGCTGCAAAATGTTGGAAAACCTTACCTCTCCACCTCAGACAGTTACAATTGCTACCTCACTTCAGGAAGGACCTCAAGACCTGGCTCTTCAACTGAACCCTGAGGACATACCCCACAGCGTGCTTGTGCAGGAAGCGGATGTTGAGGAGGATGCACCTGAGGTTGCCTGGAGGGGTTTTTGATAGTTCTACACTGGGGGCTCTGGCATTTGGAGTAAGGAGAAGGTGCCGTGGAATGGTGTGCTCTAAAAAAGACTGATTGATTGAAGTAAAGTGAACTCACCTGGGGAGTGTGTGTAGTACAGGGACAGACATGTCGCAACTCCCAGCAGGCCCTATTTCAGTAACTCCAAACACTACACCAGTGATCACTAGTCCAAATGCCCCTGTTTCTTTCCTAGCAATTTAAGGGTACAAATCTAAGGAGCTAACATTTGTCAAGTGTGTGTAGTACAGGCACTCATGACTACAAGTCCCAGCAGGCACTATTCCTGTAACGACAAACACTAGCACAGTGGTCCGTTGCTACAATACATCTGTTAGTGAACTCTCAATTGAAGTGGACTCACCTGGGTGGAGAACATTGGCCAAGTGTGTAATAGAGAGAGTGACCTTACTGCAACTGACAGGAGGCACTGTTTCTCTGACTCCAAACACCAGAACACTGTTTACTTGTCTAAAGACCTCTGTTTAGCAACTCTCAATGTAGGTTTACTCAGCTGGGAGGATACCATTTGGCAAATATAGGAAGTACAGGGAGTGAAATAACTACTAAGGACAGGAAGGCCCTGTGTCTGTAAAACCAACCACCAGACCACTGTTCTCTTGTCCAAATACCATTGTTGGTAACTTTCAAATGTGTGTATTCACCTGGGAGGATAACGTTTGTATAGTGTTATAGTAGAGAGAGGGACATGACTGCAACTCCCTGCAGGCCCTGTATCTATAACTCCAAACACTAGCACAGTGGTCACTTGTCCATATACCCTGTTTGTCAACTCACAAATGAAGTATACTCACCTGAGGGGACACAATTTGTCAAGGGTGCCTAGTACGGGGAGTTACATTACTGCAAGTTCAAAGAGGCTCTAATACTGTCACTCCAAACACCAGTCCAGAGTTCACTTCTCCAAATACCCTTCTTTGAGAACTCACAAATGAAGTGTACTCACCTGGGGGTATAATGCTTTTTTAGTGTGTGTAATACAGGGAGATGCATGACTGCAACTCAGAAAACACTATTACTGTCACTCCAACCACCAGAACAGTGTTCACTTCTCAAAATACCCTTTTCTGAGAACTCACAAATGAGGTGTACTCACCTGGTGGATAATATGTGTATAGTGTGTGTTTACTACAGGGAGTTACATGACTTCAACTCCCGGGAGGCTCTGCTACTGTCACTTCAACCACCAGTCCAGTGTACCCAAATGGGGGGGATAACGTTAATATAGTGTGTGTAGTACAGGGACTGACATGACTGCAACTCACAGAAGGCCCTGTTTCTGTTACTACTAACACCAGCACAGTGGTTCAGTGCCCCAGTACATGTTTGTCAACTCTCAAATGAAGTGTAGTCACCTGGGGGGATGACATTTATCAAGTGTATGAAGTAGAGGGAGTGGCATGACTGCTAAGGGCAGGAGGGTCTGTCAAACTCCAAACACAAGCCTCGTGTTCACATGCCCAAATGCCCATGTCTGTTAAATCTCAATTGAAGTTTACTCACCTGGAAGGATACCATTTGAATGGTGAATGCGAAGTAGAGGGAGTGTCTGGAATGCAAAGCCAAATAGGCCCTGTTTCTCTAGCTCCAACCACAAAACCAGTGTTCCCTTTCGCAAATCCATCTATTTGTGAACTCTCCACTGAAGTTTATTCAACGGGGAGGATAATATTTATCAAGTGTGTGTAGTTTGGAGAGTGGTATGACTTCAACTCCCAGGAGCCATTGTTTCTCTAACTCCAAACACCAGACCAGTGGTCACTTGGCTAAATACCCTCGCTTGCTAACTCTCAATTGAAGTTTACTCACCTGGGAGTGACCAAGTTACAGATAATGCTCAACTCTGAGATGTGTCTGGCTACCTAGCTCCATCTTGACCTGCTAACCCAAGATGAAACTATTAAGAGCAAGAAGGACACTTTATCCAATGTGCAAAACCGTGATTCCAAAGGCCTCAAGATACATAACCAGAATGGTATTGAGACACAGTCACACTGCACTGACCACATGATGGCTCCAGTCACATATACAACAAAGTACTGGGTCTGTCTGCATCACAATCAACTAGGCCTCACAAAGGCCAAGCACATATCTTGCCTAGCACCATTTTCCCTGCACTGGTGGCAATATGGTGTTCTCAAGCCATCTTCCAAAGTGCTAACAAGCTGCACATTTCAGCAGCTGATTGACTTCAATGGAATTGGCATACTTCACAGATGTCATGTCAATACATCCAATACTATGGGTACTTGCCACAATAGGATTAACTGCAAATTAACTTTGTATAAGATCTATGCTTAATGTAACACCAAACTGTTGGAGGTAGATGCCACAATACAACTAGTAACATTGTATCTGTCACATCAACAGGTTGAGCTGCCACTGGGTAAACAGAGGCCACAGAAGAGACTGCCAATACCCCCCCTGGATGAAGCCATCAGTGAAGAAGAGCTCCTGGAAGTCTGGACGTGGAGTATGGTTCTGGCCCATCTGGGCAACCTGGTCCGACACCAACAGTGAGTCTCATTGTGGCCACATCAACACCTTCCAGTCTAGTTGCCTCAACATCACAGGCAACCAGTCGCCCACCCAACTTGTGTACTGAGCACAGTGCCTACCCTCTTGTGCCCCACAGTCCTGGATCCTGAGTTGCACTGCAACACTTCAGACAATGAGGTCCCAGGACCCAGTGGGAGAGGGCACCCTGTGGCAAAGGCACAGAGCCGTGGGGTTAAGGTACGTACTAGGGATGCTGTGGGCCAGTGGGGTGAGGCCACTGAGCAGTTCCTGGCTAGAAGACCATCAGCCACAACTTGGGGATCTATCAGGAGTCCCAAGGCATGATGGGCCAGGTACTGACCGAACTCTAGGAAATCAAGCGGCCACAGAGGTACATGCATAGGGGCATGAGAGAACAGATGGAGGCCCACAATACCAACATGGCCTCCCTAACAGGGGTGATGAGGGACATACACCCGGTCGTGAGCAGGGCTTTTCCAAACCAATCTTCCCCTTCCTTTGGCTCATCAACACCAGGCACATCTATATTGATGCCAGTCACTGGAAGGGAGGTCCTGCCAGAGGAAGAACCTGCCCTAGACACCCCTTCCTCTGTAGTAGCAAATCCTGACACCCCATGCAAGCAGGGACGTCCAGCAAAAAAATCCAGGAGGTGCGGATGGCAAGACACGCACCACTGCAGGCAAGTGATCTCTTCCTGAAAGACCTCCTTTGTGTGATATTCACTCTGCTGACTGATCCTCAACCACCTGCCAGTTCCAATGAAAGGAGTACTCTAGACTTTAGACTCCCAGTTTTGTGACATCTACTCCAATGATTTCATTCACCATGACTGACACCAGCACTTTACTTTTTAGATCTTTTCTGTTGAGATTTAATTTTCTGTATCAGCATTGCAATAAATTCACCCATCACAAACTCATCGTCTGCTTGCTGAATTTCAACATTTTGCTATGTAGAGATGTAAGACCATATGAACCATATGATGAAGACACAGGCTACTTGTGCAAGAAGGCATATGTTACAGTTACACAGTGTCCTGCTCAGGATTACAACCATTGCACACAAACACATGTGTACAAGTGTCTGGTCACACCAAACACTTTATTCCAGTGTACAGCACATAGTCTGTCCATATGTCAAGACTTTTTGAAATAAGAATGTGTGACTCATGCTGAGTCAAAGTACATATTTCAAGAAACAGCCCCCTAAACTTTGGAAGGAGGGGATTTTTCAGACGTTTTCCTGTAGAATAAGCAAACACATTGAAGTGGTCTCTGATCACAGGCTCATCAAAATCCTATTCCCATGCACCTTTGGTATGACACAAACATATGTCAGTGTTGTGGCACAGGTACTGAGGCCTGCAATGATGAAACACATCTACAGCTACCTACCAGTCATACAAAAAGAGGGTTTAGCCAATGTGAAGGAAAAATTACTTGGTTGCAATCTATGACTACATATTTCACGCCCACATGATAACACACATAATGCAATTGACCCACCATAGCACACAAAATATGTCCATTGTACACTTCTGACTTTCAAACCAAATACTGTGCAAGCCATCTTGGCACAGGTCTCATACACCCAAAATCTGTGACCTACATTGGTTGTTTGTATAGCATTGAACTCCACACATTCTCACAACTACTGTTCATTGTACAGTAACAGTCATGACATCACATGACATACTTACACTCATGAAAAGTAGATGTGGATGAGAACTTCCTGCAAGTCAGATGCTTCCTCTTCACCACTGTTATCCTCACTTGATATTCAAGAGTCTCACTTGGTAGCACTGCAGGCTTTCCCTCCTCTGGGATGTACGGGATTTCCTCCTCAGGGCGATGTAGAGAATACAGCATGCCACAGTGATCTCACACAATTTTCTGGGTGAGTAGAGGAGGGCTCCTCTAGTCCTGTCTAGATACCTAACTCTGGCCTTCAGGAGCCCAAAAGCCTGCTCCACTGCCCATTGTGTTCTTCCATGGGCCTCATTGAAGCAGACTTCCCCTGAATAGTTGGATTCCTTGGTGGGGTGAACAACCAAGGATGGTTCAGATATGCAGAGTCTCCTGTTAAGGGATGCAACATATGTGCAACAATGAGTCATTTGCTAACTTATTGTAGCATCTGACATTGGACACACACAATCAGGACAGATGTGGCTCACCAACTAGCCAGGCCTTCTCTGGGTACAGTTGTGATATCAGCTGGGGTATGGTGCTGTTCTGCATTATGAAGGAATCATGGTCTGAACCCGGATAACGGGCACAGACATGTGAAATGTAGAGATCTGCCAAACAGAAAACTTACATATTGATGGAATGGACATTCTTTCTCTTACGATAAACTTGTTCATTGGTCTGCTGTGGCACCAAGCCAAAATGTGTGCCATCAATGGCCCCATGTGGGATGTATGCAAAACCATAAAAGTCAGCCTTCGCATGGGCTAAATCCTCACATCGGGGAAACTGGCTATAGTTCTCAAGGTGTTTCAACATTGCTGAAAGGACATCTTTCAACACCAGACTGAACATAGGTCAGCAGACATACCAGTAGATAGGGCCACTGTATGTTGGAAGGACCCTGTGGCTAGGAAGTGCAATACTGCCATGACTTGTACAATGGGTGGTATGCTGGTTGGATAACTAATAGCTGGCATCAGACTTGGCTCTAACTGACAACATATGTTCACTATTGTTTGCCTATTCAGGCTGTAATACATTATTATTTGGCATTGCTCCATGGTCTGAAGGTCTGGCACTGGACAGTACACAGGAGGCTGTCGCATCCTTCTTCTCCCTGGGTACCTATATGTGAAAATAAATGATTTCTAACATTAGTCAGTGTGTCCACAGCAACATACATGATGCATATCAATGCTATCATGTGACAAAGCATTTCTGACTGTATAGACATTTCACTCAGTACACAACAGAGTTGCCAATTACACAAGGGTCACATGTGACCTCCATGGTATTCGACACATGCAGCCACAACATGGATTTGGACCAAAATTAAAGATGTGCAACATAATTGCCCCTCAAAATATGACTGTATATCGTGACCTCCAAAATGGACATCGGCAGTGGTAGACTCTGCCCGCTGTTAAATGCCACCTGTGCCCTGCAACATACTATAATGGTGGTTGATTAGTAGGACCTACATGACAAGACAGGATAAGGATGTTTGTGAGGAAAGAAACATATTTTATAGGTGTGATGCAGTTTATAAAGCCAAAACCAGCATTTCAGGCTGCCCAAATGGTGGAAGCCTGACCTACTCCACTGGACATTAGGACCCGCTCGTGACCGGTGGCCGAAGTCATCATGGCAGTAGGCAGTTGCAACTGCAGCAGACACGCCCATAGGCTAACATTGTTGCCAGTGGGGATCGCGGACCAATGGCTGTCCCCGTCAGTGGTGGCGACTGCATATGTAGCAGACGTGACCACCATTGTCTGCAGATTCAATCACTTGACTCCTGACATTGCTGCCAGCAACACCTTCATGACCTGAGCTACTGTGCACTACCTCTGGGAGCAATTGTGCTGTGTCCAGTAGGTGATACAGCCCTCACCTTCTTTCCAGAGGAGCCGGAGAGGCTTGTGACTCAGGTCCTACCCCTGTATGACCAGCTCTATTGCTTACCAGAGAGTAGGTAAGAACCTCATGCACACATTTTTTCTCTGTACTTCACCATCTTTTTCCTCCTCACATGCTAGAATATGCCCCTGTCAGCCAGTTAGACTTCTCGTGTGCCTATTAGTGTAGTCTGTGTGGCATCAATGGGATGGACAATGTGCAGGTAATGGTGACCAGTACCATATATGAAGTTCAGTCACATTCTGTTGTGTGAGGCTTTTGTGGTCCTACATCATCCTTGTGTTGAATGCACATAAGTAGGCAAGGAGCCATTACTCCCATCCACTGAGATCTCTTTATTCATGATTGTTGTAATTGTCAGACAACATGTATGTGCATGACATCATAAGCTGTATATGCATGTTGTATGAGTCATTTGAGAATCATATGAGCAATGTATATAGGGCCACAGATTTTTCAAACCACATCTGGCCTTGCTAAACTGTTGTGTGGAAGGCATATCATGCCTCACTCTGCCCTTCAGGTTGCCACACACATCAGATGCCAAATTGCTGTTGGCCACATGATGTACTGTCATGCATGGAAGTGATGGGAATGGAGTGTCATGTAGGTTTTGTCTGGTCAGCCTTCAGAGACCAGGGCCTGTCAAATGTATCTCCCAGTATGGGACCTAGTCTAGGCTGTAGGAGAGTTACTGTGACTATGCAACTGTGGCACTGTGCCCACTCCCTGCACCCCGAGAGATCCTGGCATGTGGCCAATATGATGTTTCAGTGGCAAAACCTGCCCTGAATGCCTCATTCATTTGGCTAGATTAGGAATGGGTAAAGAGGTAAATCATTCATCTGGGCCATATGTGAATTGTGCACCATTGTTAATGTGTGTTTTAGACTCATGACAGGTCCCTTACTCCCACAGCTCTGTTGTCACCTTCACACAGGTCACACTTGCCCTATACAGGCTTACTGCAAACATCCCACTTCCACAGTGCAGACAGTGTGTTGATTCCTTGGAGGCCATGATATGTGACTCAGTAGCTTAGTCATATAGCGGAAACTGTACAATGCATGCCTTTGTATGATGGATGCCACCTCTGTAGGATAAACACAGGTGTCTAAAGGAGTGTTCTGGGGTACGGGTATATTCCACAGAACCTACCCCCTGAAGGGACATGAGTCTGCATTTGTTATTCCACATGTCCACACCTGGACAAGGAAGACACTTTCGGTACACACCATGCCAGCCCCCTGATTTGTATGCATATGTAAAAGTGAAGTGTGTACTATGGCATTTGCCTGTAGGGACTTATGCAGTAAATCATTCTCACAGAGCGTGAATGTGTTGGTACAATAGGCCTAAGGAGTTTACCCTTCAGAAGTCACATAGGTGTGTAGTGTTTCATTGTGGCTCACATCACAGTCCAGGTTGCTAAAGCATGGGCTTCCTGATGTCAGTAAGCTTGCTTAGTCATTTAGGCCATGGTCAGGGTAGTGGGTTAGTCTGCAGATGCAAATACATGTGTCTGTAGTCATGTTCCTGTACTTATTCACTTGTGTGTTTCACACTTGTGGAGTGTTAACAAATAGAAAAGTTCTAGCTTGGTGTTTCTGACATGTGTGTGACTCAACCATTTGTGACAAAACTTGTAGTTGTAATATCTTGATTTGTCTTTTTCATCCATGCAGATCAATGCTTATCAGAAGAAGGAGCTATGGAGAGCCAGCACCAAGAAGGTGCGGACTATTGGGGTCCACAGCTGGCAGAGTGCCCACTGTCAGAAGAGGTAGGAGGACATGAGGAGCTGGGCCCAGAAGATCACTGAGGTCCAGCAGGGGATATCCTCCTAATGTGGGCCGGGTGCCCATCAGACCAGGATCCCCCTAATGGCCCGCATTCTGGCGGTGGGCTACTCAGACCTTGATGGGTATTTGAGGACAGCACAGCAGCCACAGGGGGATACAGGGCATATTACTGCCTATCATATTGGCAAGTGAATGTGTTAGGTTCAGAAAGCTCCCCCTCATGATTAGTGACGAGCCATGTATACCACAGCAGATGAGTGATTGTTTGTATAGACATGTCATGTGTTGAATACTGATGTTCCTTGCCTATCAGCTCAGGAACTCAGGGCACAACTGTGTACAATCCATAAACAGTTTGCTCTCGAGGGCCTACAAATGTCTGTGTACATTGATCAATAAAGTACTGTTCGATATTATTGTGGGTGTAAAGTCTATGTAACAGACCACTACTCCTCAGTGTTACAGGCCAAAGGTAAGGAAGTGATGGATCACTGTCCTCAGCCATGTGACTGGTGAAATGAGTATTTTGGCATCTGCCACCCAGAGGCCAGATTTCTTCAGTCTATGACCTGTGCCAGTGCCTCACTACTGTTTGTAATGTGAAGATGGCCATCATGCAGGTGACAGGTGCGTATGTATTTTTTGAGAGGTGCAGCTACAGATCAATACTTTCCCTGGGAAAGTGGGGAATGTCCTTTGACATGATTTATGTGCCATCACGGTTGCCAGCATTCTTTGTACCTACATGTCAGCATGTGTCCCTTTCTCTTTAGAAAAACATTTTTAAATGTTGCTTCATGCCTGGTTTATCTGTGTTGATGGGATTATTTCTGCATTCCCTCACATATATGTGCATGCCAACCTGTGTGTGGAATAAGCCATTTACAATGGAGGTACATTTCATGTTGTGCCACAGGCAGTAGTGTATTACCATTGATTATTGGCTGACAAATACCCTTACCCGTCCTAGCATGTCATTTGGCATGTACAACTGCAGTTGAAATGAGGACATGACAGGTAGGCCTAGGGTTTTAACCACAATGTGCATTTCCTTGCCAATTGATGTAGAATCATATAGCAAAGTGCTTTGCACATGTGAAATTGGGATGGTTTGTACCCTGACTGTTGGCATGCATCATGGAGTGACTTACAGTTATGCTGAAATCACATATGTTTGGGTACAAACATTCATCTACAGACATCTGGGTATGCATGACCACAATAGAGACAATGATGTAGCTTCCAATTTGGCAAGAAGTTGAGGGCCTTCAAGAAGTACATGCAAATCTCTGGGCCTCTCCAACATCCAAGAGACTAATGGCATCTACTGATGCACTCAGAGTATGTCATTGTAATGGGGTGCAAGACAAAAGTGATGATTTCCCTGGGGCTTGCTCGTTCATTGTGTTGTAGAGTTTACAGACATAACTTCCTGACATATTGCACATGATGTCTACAGTGTCCATTTCCATGCCAAATGCGTAGCCTATCTGAGCAACATTAGTACTTTCTCCATGACTCGATTGGGACAAATATAACTTGGTGAAGTGTGCATTGTGGAACTGATTCCAGTGTGACATGAGTATTTCCATGCCACCTTCTCTAGGCTATTGTACCGTTCTCAGCAACATGGCAGGATTTTGGAATATCATTTCTTATTGTTGGGTTCTTATGTAGGGGACAAATAGATGTGCGCATGACCTTGTGTGGGATCTGTGGGAATGGACTTGTCATTGGCCTACTAATGAATGACTACAGTTAACTGGGGTATACTCCATAGCATGGAGGGTGATGAGATCTCCTACTTGTTCAATGGTTACTGTGATTGCACAACTTAATCCATATAACTGTAGTTGTCTGAGATCCTGATTTTCCTGTGGGCAACCATTGAAAATCCATATGGCATGGTGCATGTAGGTAGAGTTTGTTGCTGGTTCCTACTTGACATCATGGTAATGTTTCCTAATACCAGCTGTTGTTCAAGTGTAATCAAGGACGTGTGATGACCCTATTTCTGTTTGCATTTGTAGCATCAGCCCAGGGAAGAGAAGGAGACAGGACACAGTCGAGAGGGGAAGCATCTGGCCATGGGACCTTGGGTCAAACACCACTGACACAGAGGGACCCGGTGGTGTGGAGGGTGGGGGAAGTACCATGGGAGATATCAGCTCTAAATACTTATCATCATTGGATTCTTCCTCTAGTGACCACTCCCTAGTGGTGGCAGACCTATCGGGATGTACCCCTATACCATCTTTGTCTGTCACCACCAGTTCTCCCTGTTGCTCCCCACCCAGTTGGCTGTGCCCACTCACCTAAGAGGGTGGGCATCACCTTTGCCACAGGCACCTCCGCCCCAGCCGCTGTTGCCCCTGCTGCCCTCAGTGAGGAGACTATTGACCTCCTGAGGAGTATCTCTGTGGGTCAGGCAGCCATTGTGAATGCCATCCTGGGATTGACAAGCCAACTACAGCAGTCAAATGCATTCCTGGAAGGCATCCCTAGTGCAATGTCTTGCCTACAGAGGTCTTTTCAGGCTCTGGCCTCCACACTAACAGCAGCCAGTCACCCCCCCCCACCTTCTGTTACCCCTCCACCTCCCTCTTCCCAATCCAAATCCCCCATTCCCCTACCTACTCCAAGCACATAGACCGATCCACACGCACCCACCTCAACACAGAAGAGCAGCACACCTAGACACAAACACCACAAAACATACCGGCATGCAAGCACTCAACAGACACCCACACACATATCAGTTACCACTTCCCTAGATACTCCCACCACCACCACGTACCACACATAAGTTCAAGCATATCCACAGGCACCACCACAATGGACAGTGACACACCCACCACACCCAATATACCAGCAGACACCACACCAACCGACACACAGACATCCACCACATCCACCATAAATGCAGACACCACCCTCAAGAGACACACACACATCCACCACTACCAGCATACCTGCAGATACCACTCCAACAGACACACACTCATCCACCACTCCCACATTCCCCAGCTCCTCCACTTTCCAGCCCTAAGACACACAAGCTCCCACACTCACACATGCAGCAGACACACCCAAACACAAACATACCCTACACACGTACAAACCCAAGAAATGCACTCCGACACAGCAGACAACGACACCCCCTTGACCTCTAAAACCGTACCCCCTTCTGATGACTATCTCCATGTTCCTAAGTCTGATTTTTTGTTTGAGGCTGCCTTTTTCCCTGTTCCCTCCACCCCGTCCCAAATCCAAGAGGCCCCAACCTAACTTGCAGCCCATCCGTTCCAATTCCAAGTCCTGCCTTGTCACACCTGCCTCCACTGCAAACACCCATATCCCTACCTCCAAAAAAGCCCACCCCTCCTAAGAAGGAGTCCACCCCTCCAAACCCACCCAACCCAAATATGTCCACACTCTGAGGATGACACCTGAGGTGCCTGCCTGTCCTCTTGATGTCCCTTCCTGTGGAGTTTCCCTGGCAGTAAAAGAGTCAAGTAACAGCACAGTGATGTGCCTGTACAATACCATATGGACTGGCCAGTGGCCTTGGTCTTTTCAAATTTGTTTGAGAATAAACCCAAACAGCGTTTTTGGAAAATACATTTGTCCTGCAATTCCTTTTCTACCTTTATTTTGTTCCTGAGAAACATGTGTTGTTTGCCTACAGTTGTGTGTGTTTCAGCTTGCTTGCTGACCCATTTGCTGTTGTTTACAGTATCTGACTTTGTGAGAAGTGCTGGTGTCCCCCAAGACAAGGTGTTGAAGTAAGCCTCAGCAAGGCCTACTAGTGCAAGGGGTTCACTTTCTGTGCACAAAGTCCTCAGACCATGTAGGAAGAAGTTGGCACAGAAACTGAAATAAAAGACAAAGTTTATTAACCTCATGAGGTGGTACTACAGTTCAAACAGCACCCTTCGGTAATGTTTGAAGTAGCACACTGAACTGAGAGAGCATGGTCCTTGTATACCCACGCAGGGGCTAAAAGGAGGTGGTACAATTATAGAAGCAAGACTTGCATACATGTAAGGTCATATGGAAATGCACAGTCGACAGGTAGGAGGAGCTGACAGTTTTCAAGGACTAACAGCTGCAGACCTTACTGAGCATGTGCGAAGTGGGAGATGCTAAATATAACTTGTCACTAGGCAGATTTTCAAGAGTAGTTATCAGAAAGGTAGGACAGAACACATGGTGCTATGGCAGCATGTGGCAGAGAAAATGGCTGCCATGAATACAAAATGGATTCCGCGAAATGTTCACAATAGTTACTAAATACAAGATGTCTTCTGCTAATGCTTAATCTAATCGCTGCTAAACTACAACAAAGGGTATATGTTGACTGAATGAATATGTGGGTGTCATAGCATTGTGTTCTGTTTGGTATGGTAAGTATTTCATCTTGGGTTGTCCAATGTGAGTATGTATGTGTTAGACTTCTGCCCCTGACATGGATTAAAGATTCATCAAATGTGTGGACCTTGTGTTTTCTTTGTGCAGACATGGAGGGTGTTCTCTTGTGCTACCTTTGTTTTCATTTGACTGCACGTGTGTAGGAGGCTGGACTGGCTTGTAGTGAGTACCAAGGGGTACTTGCACCTTGCACCAGGCCCAGTTATCCCTTATTAGTGTATAGGGTGTCTAGCAGCTTAGGCTGATAGATAATGGTAGCTTAGCAGAGCAGCTTAGGCTGAACTAGGAGACGTGTGAAGCTACTACAGTACCACTTAGTGTCATATGCACAATATCATAAGAAAACACAATACACAGTTATACTAAAAATAAAGGTACTTTATTTTTATGACAATATGCCAAAGTATCTTAGAGTGTACCCTCAGTGAGAGGATAGGAAATATACACAAGATATATATACACAATAGCAAAAATATGCAGTATAGTCTTAGAAAACAGTGCAAACAATGTATAGTTACAATAGGATGCAATGGGGAAACATAGGGATAGGGGCAACACAAACCATATACTCCAAAAGTGGAATGCGAACCACGAATGGACCCCAAAACTATGTGACCTTGTAGAGGGTCGCTGGGGCTATTAGAAAATAGTGAGAGTTAGAAAAATAACCCTCCCCAAGACCCTGAAAAGTGAGTGCAAAGTGCACCAAAGTTCCCCTAAGGACAAAATAGTCGTGTTAGAGGGAAAATGCAAGGAAAACACAAATCAGCAATGCAACAATGATGGATTCCTGACTGAGGGTACCTGTGGAACAAGGGGACCAAGTCCAAAAGTCACAAGCAGCTCGGAGATGGGCAGATGCCCAAGAAATGCCAGCGGTTGGTGCAAAGAAGCTCTTACTAGGCTGAAGAACTGTGAATACTGCAGGAACGACAAGGGCTAGAGGCTTCCCCTTTGGAGGATGGATCCCCCACGCCTTGGAGAGTCGTGCAGAAGTGTTTTCCCGCCGGATGGACGCCAACAAGCCTTGCTACACGCAAATCGTGCGTTTGGCGTTTTTGGACGCTGCTGGGGCCCAGGAGGGACCAGGAGGTCGCAAATTGGACCTGCAGAGAGAGGGGACGTCGAGCAAGACAAAAACCCTCACTGAAGCAGGTAGCACCTGGAAAAGTGCCAGAAACAGGCACTACGAGGATGCGTGAAACAGTGCTCGCCGAAGTTGCACAAAGGAGTCCCACGTCGCCGGAGACCAACTTAGAAAGTCGTGCAATGCAGGTTAGAGTGCCGTGGACCCAGGCTTGGCTGTGCACGAAGGATTTCCGCCGGAAGTGCACAGGGGCCGGAGTAGCTTGCAAAGTCGCGGTTCCCAGCAATGCAGCCCAGCGAGGTGAGGCAAGGACTTACCTCCACCAAACTTGGGCTGAAGAGTCACTGGACTGTGGGGGTCACTTGGACGGTGTCGCTGGATTCGAGGGACCTCGCTCGTTGTGCTGAGAGGAGACCCAAGGGACCGGTAATGCAGCTTTTTGGTGCCTGCGGTTGCAGGGGGAAGATTCCGTCGACCCACGGGAGATTTCTTCGGAGCTTCTGGTGCAGAGAGGAGGCAGACTACCCCCACAGCATGCACAAGCAGGAAAACAGTCGAGAAGGCGGCAGGATCAGCGTTACAGAGTTGCAGTAGTCATCTTTGCTACTATGTTGCAGGTTTGCAGGCTTCCAGCGCGGTCAGCGGTCGATTCCTTATCAGAAGGTGAAGAGGGAGATGCAGAGGAACTCGGCTGAGCTCATGCATTCGTTATCTAAAGTTTCCCCAGAGACAGAGACCCTAAATAGCCAGAAAAGAGGGTTTGGCTACCTAGGAGAGAGGAAAGGCTACTAACACCTGAAGGAGCCTATCAGCAGGAGTCTCTGACGTCACCTGGTGGCACTGGCCACTCAGAGCAGTCCAGTGTGCCAGCAGCACCTCTGTTTCCAAGATGGCAGAGGTCTGCAGCACACTGGAGGAGCTCTGGACACCTCCCAGGGGAGGTGCAGGTCAGGGGAGTGGTCCCTCCCCTTTCCTTTGTCCAGTTTCGCGCCAGAGCAGGGGCTAAGGGGTCCCTGAACCGGTGTAGACTGGCTTATGCAGAATTGGGCACATCTGTGCCCAACAAAGCATTTCCAGAGGCTGGGGGAGGCTACTCCTCCCCTGCCTTCACACCATTTTCCAAAGGGAGAGGGTGTCACACCCTCTCTCAGAGGAAGTTCTTTGTTCTGCCATCCTGGGCCAGGCCTGGCTGGACCCCAGGAGGGCAGCTGCCTGTCTGAGGGGTAGGCAGCAGCAGCAGCTGCAGTGAAACCCCAGGAAGGGCAGTTTGGCAGTACCAGGGTCTGTGCTACAGACCACTGGGATCATGGGATTGTGCCAACTATGCCAGGATGGTATAGAGGGGGCAATTCCATGATCATAGACATGTTACATGGCCATATTCGGAGTTACCATGGTGAAGCTACATATAGGTAGTGACCTATATGTAGTGCACGCGTGTAATGGTGTCCCCGCACTCACAAAGTTCAGGGAATTGGCTCTGAACAATGTGGGGGCACCTTGGCTAGTGCCAGGGTGCCCTCACACTAAGTAACTTTGCACCCAACCTTTACCAGGTAAAGGTTAGACATATAGGTGACTTATAAGTTACTTAAGTGCAGTGTAAAATGGCTGTGAAATAACGTGGACGTTATTTCACTCAGGCTGCAGTGGCAGGCCTGTGTAAGAATTGTCAGAGCTCCCTATGGGTGGCAAAAGAAATGCTGCAGCCCATAGGGATCTCCTGGAACCCCAATACCCTGGGTACCTCAGTACCATATACTAGGGAATTATAAGGGTGTTCCAGTAAGCCAATGTAAATTGGTAAAAATGGTCACTAGCCTGTCAGTGACAATTAGGAAAGAAATGAGAGAGCATAACCACTGAGGTTCTGATTAGCAGAGCCTCAGTGAGACAGTTAGTCACTACACAGGTAACACATTCAGGCACACTTATGAGCACTGGGGCCCTGGGTTACCAGGGTCCCAGTGACACATACAACTAAAACAACATATATACAGTGAAAAATGGGGGTAACATGCCAGGCAAGATGGTACTTTCCTACACAACCCCCCCCCAAACGAAGGACAATAAGACTAGCCATTACCTGATGAGTCTTCATTGTCTAAGTGGAAATATCTGGAGAGTCCATCTGCATTGGAGTGGCTACTCCCAGGTCTATGTTCCACTGTATAGTCCATTCCCTGTAGGGATATGGACCACCTCAACAATTTAGGATTTTCACCTTTCATTTGTTTTAGCCAAAGTAGAGGTTTGTGGTCTGTCTGAACAATGAAGTGAGTGCCAAACAGGTATGGCCTCAACTTCTTCAGAGCCCAGACCACAGCAAAGGCCTCCCTCTCAATGGCAGACCAACGCTTTTCTCTAGGGGTCAACCTTCTACTAATAAAAGCAACAGGTTGATCCTGGCCCTCAGAATTAAGTTGTGATAGGACTGCCCCTACTCCTAATTCAGATGCATCAGTTTGGACATAGAATTTTTTAGAGTAACAAGGGCTTTTCAGGACAGGTGCAGAGCACATGGCCTGCTTCAGCTCCTCAAAAGCTTTCTGACAGTTTGCTGTCCATAATACCTTTTTAGGCATTTTCTTGGATGTGAGGTCATTAAGAGGGGCTGCAATGGAGCCATAGTTCTTAATGAACCTCCTGTAATACCCAGTGAGGCCTAGGAAGGCTCTCACCTGAGTCTGAGTGGTAGGGGGAACCCAATCAATAATAGTTTGGATTTTCCCCTGAAGTGGTGCAATCTGTTCCCCACCAACAAGGTGTCCCAGATAAACCACCTTACCCTGCCCTATCTGGCACTTTGAAGCCTTGATAGTGAGGCCTGCCTTTTGCAGGGCCTCCAAAACTTTCCAAAGGTGGACCAGGTGATCATCCCAGCTGGAGCTAAAGACAGCTATATCGTCCAAATATGCTGCACTGAAAGCTTCCAGCCCTTGCAGGACTGTGTTCACCAACCTCTGAAAAGTGGCAGGTGCATTTTTCAAACCAAAAGGCATTACAGTAAACTGGTAATGTCCTCCAATGGTAGAAAATGCAGTCTTAGGTTTAGCATCTTCTGACATTTTGATCTGCCAATACCCTGCAGTCAAATCAAAAGTGCTTAGATACTTGGCAGATGCCAGTGTATCTATTAGCTCATCTGCCCTGGGTATAGGGTGAGCATCAGTTTTGGTTACCAAGTTGAGACCTCTATAGTCTACACAAAACCTCATTTCCTTCTTTCCATCTTTAGAATTGGGTTTTGGTACCAGTACCACAGGAGAAGCCCATGGACTGTCAGAGTGCTCAACCACTCCTAGTTCCAACATCTTCTGAACTTCTTGCTTTATGCAGTCCCTGACATGGTCAGGCTGCCTATAGATCTTACTTTTGACAGGTAAACTGTCTCCAGTATCTATAGTGTGCTCACACCAAGAAGTGGTGCCTGGCACAATGGAGAAGAGTTCTGAAAATTGTCCTAGGAGATTTATGCAATTATCTTTCTGCTCAGCAGTAAGACAATCAGCCAAAACTACACCTTCCACAAGAGCATCTTGTTCTGTGGAAGAGAAGAGATCAGGTAGAGGATCACTGTCTTCTTCCTGTCCCTCATCTGTTGCCATGAGCAGGGTGAGATCAGCCCTGTCATAGTAGGGTTTCAGGCGGTTGACATGGACCACCCTAAGGGGACTCCTGGCAGTGCCTAAGTCAACCAAGTAGGTGACTTCACCCTTCTTTTCAACAATTGTGTGGGGTCCACTCCATTTATCTTGGAGTGCTCTTGGGGCCACAGGCTCCAAGACCCACACTTTCTGCCCTGGTTGGTACTGAACCAAAACAGCCTTCTGATCATGCGATTGCTTCTGGAGCTCTTGGCTGGCCTGAAGGTTTTTACTGGCCTTTTTCATGTACTCAGCCATCCTTGATCTGAGGCCAAGTACATAATCCACAATATCCTGCTTAGGAGCTTTTAAAGGTTGTTCCCAACCCTCCTTTACAAGTGTGAGTGGACCCCTAACAGGGTGTCCAAAAAGAAGTTCAAAGGGGCTGAAGCCCACTCCTTTCTGGGGTACCTCCCTGTAGGCAAAAAGGAGGCATGGTAGAAGGATATCCCATCTCCTGCGGAGTTTTTCAGGGAGTCCCATAATCATGCCTTTGAGAGTTTTATTAAATCTCTCCACCAGTCCATTTGTTTGTGGATGATAGGGTGTTGTGAACTTGTAAGTTACACCACACTCCTTCCACATGGCCTTTAAGTATGCAGACATGAAATTGCTTCCTCTGTCTGATACTACTTCCTTTGGGAAGCCCACCCTGGAAAATATTCCCAGGAGGGCCTTTGCCACTGCAGGAGCTGTAGTGGTCCTTAAAGGAATTGCTTCAGGATATCTTGTGGCATGGTCCACTACCACCAAGATAAACCTATTGCCTGAAGCAGTAGGAGGGTCAAGGGGGCCAACTATGTCAACCCCTACCCTTTCAAAGGGAACCCCAACCACAGGCAGTGGGATAAGGGGTGCCTTTGGAG
The DNA here is from genome assembly GCF_031143425.1 of Pleurodeles waltl. Classification (NCBI taxonomy): domain Eukaryota; kingdom Metazoa; phylum Chordata; class Amphibia; order Caudata; family Salamandridae; genus Pleurodeles; species Pleurodeles waltl. Next base: position 496,583,132 of record NC_090442.1, on the reverse strand, counting down.
TGCCACCTGTCTTGCCACTGGCTTGACAGGTTTCACAGGACTTACAAAATTCTTTTGTGTCCTCAGACATCCTAGGCCAATGAAACAGTGGTACCAATCTGTCCCAAGTTTTCATTTGACCCAGGTGCCCAGCTAAGGGAATGTCATGTGCCAGTGTTAGGAGGAACTTTCTGTACTCCTGAGGAATCACTAATCTCCTGGCAGCTCCAGGTTTAGGATCCCTATGCTCAGTGTACAAGAGGTTGTCCTCCCAGTAAACTCTGTGTGAGTCACTGACATCCCCATTAGCCTGTTTGACAGCTTGCTGTCTGAGACCCTCTAATGTGGGACAGGTTTGCTGTGCCACACTCAGCTCCTCTCTGGCAGGCCCCCCTTCACCCAAAAGCTCAGCAGTGTCTGCTTCCAGCTCCTCTGGTGTAGGTTCTGCACAGGGAGGGAATTCTTCTTCCTCAGAAGTAGAATCCACTGTAGAGGGAGGGATAGTAGGAAGTGGTTTGCTTCTACTAGCCCTAGCTTTAGGGAGCACTTGGTCCATTGTTCCAGGATCCAAGCTTCCCTGTCCTTTTTGCTTTTTGGCCTGAGCCCTTGTCAAAGCAAAAATATGCCCTGGGATGCCCAGCATTGCTGCATGGGCCTCCAACTCCACATCTGACCAAGCTGATGTCTCCAAATCATTCCCTAATAGACAGTCTACAGGTAAATCTGAAGCTACCACAACTTTCTTTGGACCAGATACCCCCCCCCCAGTTGAGATTTACAACAGCCATGGGGTGGCTTTGTGTTATGTTGTGAGCATCGGTTACTTGGTACTGGTGTCCAAGTATGTGTTGTTCAGGGTGCACCAGTTTCTCAATCACCATTGTGACACTGGCACCTGTGTCCCTGTAGGCCTGGACCTCAACACCATTTATTAGGGTTAGTTGCTTGTACTTCTCCAAGTTATGGGGGCAAGCAACCAAAGTGGCTAAGTCAATAGCCCCTTCAGAGACTAAAGTAGCCTCTGTGGTCTCCCTAATTAGACCAACCCCAACTAAATTACCAAAAGTGAGCCCAGCTACTCCCTTGGATTGGCTATTAGTAGGTTTGCTCCCACCACCACTGCTATTAGTAGGGACACTAGGTGTAGCAGTAGGGGTTGTAGTGGTAGGAGCTGTGGTGCCTTTCTTTGGACAACTGGGATCTGTTGTCCAATGGCCTTTTATTTTACATAAATAGCACCATGGTTTCTTTTCCTTGTTCTGATTAAAGGAGGATTTGGGCCCACCACCCCCACCAGAGTGTTTTTGTGGGCCTGATGAAGACTCATTTTTAGATTTGTCCCCACCCTTGTCAGAAGACTTACCATCCTTCTTTTTGTTGCCATCTTTGTCACCCCCTGTATGAACTTTTCTGTTCACTCTTGTTCTGACCCATTTGTCTGCCTTCTTTCCCAATTCTTGGGGAGAGGTCAGATCAGAGTCCACCAAGTACTGGTGCAACAAATCAGACACACAATTATTAAGAATATGCTCTCTCAGGATCAAGTTATACAGGCTGTCATAATCAGTAACTTTACTGCCATGTAACCACCCCTCCAAGGCCTTCACTGCCTGGTCAATGAAATCAACCCAGTCTTGTGAAGACTCCTTTTTGGTATCTCTGAACTTTATCATGTACTGTTCAGTGGTTAAGCCATAACCATCCAGGAGTGCATTCTTAAGAACTTGGAAATTGTTAGCATCATTTTCTTTTACAGTAAGGAGCCTATCCCTACCTTTTCCAGTAAATGATAGCCATAGGATAGCAGCCCACTGCTTTTGAGGGACATCCTGTACAACACAGGCCCTCTCAAGTGCAGCAAACCACTTGTTAATGTCATCCCCCTCCTTGTAAGGGGGAACTATCTTATGCAGATTCCTGGAATCATGCTCTTTTGCAGGATGACTATGGGGAATACTGCTGCTGCCACCATGGGTATCTAAACCCATCTTCTGTCTTTCCCTCTCTATTTCTAAAGACTGTCTATCCAAATCCAGCTGTTGCTTCTTGAGCTTCAGTCTGGTTTGCTCCACTCTCAATCTATTGAGCTCCCTTTCTAACAATCTGTCATCAGGGTGGGTGGGAGGGACATTTCTAGATACAGAGGTATGATGGGAATGAACAGAAGGAGACCTGTCCCTTACCAAGGGCACCCTAACAGCTTGGCTACCAGCATAATGTGAGAGCACATCATCAGTATGATGTGATTCAACCTCTGTACCAACTATGCTAGACTGTCTAGTAATGGGCAGGCTGAGAAGTTTCTTTCCTGAACCTTTTCCTGGGGGAGTCCCTGGATCAGATTGAGAACCATTAGCTACTTTTTCTACAGATTGGGCACTTATGGCCTTATCCTGTACTCTAAGCATATTAATTAACAGTTCTAAGGAAGGATTCTTCCCTACACTCAAACCTCTCTCTATGCAGAGACTCCTTGCTCCTTTCCAGCTAAGGTGATCATATGCAAGTTTGGACAGTTCAACTTTTTGGCCTGTGCCAGACATTTTTAGAGAGAGTTAAAGTGATAGACAAAGATAAAAAAGTTTTCAGAACTTTTTGGAAAGACAGAAAAAAACTTTTTAAACTTTTAAGAACTTTTTGAAAGTTTAGAAGTACTTTTCAGCACTTAGAAAAGAGTGAAAAGAGGAAATGCAAAACTTTTTGGCTATGTGTATATACACTGACCTTGTTTTGTATATTTTTCTCTTATGAAAAGTACAATGACAAGAGTGGTAAGTAGTCTCAAAGCACTTATCCCACCGCTGCACAACCAATGTAGGAGGCTGGACTGGCTTGTAGTGAGTACCAAGGGGTACTTGCACCTTGCACCAGGCCCAGTTATCCCTTATTAGTGTATAGGGTGTCTAGCAGCTTAGGCTGATAGATAATGGTAGCTTAGCAGAGCAGCTTAGGCTGAACTAGGAGACGTGTGAAGCTACTACAGTACCACTTAGTGTCATATGCACAATATCATAAGAAAACACAATACACAGTTATACTAAAAATAAAGGTACTTTATTTTTATGACAATATGCCAAAGTATCTTAGAGTGTACCCTCAGTGAGAGGATAGGAAATATACACAAGATATATATACACAATAGCAAAAATATGCAGTATAGTCTTAGAAAACAGTGCAAACAATGTATAGTTACAATAGGATGCAATGGGGAAACATAGGGATAGGGGCAACACAAACCATATACTCCAAAAGTGGAATGCGAACCACGAATGGACCCCAAACCTATGTGACCTTGTAGAGGGTCGCTGGGGCTATTAGAAAATAGTGAGAGTTAGAAAAATAACCCTCCCCAAGACCCTGAAAAGTGAGTGCAAAGTGCACCAAAGTTCCCCTAAGGACAAAATAGTCGTGTTAGAGGGAAAATGCAAGGAAAACACAAATCAGCAATGCAACAACGATGGATTCCTGACTGAGGGTACCTGTGGAACAAGGGGACCAAGTCCAAAAGTCACAAGCAGCTCGGAGATGGGCAGATGCCCAAGAAATGCCAGCGGTTGGTGCAAAGAAGCTCTTACTAGGCTGAAGAACTATGAATACTGCAGGAACGACAAGGGCTAGAGGCTTCCCCTTTGGAGGATGGATCCCCCACGCCTTGGAAAGTTGTGCAGAAGTGTTTTCCCGCCGGATGGACGCCAACAAGCCTTGCTACACGCAAATCCTGCGTTTAGCGTTTTTGGACGCTGCTGGGGCCCAGGAGGGACCAGGAGGTCGCAAATTGGACCTGCAGAGAGAGGGGACGTCGAGCAAGACAAAGAGCTCTCACTGAAGCAGGTAGCACCCGGAGAAGTGCCAGAAACAGGCACTACGAGGATGTGTGAAACGGTGCTCGCCGAAGTTGCACAAAGGAGTCCCACGTCGCCGGAGACCAACTTAGAAAGTCGTGCAATGCAGATTAGAGTGCCGTGGACCCAGGCTTGGCTGTGCACGAAGGATTTCCGCCGGAAGTGCACAGGGGCCGGAGTAGCTTGCAAAGTCGCGGTTCCCAGCAATGCAGCCCAGCGAGGTGAGGCAAGGACTTACCTCCACCAAACTTGGGCTGAAGAGTCACTGGACTGTGGGGGTCACTTGGACAGTGTCGCTGGATTCGAGGGACCTCGCTCGTCGTGCTGAGAGGAGACCCAAGGGACCGGTAATGCAGCTTTTTGGTGCCTGCGGTTGCAGGGGGAAGATTCCGTCGACCCACGGGAGATTTCTTCGGAGCTTCTGGTGCAGAGAGGAGGCAGACTACCCCCACAGCATGCACAAGCAGGAAAACAGTCGAGAAGGCGGCAGGATCAGCGTTACAGAGTTGCAGTAGTCGTCTTTGCTACTATGTTGCAGGTTTGCAGGCTTCCAGCGCGGTCAGCGGTCGATTCCTTATCAGAAGGTGAAGAGGGAGATGCAGAGGAACTCGGCTGAGCTCATGCATTCGTTATCTAAAGTTTCCCTAGAGACAGAGACCCTAAATAGCCAGAAAAGAGGGTTTGGCTACCTAGGAGAGAGGAAAGGCTACTAACACCTGAAGGAGCCTATCAGCAGGAGTCTCTGACGTCACCTGGTGGCACTGGCCACTCAGAGCAGTCCAGTGTGCCAGCAGCACCTCTGTTTCCAAGATGGCAGAGGTCTGGAGCACACTGGAGGAGCTCTGGACACCTCCCAGGGGAGGTGCAGGTCAGGGGAGTGGTCACTCCCCTTTCCTTTGTCCAGTTTCGCGCCAGAGCAGGGGCTAAGGGGTCCCTGAACCGGTGTAGACTGGCTTATGCAGAATTGGGCACATCTGTGCCCAACAAAGCATTTCCAGAGGCTGGGGGAGGCTACTCCTCCCCTGCCTTCACACCATTTTCCAAAGGGAGAGGGTGTCACACCCTCTCTCAGAGGAAGTTCTTTGTTCTGCCATCCTGGGCCAGGCCTGGCTGGACCCCAGGAGGGCAGCTGCCTGTCTGAGGGGTTGGCAGCAGCAGCAGCTGCGGTGAAACCCCAGGAAGGGCAGTTTGGCAGTACCAGGGTCTGTGCTACAGACCACTGGGATCATGGGATTGTGCCAACTATGCCAGGATGGTATAGAGGGGGCAATTCCATGATCATAGACATGTTACATGGCCATATTCGGAGTTACCATGGTGAAGCTACATATAGGTAGTGACTTATATGTAGTGCACGCGTGTAATGGTGTCCCCGCACTCACAAAGTTCAGGGAATTGGCTCTGAACAATGTGGGGGCACCTTGGCTAGTGCCAGGGTGCCCTCACACTAAGTAACTTTGCACCCAACCTTTACCAGGTAAAGGTTAGACATATAGGTGACTTATAAGTTACTTAAGTGCAGTGTAAAATGGCTGTGAAATAACGTGGACGTTATTTCACTCAGGCTGCAGTGGCAGGCCTATGTAAGAATTGTCAGAGCTCCCTATGGGTGGCAAAAGAAATGCTGCAGCCCATAGGGATCTCCTGGAACCCCAATACCCTGGGTACCTCAGTACCATATACTAGGGAATTATAAGGGTGTTCCAGTAAGCCAATGTAAATTGGTAAAAATGGTCACTAGCCTGTCAGTGACAATTTGGAAAGAAATGAGAGAGCATAACCACTGAGGTTCTGATTAGCAGAGCCTCAGTGAGACAGTTAGTCACTACACAGGTAACACATTCAGGCACACTTATGAGCACTGGGGCCCTGGGTTACCAGGGTCCCAGTGACACATACAACTAAAACAACATATATACAGTGAAAAATGGGGGTAACATGCCAGGCAAGATGGTACTTTCCTACAACGTGTCCATTTATATGAGTGTAACTTGCAACTACTTCATATCGATGTTAATCCCATACTTTGGAGTTGTATGTATTTTCTTGATTTGTAGTTCCACATTGTGCAGATAGGCATGTCATTTGGCTCTAATATTTTTTGTCCCAGAGATCCCTGACGGGCCAGTCCTTGTACAAATGTTATTTAAGGGGAATGTACAAAGTGTCATGACGCCAGTGCAGCCTCTTTCCCCGAGTGGTCCTGATGCCCCTCTCCCTATTGTGCAGGTTTTGTTTGCACAGCGAGCTTGGGATATTTTTCTCTCTTTCTACTGTACATCCCATTTCCCATCCATTGAGATGCAATGTGGGTGATATGTGTGTGTGTTCCATTCCACATCCATAAATATGTGTGTTGAATGTGATGACAGTCCATGGCATGTATGCAATGTGAGTGTGTGAGTTGTATTTGTAGATGTGATGTCGCTGTATTATTGATATTGTGTGACACAATGTTGTGTACACATCACTATCCCTGTGCCTGAGTTGAGTATATGTATGTTTTTGTGTAGTGTTGCGGGCGACTGTGAGTGACGTGCCGAAAGGGGGCATTTTGTGACTGTGAATGTGTCCTTCCTTGTGTGTACTTGGTGCCCGCAGCTTGAGCCCCATATAATGTGACTGATGGAGTGACGATCTGTTGTTGAGCATAATGACACAGGTAGGTGTGTGTACTTATGGTCAGTTGTATCCACCTCGGTGTGGAATTTGTGCACCTTTTGATGATCATCAGCAGTGGCAGGATGTGAGTGATGGGCTCCATGGCACCAGTGGACATATAAGGCTGTCTGCAGGTGAGTGTCTCCCTTTATACTCCCCATTTCACCTGCTGAGATGTGGTGGTAGGACCGCCATGGTCACATCGTCAGCGTGCAACCTCATAATGGGTCAGGTGGAAAAACTGTCTCTGCCGGCCTGTTTGTGCTACCTCGTCACTGGGGCAGGACTGCGATGGTCTTTGCTCCATAGACCCACATGACGTGTAATTCGGCGGTGGGACTGGCAACCCAACGGCAAACAGACCGCCAACGCCTCCATGGCGATACACGGACTGACAAACTTGTAATGAGGCCCTAAATCTTTGGCACATAATACCCATCTGTAAGAGCAGGACCACCATAACGGGTGCCACTTTTATTGCCGCTGTAGTATTTCTCTCTTCTGGAGAAGAGATTATTGAAACCTGATGCAGATGGGACAACTTTGGGTGTGTTCAGTGGGCCAAAAGAAAGCCCATCTGCACCCGTCCATGCACCAGTTGCGCACCGTGCCAGCCATGCTGCTGATTGCCACAGCGAACGCTTAAGATCTGAGTATCACCAGAGAAGGACTTTTATACCTTGGAAAGCAGATTTATATTCATACTCTGACTTCAGGGGGATTTTAATGAGGAGGAAACTTCTTCCTATTTCACCACATCACCTAGCTCTCTGAAATGTGGTCTGTTAAATGCAAGGTCCCTAATCCAGCACCCATCTGAAATTAATCTGTTGTTACTGTATGGAAACTGGGATGTTCTGTTTATCACAGAAACATGGACCACTCTAAACTCTGCCATTGATCTTGGCCTAACCTGCCCCTGGGATATAATATACTTCACCAGCCCTGTACTACTAAGAGAGGTGGGGGTGTAGGAATTATCATCAAAAATAGCTGGAATATAGTATCTCCTACTCTCAATTAACTTACCGGCCTTGCTTTGAGGGGGTTTCTCTTTGAAGTCCACAATAGGCAGTTTAATGTAAGGAATTTTGTGCTACTGTCTCTTACCTAAACCTCTTATAGAGGGTATTTCTAATATGGCCCTGGGCCACTCACACTTTTTCATCCCAGGAGTCTGTAAAATGTGGGCAGCTCCTGCAATATCCTAGGGTTACACCAGTTGGTATCTGCTGCAACTCACTCTAGTGGCCATATTCTAGATCTCATTTTGGCCCCGGAGGGTTTGATTTCCATTAAGGGAACTGTCCCTCTTTGCTGGACTGACCACTGAAACTTAATACCGGCAAAAAGGCAGCAGCCATCTTACATAGGTTAGTTCATGGCATAAATTTGGAGCATCTTTTCGAAAGGGATTGCGGGAGGTATCTAACCCAGACTGCTTGAAAAGGGACATAAGATTGTTCGAGAGCTTGATACAATATTTTTGTATCACAATATTTGTTTCCATTATTTTGTCCAAACACCTGGTAGACTCTCACATAAAAAAAAAAGAAGTAAGGTTATGGCACACCGGATTTCTGCACTTCATGGGCAGTGTCCTATACCTAGTATGGGGCCTGGATTTATTGTCAGTAACTGGATCCAATATGACACCCTTTCTCTCTCTCTCCCATAACAAAACTTTCAGGTAGTAGAGCGGTACCATGGTCACCACTTAGACACATAGGACAGTCTCCAAGAGCTCTTCGAAAATCACCTCTAATGATTCTTTGATAACGTTTCCACTCACTCAAGCCAGCAAAAACTGCACCTTGTGAAGATTCCATACCACTTCTCCTTCAATCTTTACTGCCCCTTTCAAATGTTTCACAGTTTTAACAGGAACAGACCAAATAGAGTTCAGTTTCCCACATCATTTTAGTAGCTAATATGGACTAAACACATCACACACCACAGATAAATTGTTTCTGTTCATCTACATAATTTGTGGAAATCAGAAATGGATACATTTTTCCGAACATATGAATAGTTATTGTATAATCTTGTCGAAATCTGCATGGGTAGGGGGCCTTTTCACTCATTTTTGCTTGTGGTATTGCATGATTTTGTAGTAATTTACCTGGGGAGGAGGGCCCTACTTCTACTCCTCTGTTCATGGTTCAGAATCTCTCTTATGCACTTGGGTGACCTTTGTCAAAACTATCTTCAAAATCATTTTCTTCTCATCTCATCTCAGATTCTTCTTATCTTAACATTAACCATTTGCCAGCATCCATGTATAAATAACCTATGTACCTTGTTTACTTTTAAAATTATAACTTGATAACTATCATAGGGTATAGATCTTTTATTTTCTTTAATTTTATTTTGATTCACTCTCATTATTGGTTTTCCTTTAGATTATCAAATTTTATATAGGCAACGAATTTCTAAATAACTCGACACTTGATGGTTATATTGGTAGATTTTAAGAACTTTTGTTAATCTATTTTTATGTTCTTTCAGCCTTGAGAAAGCCCAAGGTACATATACCATTTAGGGGGCGAAACACGTCAGCTTTTGCTTTCTGAGTTTTGTAATAAATGGCCACTGGACTCATTGATTTGGCTTAGCGTATTGATTGAAAAACATCTTTGCATGTGAAGATTCAGACTCTTACATCAAAATAGGGTGGGCCCACCAATCTTTTTTTGCTATAAGGAATTTACTTGAGAAATAGTGGTACACACCTCATTTGGTGGCCCACAGTGGTATGAAATAGGGAATTGTTGAATAGAAGAGAGTGCTGGACCATAGGAACAATGTACCCACCACACACCATTCTACAGGAAATTTTCCTTCTCTTAACAATCATGTACTGGTGGATTTTCTTTTTATTTTCACCAGTTCAACTCCTTCCATCATTGAACATAGTCTCTGTTGACAGTGTGGACTTTTCCAAAACCCCAGCTTTCATTTGCAACCAGTGATGGTCAAATGGCAATGTAGACATTAATAGTAGGTAGTAGCGAGTGCTCAAGAGAATCTGCATCAATGCGATGACAGGTAGCAACCATCCAAGACACGCAGAGAAAGTGATGCATGTAAATGTATGGTGAACAGTTAACCACCTGATAAGGGTCACAAATCCCTGATGTCAAAATCAACACTCGGTAAAGGTCAGAGTGCAAAAATACAGTGTTTTTTTCTCATTTGACCATCACTTTGGACTGAAGAACGAATTTCTAACATCTGTATTTCCTTTACGTAGAATGCATTGGACATTTTTATAATTGTATTTGTATTTCTAAATGTAATATTTTATTTTTATTGTATACTCTTGAAATCAATTTTTTAATGTCAAATAAATGGATATTTCTAATAGAATTTTTGACTACAGAAAGTCACAATTTCGAAATCACTCTGCATTTGTTGTGGCCCAGACTTAGGGGGTCATTCTGACCATGGCGGTAATTACCGCCATGGTGGAGGTCGGCGGTAGCACCGCCAACAGGCTGGCGGTGCACCGCTGGGCATTCTGAACGCGGCGGTTCAGCCGCGGCCAGAAACGGAAAGTCGGTGGTGTACCGCCGACTTTCCGCTGCCCGTCTGAATCCTCCATGGCGGCGGAGCGCGCTCCGCCGCCATGGGGATTCTGACACCCCCTACCGCCATCCTGTTCATGGCGGCTCTCCCGCCATGAACAGGATGGCGGTAGGGGGTGCCGCGGGGCCCCCGTAAGAGGGCCCCAAAAAGTATTTCAGTGTCTGCCCAGCAGACACTGAAATACGCGACGGGTGCAACTGCACCCGTCGCACCTTCCCACTCTGCCGGCTCAATTCTGAGCCGGCATCCTAGTGGGAAGGTTGATTTGCCCTGGGCTGGCGGGCGGTCTTTTGGCGGCCGCACGCCAGCCCAGGGCAAATGTCAGAATCACAGCCGCGGTCTTTCGACCGCGGTGCGGTGTTCTGACGGCGGTACCTTGGCGGACGGCCTCCGCCGTCCGCCAAGGTCAGAATGACCCCCTTAGTTTGTATGTTTTGTATGGCATTGTCCTTGGACAATGTCCATGAATGTACATCTGTGCAACAGGAGTGCTGTCTGTTGTAGCACACAATAAGCTCATTTACTGACCACGATTCATTGGGTGTTTCAGTGCTGGCTATAGTGACCCACTGCTGCAATCTGCAATAGTCACTGCCTTCTTCCTGTTATCCAGAATGGCATTATTACAGTCTCTATCACAGTAGGCACTCAAGACAGGCCTAGCCCCAACCACCCAGAAAGTCTTGGCCAAGGGCACTTAGCAAGCCGCCAGCCGCTATGCCTACATCCCGCCCACAGGAGGTGCCACTGGACAATAGTCAAATAAATGTCGGAGAAGGACACCCAGGGGGATGGGTCGGATATTTGTATTCATCCCATACCTTTAGTGTTGCAGCCTGAAGGCATTGTGACCTGCTAAATATATCATCTTTCACCATCATTACTTAAGGTTGTTTTATGATGATGCCTTGAGAAAGACCCAGGCTTCTGAGCCAAGAGGGTGCAAAACACGTGCTGGCTGAATATTCTTGGGGGTCCTTGTCTGCAAATTGTAGAGGATTCCCTTTAAATTGAATAAACTCAGTATTAGTTTGGGCACCATTTCAGGACTGTATTATAATAAATCTTTCAACAAACTGCATTACCCTATGATACGGCATCTACGCTAATCAGTTTTGTCCAAACTACCTCCAGTGTACTATGTGTGACTGTGTTAGGGGGTCTCCTATTCTAAAGGACAAACTGACCATTTGACCTTCCCCTATTTGTAAGAATGGCAACACCTAGGATCTTAACCCCTGCTCAAGGGTGAGAACCATGTCTGCATTGGGATGACTTCCTCTCTCTCTGAAATACAGGCTGCACTAAGACCAGGGCCTACAAGTGAGGTTGGCAGGTTTTCCTATGGGTCAGTTTGCTTCAGCATTTGTGAAAATGTCTATTATGTAGGGATGGGCACTAAGTAAGCACAAACATGTACACTTGTCTGTCCATGCCAAACGCTACACTCTGATGTCTTGACTCTTGTTACAGTATCCACAAACAAGAAGCATACAGTACAAAACATGCAATTTACTTTATAAAGGACACCTTAACCCGGGCCTACCACAGCACTTTTCAAGATGCAGACACCCTTCTGAGTTATGGGATCGCTGAGCAGGAGAGGAGAAACTCAATCACTGCCTGGTTTTAGTCTATCTCCCTCTTGTCCACTCAATAAATCACCAGTCACCATCATCCTCTGATGTTCCCTTCCAGCACCATGATAATATGCCAAGGGTGTAACTGAGGCTCCTGCAGTACAGGGGTCCCAAAACATTTAGGGACCTCCAACCCTATATCTGGTCCTCATTCAGTCCAAGGCTGACGAATATCTGTGACACATGGAAGACATATGGGAGACATAGTGGCCCTTGTCATATTTTGCATGGGGTTCCCATCATTTATGCCACTGTAGTAGGCAGTCTGTGTTGCTCAATTATGTGGGGATCAGATAGCTGTAAAATCTAGCACCCAGAGACCTGTGTCTGAATCCCTGCATCCCATCTTTACCAAAGAGTGTTATCGTAGGTGAAAGGCGTTTCTCCCCTACTGGGAGAGCATATGTGTGATAACCAGTATGTTAGAGAATCCTGAGGCACAAAGCTTGCCCAAGACTGAACCTAGTGGTTGTGATTGACTTTTCTAGTGTGTATATGAAACCTTTTTATTAAATATCAGATTAAATTAGTGAAAAGACACTGATGGTTGTGCCGATTTCCTTTGTACATTGAATTTGAAACACCATTGTATGCTTACTTGTAATAGGCAGATAAGAATTCTGTTGATGTGGTTTTGCCTCAAAATGTTGAGCACGAAAGCTCTCATGTTTGAATGACTCTCACTGATATTTAGTGGCTGCTGTCACAAATCTCAAGTGTGGGTGTAGGGGGAATGGCTGGGGATTAGAAAAATAGTTTTTTTTAAATCGTACCTGTCCTGCTGCCACCGCTGTCGGCTGCCTCGCTGCTCTTCTCTCCTGCTCCTCATGGTGACCCAGAAGTCCCTGGGACACCAGCACAAGCTCCCCACGCAATCTTGGTGCTGCTCTCATGCAATACCAAGCATGAGAGCAGTGCCAGGATTGGTCTGAGCGGCCTAGTCTGGCGCTCAGTCAGTGTATGGGAGTCTGTGCTGTTTCTCCAACCCGGGTGTGCAACACAGCCAGGTTGCAGAAACCTAAGTGCGCAAGTCTGTTTGGCCGGCTTAAGACGGCTGGCCAAACTGACACGTGCCCTTTTAAGTGACCTTCAGTGACTCCACTCCACTTCTTCTCCACCCTCTCATAGCCTACCTGCCACTCGCTGGACATGCTGGCTCAGCCAGCAGCTGAAAAATAAAAAGATAATAAAATATAATTTTATTGTTCAGCTGCTGGCTCTGAGCCAGTGAGGCAATGCTCCTGTACCATTGCGAGGAGCCACCACTGCTGATCCTGTTTGCTATATTGTTAAAATCGTCAGTACCTATTCCACAAACCACAAACACTGATGATGTCATGAATGCTCCAGGAGCACATAATAAGATTATTCAGGGCAGTAATGCTTCCTTTCTGAGACTGATACATCTGCAAGAGGGAGAGCAGACGGCTGCTAAAAATGTCTGCTAAGAAGGACCAACAATCGTTAGCTAGCTGCTTTGGTCCACCTTGTACAAAGACAAACACACAAACCTAATAATGAGTTTATGCTAAAGAAAATGTTTTTGCGGGGGATCATGACAAGGCAACAGTTTGCAAAGGTGGCGCTGCTGATAGCTTTAAAGCGTTTCCCTGGTCTTTGCCTCCCTGCTTAACCTATTTCAGATGGGAAAGCCCCTTGACTGGAATGAGGGCAGCACGTTGAGAGAGATCACTGGAGTGGGTTGGGGCAAAGGGGGTGATGACTGCACAAGCGTCTGCGGCCCCTTCTGTAATGCTACATTGCACCCTGGGCACAGAAAAAGAGGTGGGCATTCTCCTTGCACCCCCATGGTACTGTATGTGATAAATACCCCAGTGTGATTTTTGGGCAAGGAGCTGCCTATACGGGAAGAGAAAAATGTCCATGGAAAGAGCAAGGGAATTTGTTGGAAATGTAAATTAGGATGAAGCATGTAGTTTAAGGTGAAGCAAGGAACAGCACAGTCATATAAATACCTATTTACATTTAAAAATGTTCAAACAAAAGAGCAGTCTGAGCATTCATCTGCATTTTTCAGATAGATTTAGCGTTGCAACTAGAAAGCTCCGCTTTGCGATTTGATATGTATTAAGAGGTGTGAAGTGAAGCATCTGCCTCCAATTTATTCTTACTCCTGCAGGGCACTCACTGAGCATGCTGAAGCTTTGGAAAAAGTGAATGTTGAAGGCTTGCCAAGACTAACAAGCCTTCAACATTCATTTCAAAACGCCCAGGCCAAAAGAGCACCTGACAATACACTGAAGTGTAGCAGTTCTTAAGTGTAAGGAAGTTGTGTTAGGCGCACTGCTCTTCTAGAATAAATCCATCAGGCATCTCAAGCTCACGTATGTGTCCCCATACTGCTCCACTAATTGGCTCAAACGAGTGACTTCTTCGTTCTCTTACTGGCTCGCAGGCTTCTACACCTGTTGAGGCACCGGGGGGAAATTCCATTATTTGGTTAAAAAAAAAATGATCAATTGGACACACTAAGTAGCATAGAACGAAGTAAGAGTTATATTGATTGTAAGGGAGCTTATAGCTGAAAACATCAGCCATATTTTAGCCGCTAGACTCTGTGGGAGAGAAATGTGTGAACCCGGCAACAAATAATTACGTATGTTAATCATGGATGTCATTTAAGGGTCGCAACAGGCTTGCCCTTCGCTACCCCTGGCACTGCCTTTGCGACCCCTGCCCTCAGAGGTGGCAAATTACGTTCCCGGAACACAGTGGCAGCTCTTCCTTATGGACGTCAGTTGGGGCTCTACTCACTTTGTTTTCTGACAATTTTATATTACACTAATAGTCAATAATCATATATACTCTATTAGTGTAATAAAATGGAGTACCCTTAGCTGGAATATGCCCTTATATGACAGCAAAGGTAAGTAAAAATGCTTTAAAATGTATTTTGTGTGCATGCTTGCAGTTGAGAGTGTGTTTGTGGTGAGAGTGTATGTAAGTGTGCATTTGTGTGTATCTGTAATTATGTGGTGTTGAGTGAAAGCGGAGGTCAAAAGGAGTGTGATATCACTTCCGCTACCTCTAGCATTTGGTGACTTGACGTCCATGATTTTAATCACCATTGCTACTCACAGTTAGTTTGATACAAGAGACCTAATTGCCTCACATCATGATGCTATGCATAAATCATGTAAAGGTGGCCGCTCTTTTTCAAATAAAATACAAATTCTTCTGCTGATATGTACAGTATTGTTTTGTTTGGAAGCATCATTTTTCTGCTTAAAATCAAAGATACCTTTCTATTTTAAAAATCTTTCAATGACTGTGATCAGCTAAATGAAGCTACTAAAAGGGTTTATGTTATTTAGCAAATACCATGCATACCCTACCCCCAAACTATCAACTAACTCATCAGGGCATTCTAATTGGGGCACTCCTAGGTTTTGTTTATTGTAGTTGATAAAATTTGACTCAAACACCTGGTGGGTAAGGTGGTTTAGTGAGTTAAGCACTTGCTGTTGACCTGCAGACACAAGTTTTAACTCTGCCAAGACCAGCTCACACTTTCTTACTTCCAATATGAAGTACTGGATGTTAGTATTTATAGACCAGTAATTATGCAGAACGTTGCTTTGCTTAAATCTTTAGAGCGGTCTTCTTAAAATTAGTTTGACTAAAAGTTGACTTGGACGTCGATTCACCAAAATGCCAGGGGTAGTGGGAGTTACATCAAGCACCTTTTGACC
Source organism: Pleurodeles waltl (assembly GCF_031143425.1). Taxonomy (NCBI): domain Eukaryota; kingdom Metazoa; phylum Chordata; class Amphibia; order Caudata; family Salamandridae; genus Pleurodeles; species Pleurodeles waltl. Next base: position 496,567,709 of record NC_090442.1, on the reverse strand, counting down.
TTAATGACATCACAAGTGACATCACATGACCTCTGACCTTTAATATCCTCATCAAGTCGTGTCACATGACCTTATCCATGCAGATAGCACAATAATTTACATCACTAAAGTTCCATAACTGGATGATTACTAAAACGCAACACAAACAAATATCCATTTTAGAAACCACCTACATTAGGGCGCTGACATGATATTTGAAAGTGGTGGGAAGTAATAGTTGCCCTGATTTGTAGCGAGCCAGGCCTCTTCTGGTAGGGTTCAGAGGGATTCTTTCCAGAGAAAGTATTTGAACAAAATGGGGTCAAATACTGTATTTAAAAGTATAATTTTCACACAAATGTTCTAAAAAGCCACAGACTTTGAAAGGACACTTTCATTTTCAAGTCCTTGCATGGTGTGCCAATTCAATGAAAATTTACTCTCCCAAGGCGTTGACACCAATGTTTTCAGGATGTGCTACGGTTGCCTCCATATATAAAAAATAACCCCTTTGGTGCATGTGCCAGATTTTTATCATGTGTGCCTATCATATGCCATGGGTGCCCCCTTGTGCAAAAATTGACCCACCATTTGGTAGTGTCATGTATCTTATGTCAAAATTATGTCTAGTGTGTCAGGACCAGTATTGTGCAATGGTTTCCCTTATGTCTTGAAGGGTCTAACATAAGCTAGTACCAGCACTTTGTCAAGGGTGGCCCCATGCCAAAAAGAATTTTTGGATGTGTACCCTATATGCCAAGAATGATCTCTGATATGCGAAGTACCAGTATTTTAGCAACTGTGGCCATTATGCCAAAAATTAACTCCACCATGCAGAGGCAGTATTTTGCCACAGGTGACAGTCATGCTAACAATTGCTTCCAAATCCCAGCACAGGATTCTTCCATGGGTACCTGTAGAAGTCAAGAATTATCATCAGTATGCTAGGGCAAATGGCTGACTGGCAAGCAAAACACCACATTCTTACCCACATTCACTTATATATTAACTCACTCACACACACATACAATCCTTCAACCACTTTAACTTATTTGCAGTCATTCACGTTTATTCATTATCTCATACTCGCTATTACTCAGTCACTGACTCATGCATGCTCACTGACAAGCAATATCACGCTCTATGTGTCACTGACTCTTACTCACTGCCTGTTACTGATTTTCACTCACTTTCGCTCACATGCACCTATACATGTTCATAAACGCACACTCTTGTGCACACAAACACACTCTCACCCATAGGCATGCACACAACATTCATTTAAAAACATTTTTACATACATTTTCTGCCGCAGAGATGCCATTCCATCCGGTGATGTTCCATTGTTTTATTACAGTCTGAGAATAATTAAGTAAATGACGTCCATTGAAGCTAATGATCTTGTTAGCGCGTGAGACCTTATTAAGTCAACTGACAAGGGATACACGAATAGGCCGATGGACCTTTTGATTGCGCTTCGAGTTTTTCCCACCATATATCCCGTACCATACAGATTAATAACATCAACAATCAATAACATCAATAATCAATAGGAGTCAGTAATTTCCACACACCATGACCTTGCAGTCATGAATAACCACATCTTTTATGTAAAAGTTAGAATGTTTATTTCCCTATATTAACAATGCTAATGTAACGTAACTTAGTCTCAAGATCAAATGGTAAACATACAGGAACAGCACTGGCTGACCAAAGCGGCGAAACAATCGCAATCTAATCAAAGCTTGAGCTACTACACATTCTAAGTTTACATTACAAATTAATAGTAAGAAAAACTGTGCAAACGATATCACATACATTTAGATTCAGCAAAGAAAAGACATAAACTGTTACTACATGTAGCAAACTTCATCAGTGAGAACCCTAACTAACATCGGATTAGAATAGCATGTTTGGACTTCATGCAAAACAATTTAGTCACACAAATTTGGAAAAATATCTAACTATGGCTCTATCAAAATTAACGGTTGGTACATAGAAACAAAAGCAATTAGCCACAACTGGGTCAAGACCTAGTTAAGTTAAGGCCTACAATTAATAAAGTTAATACATAATGCATAACCCTCAAATGACATATTACTACATTAATCAAACATAAGCTCAACATTTCATACTAATAAGCTATTAGTAAGTTCCTTTTGTGAACACTGACGGCCACTTTGGTAGGCACACCTTCAAATACATTCATTATTTTTCTCTAAGTTAATACATTTTCTACGCAAATCCAACACTCAAAATACATGAATATTCATTAATAAGACTCTCTAATAACTCAGCGTTAACAATCTAAACCCTGAAAATAGATGTTTGGAGATGGAACGTCCTAGAGAGGCACCGTCATGTGCAATATTCAGGAGTCAGTTTCATTTGTATAAAGCTTCTTAAAAACTAACAAGGCAATAAAGCTCCTTAGTTAAAAGTAGCATGTCTGGCACATTGGTTTTACTTGGTTGGAAGGGTGTAGGTGTGCACTGCATCTACTTGAGAAGTATTCCAGTTGTCATACATGGTTACCAGAGTTGTGCAGCAGAATATTGTGGGGCAAAAAAAATATTATTGATAGGATGGTTTGCGCTTCATTAATATAGGTAGCTCATAACTGAGTTGCAGTGAATGTGAAGCTGAATTTATGCATTCAGTGGAGCAATGGAGAGTGAGATATACTTCAAGCATGCCACCCTTGAGGGGAATTGGTTCCAGTTGCATGATGGCTATGATACTGAGGACCTGATTGATGAAGGGTTTGCGCCGCCTTAGCGTAATTTTTTTACGCAAAAGTGATGCAAACTTACAAAATACAATTATATATATATTCACTGTCTTCTTGAATTCTAGGTGGTCTTGGATATTTCTCCTCTTTGCTGGGGAAAAGTTTGACAGTTTTGCTGCTTAAAGAGAGAAGGAGCATCCACTGTGGTGTTTCTTGTTGTAGAGTGGTATTCTAGAGTGGAGGGTTCTGTTCTGTAAGTATCTTTGTGGCTTTCTTGGATGAGGAATGTGTCTATGGAGTAAATGCCATTTGGGCAATGCATAGTGTCTTGGAAAGTCTGGCCTTATATAGTGAAGGGCTTGGAAGTCGGAAATTAGGCAAAGGTCCGTAGAATCATAATTAAAAATGGCCATCAGTCTATGTGTTCTGGAGGGAAGCCAAGCACTGGTTGTGCATGTACTAAGAACTTGATAAGCGGATAAGGCAATCAAGCAATAAGCGGTCTTTAATGTGAATGTTATACTAGTTCTTGAATCCCTTATTTCTTGTTCATATGTCTTACAAATGGGTTCCACCCATTTAATACAGCAATATTTTAGTGCTTTTTTATCACCCAGTGTTAGACATTTATGATGGATGACCCTAACTACCTGAGTCTCACTTCCACTAATTTCATTGTAAATTGGACTGCATGTGAGTACATTTGTGCACAATTTGTGCATGGGTATAGGCTTCAAGTGTGAGACTACAATCATGCTCAGCCTGATAACTGCACACAGGTAACCTGGTTGTTGCCATTTTAAACTGCACATTTGACTCGTCAAAGTTCCCACTTTGACAGTCCTAAACTTTCCATTTAAACATTAATAAGTCACCCATATGTAGGTCTTATTAGCCCTAAAGGAAGGGTGCAGGTATTTAAAAGTAGGGCATATATAAATTAATGTTGAACATGTCCCTATAGTGAAAAACACTGTAAACAATTATCACTGAAGCAAAGCTAGCTACAGCCGTAGGGACCCATCAGTCTACATTGGTACACTTATTAAATGCTAAATTGGTATTGGTAGCAGCTAGAAAAATAATGTTATTACTCTTTTGAATTGCAATTGAAAGTCCTTTTTAATATTGAGGTTGGATTTTAAATTATGAGTTTTGAAATACCACTTGCATAAAGTCAGCATTTTTTCTGCCTGAATTTTCTGAGAGTTTCCAGCTGTGTGGAAGCATGATGGCTCTCTCACTGTGAAATGTGAACTGGGGCCAGACTGTGCACAAAGGGGCCTGGGTGGAAAGGGAGTATGTCGTCTTGACACCAGTCTTTTGTGTCACTAGCTGGGCCACAGCCAAACCCAGGTGACTGGGAAGGTCAGACAATGGGGGAATCCCCTGCCCAGAAAGGGGACTGGGCATAAAAGTGACAACCTACAACATGCAAGAAAGCAAGACTTTGGACCTAAACTTGTCTGCGACAACACCGTGGAAAGCTAGAAGACAAGCCCCCTGATGCCCTAATGGACAGAGGACTCTGTCTTCAGCTGATTCCAGAACTAATGGGTCTCTCCAAGGGCCAATGCTACTGGTCTCCTTAGACATCACAATGACCAGTTGGGAGCCAACTTTGTCCCCTTACATGCCCTAAAAGATGGCCAGGAGGCAATGGGGTCTGTGGAGGGTACAGTCAAGGAGGAGGCTGGTGCCGGGAGGCAGTGAGTGCATACCTTTTGAGGCCAGGAGACCTGCTACCTAGTGCCTGGAGCTTATAACCAGGAGTACAATATGCCCAAGATAATCATATTTGTTCCAATGGGGAACAAGATATGGCCATTATAGGAATCAGACCTTTGACCCTCTGCTTGCAAACAGAGCGCATGGGTCTCTGCTGCAACTCTAAAACTTACCCCCGGCATGGGCCAGTGCTCCGAGGTCAGTTCATGAGGTATTTCATTATTTGTTTCCTATGAGGAGGTCAGATGTGGGGCACTCTTCCCAGACTCTCATTCAGCCCCTGGGCCAGCGTAAGATAAAAGGGGGCCTGGGGCTCCATCCTATGGCCTCAAAGAGAAAGACTGGATACAGAGATCCCATCCCTGGTACTCAGGAGACTCAGAGACTGCTCCCACCATGGGCAGTAACCAGAAGGTGAATTCAGACTGCTCCCACCACAGGCAGGAGCCATGAACAAGGCTGCTCCCACCCGGCAATAGCAAGAAAAGCTGCTGGCAGCTCATGTGCCCATGTGGGCTGAGCAGTACTTGAACGGGCTTCCGTGCTGCACCCTTGAAAAACAGGCTTGGGGCAGCCCCATGGGACCGGGGCGCTATATTTTTTTAAAAAAAGAAAAGAATAAAGGTACACAAGGCCATGCTTGAAAGCAAAGTGGCCGCAGTTGCTACTCAAATATTCACTGCTTCCCAGCTGTGATCACTCCATAATGCCCTGCGGGCTTGTTTTGCATGTTTTTTCTGTTTGTGGTGGCTCCAGGAGGGCAGGGGCACCCCAAACATTACATTAAAGTGCGAGGGGCTGCGGGAAGTGCAGCAGCTCCATCCAAAAGCAATTTAAAAGTAACCCTAGGTTTCTGGGATCATGAAATGCATGACCCCCAGATTATGTTTCAAAACACCTCTGAGGCTGGAAATATTGTTTACAACCTGAGAGTGCAGCAACCATTACAGGTTGGTTTTCTGACTGCATTCTATGTGACTCCATGGTGTTGGAAAAAGATATATAAATATATTAAATTTTAATACCTTGTTTACAATTGGGGGAAACTGGCACTTTGTTGCAGCCCCCCCTCCCTCTTTTTGCCTGGCTTCTGGATGCAACTTGGACTGAAGTACACTGGGATCCTGCTAACCAGGTTACCAGTGTCAGTGTTCTTTACCTAAAACATTGCAAAGGTAATTAGATACACGTTTAGCTACCACTGTAAGTCTCTAGTAAAACGTACTTAGGTACCCATGGCATGGGGTAGTAGGGGTAGGCCCTGAGGGCAGCAGCACTGATTGTGCCACCCTCTAGGGCCTTGCATCCAGATGCAGACAGCACTTTCATTGCAGGCTAGGTGTCCTGGTGCAAGCCTAAAACACAAACCCAATATAGCACACTGCCTGTGTGCCCTGTCCACCATTCACTGCATACACTATGAATAAGACACCCCTTTGGAAGGCTTCCCAGCCCTAAGGCAGGGTGCACCATATTATATGTGAGGACATAGCTGCATGAGTAATATGCCCCCACAGTGTCCTTGCCAAACCTGTGACATAGTGAGGGAACTGAGCAGCCATTTTAATACATGTGCTGGACACTCGTCAATTTGAGTTTTCCAGCTACATGATGGCCACTCAAACAACTCAGAATGATACATTCAAACTGGTACCAGTAATGGATTTATCCCTAAATGTACCCATGGGTCACCTTAGAGGTGACCTCTGTAAAAGCTAACTACCCTGGCATGGTTGCTGACTGGTCCTATCCAGCCTGCTACCTCCAGATACCTAATCTACAAACTTTGGGGGAGAGAACAATGCCCTTCCTGGGTGGAGGTGCTAACACCCCCTCCCTCAGGAAAATGTACTGCTCAGGCAGTGAGCTTAAAAGGGCTCACCGCCTTTGAAACGTGACCCCCAGACCTGCTGCTAACAACAGGTGGTCACCTCCTTTGCAAACCCCCACTTTTGGTGGGAGCAACGGCGAGAAACTCCACAAAGGCTAGGAGGAGTGGCCACACCTGGCATGCACCGCCCTTACGTTGTTGCCTGGGAGGTCGGAACTCCATTTCATTTTCCTCCATCTTGGATGGAAGGAGAATAGCCAATCAGGGATAGGGAAGTGATTCTTCCCACAGGAAGTGGTCACTTTAGAGGATGTAGCCACCAAAAGGCATATGGCCCACTGGTCACTACCAGGTTCCCTCTAAAATGCCTGCTAAATACAGTATTTAGTGGGCATCCCTAGACCAGGAAATCAGATTAAATGGACAAAAGAACACCAACACCAAGAAGATTTAAGGCACATGAACTGTGGACCTGCTGCAACAAAGAAAAAGCACCAAACCCTGCCTGCTGCATCCAAGACCTAACAATTGCTGCTGAGGAGCTGCTGGACAACAGATGAACTCTAAAGAACCCCAGTGGACCTCCAGGCTTTAAACATCACCAGAGAACTCCCTCCATAGTAGAGGTACTACTCTACAACAGCAACAAACCAGCAAACCAGTGAGGGCCACCTCACTGATAAGCTGCTAAATCCCGAACCGCAAATGCAGCTGGACCAAACAACACACCAATGACCGAGAGGACAAACCTTGCAAGTGTGTCAAGTTTGGTGGCACTGCACCATCCAGTGGTCAAGCACTAACAATACCCTGGGTATTGGTCAGCTAACATCGGACACAAAGAAAACCAAACCACCCGGGGCTGAAAAAGGACCAGGAGGAGGCCCCAGCCAAGGGACTTCAGGAACACCTCAGACCTCCCACCAGAGTGCCCCCATTGTACTGAAATTGACCCTTGAACCAACTTACCTCCTGTTCCAGAGGGCATCCTGGCTCACTGATTCGCTCTGCACCCGGCCGCCCTGTGTCCTGCAACGAAGAACCTGCTATTCCCTAAGGGTCCCCCACCCCTTTCAACCTCAACACTCCAAGGAGACTCCAAGGAACCATCTTTAAACTTACCTGTGCAGTGCTTTTCCAAGTGGTCCCCTGCAGTGGCCCTGCACCAGCTCCAGAGACCTTTCAGCACTACTCCCGCCTGAACCGGGAGTAAGACAAATGTCTCCAGCAGGCACAGTGTGTCAACCAATGACCCCAACCAACCTGCAAAAGAAGATTTTGGTAAACTATCTGTACGATTTTATATATATTTAAAGGTGATCTTCCATTGATTCCTATGGTGCATAATTTTGCACAAAAAGCCTATGACCTATATTTATACTTTTTGGTGCAAAACTGTGCTAACGCAATTTAGCGTCAAAAAGTTTCCCACCTGCTTGCGTCATTCCAAAGCGCCAGCCGGGTTCCAAATTTATAGAATGCCGCAAGCTGGTGCTAAGTTTGGGCTACCATCAGAAAAAATGATGTTAGTCGGGTGGAGGTGGCGGTAGGGGTGAAGGGGGCAAAAAAATGCAGTTAACCAGCCTAGCGTCATTTCCTGATGCATAACCATCATAAAACATGACTCCTGTCTTTGAAAAGACAGGAGTCATGCCTATCACTCCAATGACCAGCATAGGGGACCAGTGTCCCCTGGACATGGCCATTGCACCGAGTGCCATGCAGGGGGCCGCATATCAGGGCCCCCAATGGCACTTAGAAATTCTTTAAAAATACTTACACATACTTAACCCTACCAACCTGGGAAGGGATCCCCCATCCTGTGGTGCCCCTCTGGTGTGGGTGGGGGTGTGCCTGGGGCTTGAGGTAGGCACCTGTGGTCCTATTCCATAGTGTTTGACCATGGAAACGGGTCCACAGGTCCCCTAACGCCTGGTCTGACCCAGGCATTAAATAATGGCGCTAAGCAGGCTTAGCGCCATTATTTAGGCCCGCCTCCCACCCACGCACCATTTTTGCAGTGGGGATAAATATGGTGCTACGGGCCTAGAGTCATTGTTTGGATTGGAACGCCCACCTTGCATCTCATTGATGCAAGGTGGGTTCACGCATACAAAAAATGACGTTAACTCCTATATTTTGAGTCTAGACGGGTCTAGCGTCAAAATATGAATAAGGAGATAAGTTTGCACCATTTTGCGTAAAAGAAATGACGCACAAATGGCGCAAACAGAGTATAAATGCCCCTATTTTTATTAAACGTGAAAAATTCATACCTCAAAAGTACTAAACCAATTTTGATAATCTTGGTCTTAAAAATTACATAAAAATCTGAAATATTTTTATAAATTGGTCTTGAGTTATTCCTTTGAGTGTATGAGTTGCAAGATTGATGCTGTGAGTACAACAAATGCTTTCACTTCTCCAAGATTGGCCTAACTGCTTGACCAAGCTACCGTAAAAATTAGAGCATTAGGTGATCTATTTTTTACCCCTGAAAATCAACGTGTTGTTGTCTGGACCCCCTGCACAGCTTGCCTACCTTTGCACACTACATAGAGGGGCAGCCTCCTACAACAGTATATTTTCATTTCTTTTACGCAAAATGGTGCAAACTTATCTCCATATTTATATTTTGACGCTAGAACTGTCTAGAGTCAAAATATAGGAGTTAACGTCATTTTTGATGAACAAAATGCTTTATTGACAATAATGATTGAATTCAAACATGGTTATTGATTTATATGATACAATCATGATTTTAACATGTTGATTATTGGTATTTTTAGGGTGGTGACGCTTGACAAAGCCAATAGTCTTGCCTAATATATGGATGTGGTAACCTGTAACAAAGCCAATAGGCCTGTTTTATATAAAGTAATTCCCCTCTAAATTGTGATGTTCTATCTGTTATATGTGGAGGGGCAGGGTACTATGATGTTGGTGGTCATGGCCCATTAGATGTCACACATGATGTCAGAATGTCACCTAAGTTATATTCAATATGTTTGACATATATATTTGTAACTTAATGCATAATGTTTAGTAGTGTGTAAGAAAAAGCACTGACTGGACAATCATTTATTCTGTGTTAATATTGTGTGCCAGTGAGTAGTGATTACTAGTCCACAACGTCTCCCCTGAGTAGGCTTTGGGCTGTTCTGCTTTGCTACTCTGAGACAGTAAAGTGCTACAATGGGCGCAAGATAAGGCTGACCCCAATGGAACGTGGTTCAGATACAGAAACCAGATTTTGCCCTTAGACATAGGGTTTGATTCATAATCTATTGCATGGCCCGTCCTCCACCAGTGTGATGGAGTAAATTACTCTGTTGCCCTGACAGAGGTATCTCTGCCAGAATATGAAATGCCTGCTGGCCCACATTTCAAGGATTGATAGAAACTGCCATCATGGTGGTTCCTGCAACTACATTGCACCTTTCTGGACGGCTCCATCAAACATGACGGGCCATAAAAAAAAGTTTTAAAAAAAATATTACAAAAAATAAACTCTCATAGTGGGATTTTCTTTTTCAAAATAAGAAAAGAACAATGCAACCTTGCCATGAGAGTTTTTGCCCATGGTGAGGCGAGCATTGAGTACTTTTCACTGCCCTTACCACCATGTTTTTCAACACCGTGACATGCACAGTAAAAGGGCTGTATGTCCACCCATCTAAATTAGGTGGGCGGACATATAGCCAAACCCCCACCAGCCTTACTCAGTCGGGCCATTGGAGGTGTTTGACCATACTGGCGATGGAGTAATCTCTGGCATCATCAAACTATGGTCCACCCAAATTGAAATCAGCCAGGTGGGCAATAGTAATGGCAGGAAGAGAACTCTGTCATCGTTGCAACAGTGATCATTTTCTGTCAAGATATAAATCATAGCCTTAGACTCTAAAATGGAAGTCAAAAATTCTCAGCATGGCAAGGCAGCTGGCTGTGTCCTGAACAGGGCTCTACGTTCTCGATTAGCCACTAGACGACATCTCCGTGAAAAGTTTGACTTTGGGTCGGAAAGCTACGAGTGAGGGAAGGTCCCTCTCCAGCTGAACAGTTTTGGCTTCTTCATCCGGTGAAGATTTCTACCTTTGGATTCTTCCACAAATGCAAGGCTGCAAACTGGTATAGACGAGGGCTCCACAAGGCCATATGCTTCTCCATAAACCTCCAGCGGAATCTGATTTGCTGTGCAGAAAAACTCAGAGCAGAAGGAACCTGAATCTTTGGGCCATCAGCAATTTATCTTCATAGGATCAGCTTGGCAGGTTTGTCCAGGTTCTCTGGAGGTGTTTGGAGCCAAAAAGTTTCTAAGTCCCAGATTTCAGGAAAAGTTAGGAGGTTTGCACTTTGATATCTGCCAAGGTTCCAGCATTTTGGGGTCAAGACTCAGTCTAGCAGAGGAAAGAAGCAGGCTGCAGGACGCATCCAATTGGTCTGTCTACCTGGGTCTGCTACTCCTAGCCCTGGTTGTCCTCATCCCTCTGGTCCTCGTTGGTACACATAGGCCCTCATAGCCCTCATTGTCATTACCGTCCAGGGCATTCTGAACCTTCTAGAGCTTGTCCTTCTGTTCCTTTGGGCCCTTGTCCACTAGGTCCAGATCCCCTTTTTCCACATCCTCCTGGCCCTCCTAATCCTTCTAACCTTTGCCCTGGTGCCCCTAGTGCTGTTTTTCATTGTCCTGTCCTCATTGTCTATTTGTTCCTGGTCCTCTATGGGATTGGTAACCCTGGTCCTCATAGGTTTGGTCACCCTGGGCCTGGTTCTTCCTGTTCTATTCCTCGCTGCTCTGATCATCCTAGCCGTCCTAGTAATTTATCTCTTGGTCCATATTTCTTAATTTCCATCCTCTCTCTGCTTCTCTCCTCAGTACCCCTCGTCAATGACTTTAGTCAGGTACAACCTCCATGTCTGTCATGCATATTTTATTTTTTTCTTTGGCTGAGATAGCATTGTTAAGTACAGAAATGATGGCCAATAGGGACAGGACATTACACTGCCTAAAAGGTGGCCAGGTAAATAGACACTACCTAATATGAATGTTCCCTGCCTGCTTTTTGCTGAGCTATAGGTTCATTTTCTCTCTGTTATGGGAAAAGTGCCTCCCCCCAGAGAGCAGAGGCCCCTTTCGTATGAATGAAACAAAATGCCCTGACAGCAATGTTGCTTCTTGTTACTGGTATTGTTGGGCCTCAGCTTGCAAAAAATCTAACTCTCTGCCCTGTGGGACCACAAAGTCAATGTCTGAGTGACAGAGCATGAAGAAATAACTTTCCAGCTGCAGTTGGAATTGTCCCCAGCTCCTGCTTGGTTGTGCCTCACAGTGGCTCCAGAGAACATCTTGTGCTGAGTTCAAAATCTGTCTCTTCTGTGTTGGCTTTGCTCCATTGCTTGCAGTGCTGAGCAGCATGGTCCTTAGTTTAGTACATGCTGGGCCTGCTACATTGTTTACTTCTCAGACAGTAACAAGGAACTGTCACTTAAGGAAGTTTCTCAACTTAGACTAGACGGGGAGATATGGCCCACAAAGAACAAACTATGATTGATTATACAGTTCCATTTGGATTTCTAAAGAAGGGTAAACACTAACAGGAATTATCTATTCAAACTGCTGGCACACAGCTACTGACACCTATGAGAACAATGACCTGAATGCATGCAACTGAACTCTTAAAGATGAAAGCCTCTCATTCGATACAGTGGAACAGATTTGATTCAGTATTGATTTCCTTGGCGGCCGGTCATTTTGGCACCTATGTGAGTGGGTTGGCCACACACGTAAACATATACACTCACTCACACCCAGGCATTCAGAAGCTCGGAAACACACCCATTCACAAAACTCACTCTCAACTAATCCATACATTGATTCATACTTTCATGCACCACCAAACATTTAAAACCATAAAACTTACCTGCCCAGCAGCTCTGGGGGAGAAAAGTTGCGGAGGTCCCAGGACAAACAGGACTGCTGCATTCCCTCATTGGCTGACCTTAATTGCCACAGAGTGGGGTGGTGTCAGTGAGATTTGCTGACCCCATTCCACTCTGTGAGGAAGTGTCACTGATTGACACTCTGCCCAGAGCAATTCAGGGCCCAAAATTGAAGAATTAGGGTCTGAGGCAAGCAGTGATACTCACCCTGGTCATGAAATGCAGGGCCTTGGGGCACTTTTGCCAGGCTGAGGAGGTCAGCCCAGAGGGCTTTGAAAACCTCAGCCTGGCAAAGTTCACCTCAAGCAGCCTGGAGCCTTCGCATTTATCATATGTCTAGCTTCTGACTGCCTGATGGAAACAAGAAGAGTGTCTGTAAAGCTGACCTCTGTTTAGCCTGACAGTTACTCTGCTTGTCCAGAAAAAGGTGAAGGAGCGTGGCCCCCTGCCAGTATAGATGGGCGCAACTGATTGATTTGTACTGCTGCAAACATCTAAACTTATGAAAAAAAATCTTGCAAAACATTTCCTGAATTACTGCTTACTGCTGTAAGTAGAGTACTTTTGTTCAAGGCGTTATCCCTCGCCTATTAATTTGTCTATTACTCCCCAAAGGCAGAATAACTACATTGCCCAAAGCTGGATTTAGAGTTTCTCTGCACTACATGTTCCTTTTCTGCCACTTCATAATTCACACACACACACACACAAATGCTCAGTGAACGCAGTTAGATGGAATTTTGTCCTCGATGTATGTCATGTTCAATATGTGAAAAGCTTTTTGCTGGAAGAGTATTCTCGCCAATCTCAGCAATCAGCAAAATTGCCTATCATATATTAATGAGATATTTAGATTTGTACAACTAAGTGGTCTTTCCTTTATCGGGGGTTTGTATGAACAAGATAATTAGTCCAAGAGTAAAGCAATTTCTCTGGAAATTACTGTACTCCGCCTGAAGGGACTGATCCATTTTTTCAACTTGATGCGTGCAAATTCTTTAGCATGCATTTACAGAAATGCTTGTTAGGATAATTGATTTAATTTCACTACACGTCAAGATACTACAGTTTCAAATGTAGACATTTACCATAATTATGATAAGTATGTGTGAATTTATATTAATGTATTTCATTTATCCATCCCATGAAATGTGCTTATTTTTAAATTCAAATGTAATTCTATGCAGTGGAAGTGCAGTGAAGTTCCCCTTCAAACTTTGTATGCAAAGCTGTTTTACAAGTGAGACAAAGGATTTTCACTTCTTACATAACGTCTGCTATGTTAAAACGCATATTTTTAGAAATCCTAGCTCTTAAGTTTACACTCTGTAAGCCAGACCTATTTCATTGTTATAGTTATGTCAGTTTTTTTTCTGCTTCTTCCCTTATTATGGAGTCTATTCATTCTCGTTTCATTATTGATTTTTCAATTCCGTATTTTACTATCACACCAGCTCCAAGGATAACACGTCCGTGTTTCAAACAATCTGGACTTCCTCCCTTTTTTTTACTATTTAGTATTTAAGCAAAAATCCTTACCAATGTCCTCACTGTTGCTGTCTTTACTCTTCCTCATTCTTTCTGTCAATGCCTCCTGGATTAAAAAATTCTTTAACTCCTCCAACTTTCTGGTCCTTGGTCAACGGTGTGAACCAATCCAGAGACTGCTGCCTGACTCTTTACTACATGTGCAGGACTTTTTAGGGTTGAGCGTGCAAGCACTCAGGCCTGCAGTAATCTTTCTGTGGGCTTTTAAGCATGCCCACCACGCGCCCATCAGTTTCATTTGTTTGTGGGCTTGCCTTTTAAAAATCGCTTGATTTCATTTGTGAAGGGCATGCATACATCATGCCTTTTCCGGTGTTTAGTCCTCCTAGAGTGCACCGCCAACGGCTGAAAACATAGGAGGCTCCATGTTTTCCGTGTGGTTTCTGGACTACTTTTTCTTTTTATTTCCTTCACAGTGTGAGCTCACCCGGCAGTAGCCGAGCGCTTTTCATGACTACCAGTTTAATTCACAGTTTATCCGAGTGCTCCTTTGCAAATTCAAGGTTTTACACAGCGCGATCGCATTTACTTTTTTTTTAAACAAATTTGTATTTTTCCCACTTACCCCCACCCACCCCTTCCCTTGTTTTGCTTGTTGTTAATGTGGATGTTTGGTTCGAGAGGAAATAAAACAATATAAATATTGAAAACCTTTTTTACGCAAACTGAAATAAAAATTAGAAACACTGTAATTATAGCAAATGCTTGCAAAAAAGAGAAAGTAGTAGATAACAGTAAGTGTTGAACTGAAACTAGCCCCGTGCCTCGAGTGATGCCTTCATTCAAACCACACATACAATCCATTTGGTAACAGGCTATTGTAATCTGGCACGGCAGCTCCGTAACTTCAGTGCTCTCTGCTGAATTCTTTATGTAATGTGCTGGTAACTGGATTTCTAGGTCTGACTCAGACGTCCTTCCTTCCGAAGTTGGGGCCAGATGTAGGTAGGCTTTTGCACCTCGCAAACGGCGAAAAACGCCGTTTGCGAGGTGCAAAAGCCCTCAAGCGATGCAGAAACACATTTTGCGAGTCGGAACCGACTCGCAAAATGTGTTTCCGACTCGCAAATAGGAAGGGGTGTTCCCTTCCTATTTGCGACTCGCACCGCGATTTAAGTTGATTTGTGACCGCGAAAGCGGTCGCAAATCAACTCGCAGTTACCATCCACTTGAAGTGGATGGTAACTCATTCGCAAAGGGGAAGGGGTCCCCACGGGACCCCTTCCCCTTTGTGAATGCTCACAAAATTATTTTTTCAGAGCAGGCAGTGGTCCTATGGACCACTGCCTACTCTGAAAAAAACCGAAACAAAAGGTTTCGGTATTTTTTTCTATTTGCAGCTCGTTTTCCTTTAAGGAAAACGGGCTGCAAAGAGAAAAAAAAAAACTGCTTTATTTAAAAGCAGTCACGGACATGGTGGTCTGCTGTCTCCAGCAGGCCACCATCCCCGTGAGTGCCTAGACTCGCTATGGGGTCGCAAACTGCGACCCACCTCATAAATATTTATGAGGTGGGTCTTTGCGACCCCATAGCGAGTTGCAGAAGGTGTCTGAGACACCTTTCTGCATTCCAAATTGCGACTTGCAATTTGCGAGTCGCAGGGACTCGCAAATTGCAAATCGCAAATCGCAATTTGGAATCTTTCTACATCTGGCCCTTGATTAGCTAGAAACAGCGACTTCGATGCAGCTGTCATCGGGTATGTAGTGCTCTGATTAGCTAGTAACAGCGATTTCGATGCAGCTGTCACCGGGTATGTAGTGCTCTTTGAAAAGGTTAAATGCTAGCACTAATCAAGGTGTAAAAACATGCCATTATTTGCAAAACGGCAATGAAAGAAATATCCATGCCAATGCCCAGGCACTTCTGACTTGTTGTCTTGTGTTTTTTAATCTGATGGGTGGAATTCTGTGCGCTTATGCAAAGTATTTCTATGAAGTAAATATTACAAACTTGGACTTGCTTTCTAGGCTTGAAAATTCTTTGAAAAAGATAAAAATGTCGAATTAGTTCAAATATGTATTATTTTCTTAAATACTGTCTTACATAAAGTCAATGTGGACGGGTGTCCTAGCTATCAATTTTCTGACTGCGAGAAAAAACATATATTGAGATAAGGACAATATTTTGAAAAGAGTAAGCAGGACGAAAAAAACGCCATTTAAAAACAGCCCTTTTAGGACTTTTGTTAGTAAAATGGATATTATATTAATTGGGTTCATTAGTCCTTCATTTTGTTTTCAGTTCAGCCCACATACAACACTCATGCGTCCAGTGCCCAAAGCACATGCTCTATGATAGTCATTTTACTTTGTTTGGACTAATTTACATCTCCATCAAAGCATGTCAGTTGCAGAGGAGGGCCGGAGGGGGACTGTTGCAGAGGAATGAGTGACTCACTTATTGGCACATTTCTTTGTTTACATCTAGGAACCAGGATAAGTGTTTAAAAGTGGCCTGTAGGGCCGAGAGAAGTTCAGCTGCAGAATTTGGGATAGAGTCACTCCAATCTCATACAGGTATTTATCGTTTGCTGCCAGTCTTTTACATGTATGTAATATCCATTGTTTGGCTCATGCAAGTCTGTAAAATTCCATGTCTCAGCCCTACAGCTAGCTCATTCAGCAGTGTAACATGGTAACAGCGCTGTACTTCTCGTGCCGTCTCACACAGCCATGCCTGACTCATATAACCCACTCTATCAGTCATGATCATTGAGTATGCAACAGTTCCACAAGAAGAGTATTGGTATATAACACTAAGGGGCATATTTATACTTTTTGATGCAAAACTGCACTAACGCGGTTCTGCATCAAAAAGATTTCACCGACTTGCAAAGGGTGGACTAGCGTAAAATAAAATTATGTTAGCAGGGTGGGGGTGGTGGTATCGGAGAAGGGGGTTTTGCACCAAAAAAATGATGTTAGGCTGGTTAGAGGCAGAAATAATGCCTCTAACCAGCCTAGCGTCATTTTCTGACGCAAAACCATCCATGCCACATGAATCCTGTCTTTTCTAAGCCCAATACCCCAATGGCCAGCACAGGGGACCAGTGTCCCCTGGGCAAGGCCATGGCACCCTGTGCCATGCAGGGGGCCCCAATTTGGGACCTCAATGGCACTTTAATTTAAAATAAAAAAAATACTTACCTATACTTACCCTACTTACCTGGGATGGGGTCTGTTAAAAATGATTGCTGATGGGCAATAAGAACAGTCCTGGCTTATTTGCAACACACATTATGGAGAGTTTAAAAAGATCAGGAGGAGCTAGCTCACATTGATGAGATTTACAATACAGACAATGACTTAGAGCAACACTTAAGTAGGGTGGACAATACTGGCTACACACAGTTCCAAAATGATTTTAAAAAATCTGAAATTGCTCAATTGAAAGAGATTTTTCTTGGATATGAATTATCCAGAAAAGTTAGGGGTTTGACACCATACGTCTTGCAGAAGTGTGCCACCTTTCAGCCTCCAAATATGTTAAAAGAATTACAAGCCCTGATTGGATTTCTTAACTGCAGAAGGACTTAACACATTATGCTGAGTCTTTGTATGTCCTAATCTCTCCCACGTTTTCTGAAAAGCTTTGGACTGAAAAACACAATGCTTTATTACATGTACTGCAATGAGATATGTTAGAGACTATGGTGGTCAATACAACCCTGGAGGTCGGTGTTAATGCGGCAGTAAAACAGCCAACAGGCCGGCGAAAAAAAAAATTGAATTACGACCGTGGCGGAAACCGCCAAAATAGACAGACACTTTAACACTCCGACCTCCACGGCGGTACAAACAAACAGCATGGCGGTCACCGCCAATAGACAGGTGGAGTAAAATGTACCGCCCACAGTATCACAACCTACCAATCCGCCACCTTTTCCGGGGCGGATTCACTGTGAACAAAAACACGGCGGAAACAGGACTTCCAAGGGAAAACGCTCACCTCTACACACCCCACGAGGAATCAGGACACCATGGAACCCGAGCTCCAGATCCTAACAGCCCTTATCTTCTTGCTCCTCTACCAGGAACACGAACGCCGGCGGCAAAGACCACGGTGAGTACTGCACCTACGACACAGGGGAGGGGGGAGGGAAGAAACAGGGACACACACACGCAACACCCCCATCCCCACCCTCACTCACTACAACACACACACTAATACAGCATGATACATTACAGTTACACCCTTCAAACCCCCCAGAAGAATGCAAAGACAAAAGTAAATGAGTGTAACCATTGTAATATATTAAAATCCAGTACGTAAAATAATATATATATACACCATAAACAAATATATTCACCAAGAATAGTAGTCCAGGTAGTGCTCCATTGAAGTTCATGGAACACTGGGCCCACACGGCATGGGTGAGGCCCACACTCATTCCCCAAACATGACGGACAGAACACTGCAGGGGCATCAGACAGCAATAAAACAGGCACCTCAGGGGGAAGGGAAAGGGGGGACACCTCAGCCGGTTGAGTGCACGATGCCAAATCCACGAGGGGGCCACATGCCCACTGTTCAATCCTGGGGAGTGCAAAGCCACAGTCTCTCAAGTCTCTACAGTGGGTGGTTTGCCCACTGTTCCATCCTGGGGAGTGCAAAGCCACAGTCTCTCAAGTCTCTACAGTGGGTGGTTTGCCCACTGTATAATCCTGGGGAGTGCAAAGCCACAGTCTCTCAAGTCTCTACAGTGGGTGGTTTGCCCACTGTTCAATCCTGGGGAGTGCAAAGCCACAGTCTCTCAAGTGGATAACCGTCTCCACTGGTTCTGGAGGGGTCCTTGTGCCCAGAGTGCTTCATCCTGCCAAGGACTGAGGTAGTGAATGTGATTCTCCACTGGTTCTGGAGGGGGGCTTGTGCCCAGAGTGCTTCATCCTGCCAAGGACTGAGGTAGTGGATGTATCTCTCCACTGGTTCTGGAGGGGGCCTTGTGCCCAGAGTGCTTCATCCTGCCAAGGACTGAGGTAGTGGATGTCATTCTCCACTGGTTCTGGAGGGGGCCTTGTGCCCAGAGTGCTTCATTCTGCCAAGGACTGAGATAGTGGATGTATCTCTCCACTGATTCTGGAGGGGGCCTTGTGCCTGAGTGCTTCATCCTGCCAAGGACTGAGGTAGTGGATGTCATTCTCCACTGGTTCTGGAGGGGGGCTTGTGCCCAGAGCGCTTCATCCTGCCAAGGACTGAGGTAGTGGATGTCATTCTCCACTGGTTCTGGAGGGGGCCTTGTGCCCAGAGTGCTTCATCCTGCCAAGGACTGAGGTAGTGGATGTATCTCTCCACTGGTTCTGGAGAGGGCCTTGTGCCCAGAGTGCTTCATCCTGCTTGTGACGGACTCAGTAGCGTCAGTGCCCTTGGCGCTCATGGGCCAGCGGTGCTTGTTGCGGTGGTGTCCTTGGCAGCAGTGCTTGTGGCGGCAGTATCCTGTTCCGCAGTGCTTGTGGCGGCGGGGTCCTTGGCAGCGGTGCTTGTGGCGGCAGTGTCCTGTTCAGCGGTGCTTGTGGCGGCGGTGTCCTTGGCAGTGACTCAGCTGCTGGCGGTCCTGTCTGGCCCAGCGGGGCTGGTGCTGGCGGGCCTTAATGGCCCAGCTGGGCTGGTGCTGGCGGTCCTTTATGGCCCAGCGGGGCTGGTGCTGACGGTCCTTTATGGCCCAGCGGGGTTGGTGCTGGCGGTCCTTTATGGCCCAGCGGGGCTGGTGCTGGCGGTCCTGTCCTGGGCAGCTGGGCTGGTGCTGGCGGTCCTGTCCTGGGCAGCAGGGCGGGTGCTGGCGGTCCTGTCCTGGGCAGCGGGGCTGGTGCTGGCGGTTCTGTCCTGGGCAGCAGGGCTGGTGCTGGCGGTCCTGTCCTGGGCAGCGAGGATGATGGCGTGGCCTCCGGGGCAGCGGGGATGATGGCGGTGGCCTCCAGGGGAGCGGGGATAATGGCAGTGGCCTCCTGGGCAGCAGGGCTGGTTCTGGCGGTGGCCTCCTGGGCAGCGGGGATGATGGCGGTGGCCTCCTGGGCAGCGGGATGATGGCAGTGGACTCCTGGGCAGCAGGGCTGGTGCTGGCGGTAGCCTCAGCGGGGATGATGGCGGTGGCCTCCTAGGCTGCAGGGCTGGTGCTGGGGGTGGCCTCCTGGGCAGCGGGGATGATGGCGGTGGCCTCCTGGGCACCAGGGATGATGCGGTGGCCTCCTGGGCAGCGGGGATGATGGCGGTCTTCCCCACCGTGCTGCTCTTCCCAGACTTGCTGAGTTTCTTGTGCCCCTTCCCCACCTTGGAAGGTGTCGCAGCTGACTCCACACTCCCACCTGTACCCCTTGGAGCGGCTTTGGTGGCTGGAGTCTTCCCCTCTCCCGCCGGGCACTGGCCAACTTTTGATGCTTGACAGGTGGGGGAATGTCCGTTCTGTGGCTCTGTGCCACATTGGCTGCCCTGCTGCCCGGTGCACTCCAGATTCCGGTGACTACACGCACCACTGGTCCCGGAGATGTTGTGGCTGAGGTGCTAGGTTGGGACCTGGGGAGTCGGGCCCTAGGAGACTGACGGGGTGGGGGAGGTGAGGGAAAGAGGTCAAGGTTGGACAGGAAAAGTTTCTTGGGAACACTGGGACAGGTAGCTGGAGGAGGTTTCGGAGGGGAGGAAGAGGTTGTGGTTGTAGGAGGTGTTCGTTTGGTGACTTTGGGTGAAGGTGCATGCGCTGTAGGCTGTTGTGAGGTGGACAGCTGTTGGGTGGGTGTGTGCTTGCGTTTGTGTATCTTGGGAGGTGGCGTCACAGACACACTGGGAGAGGACACAGGGGACGTGTGAATGGTAGTAGGGGTGGTGACTGCACGTGAACGGGGTGTGGTGGTGGGTGTGCTGGTGATGGAAGTTGTGGTTGTAGATGTCGTGCATGCAGGTGTGAGTGGAGACGAGACTGGGAGGGAGGAGGGAGACGAGGAGGAGGGGGACACAGTGGAGGCAGTGGATGTTGGTGTGTCTGCATGTGTGTGATGCTTGTGTGAGTCCCTGTGGGATGTGTGGTGCTTATATTTGCCTGAGCTTCCCTTGTGTGTTGACGTGTGTGCATGCTGGTCTGAATGTGTGCTTGGGATAGGCTGAGGTAGAGGAGATTGGGTCTCGGTGGAGGAAGTTGGAGGGGGGAGGCTAGAGACAGGGACAATAGCTGCCATCAGTGCTGAGGCCAGAGTCTGAAAAGCTCACTGAAGGGCCGCCTGACCAGAATGAATGCCCTCCAGGAATGCATTTGTTTGTTGCAACTGCCTTTCTACACCCTGGATGGCATTCAAAATGGTAGACTGCCCAACAGTGAGGGACCTGAGGAGGTCAATGGCCTCCTCACTGAGGGCAGCAGGAGTGACTGGGGCAGGGCCTGAGGTGCCTGGGGCGAAGGTGATGCCTACCCTCCTGGGTGAGCGGGCACGGGGCAAAGGCTGAGGGGCTGCTGGGAGGTCGGTGCTGGTACGGGGAATGGCGGCTGTACCTGTAGATGCGGTGGGCACAGATGTGGCTGCCACCACAAGGGAGCTCCCATCAGAGGACGAGACTGTATCACTGGTGTCAGCTCCTTTCCCAGCCGTGGAACTCCCCTCGCCCTCCGTCCCACTGGTGAATTCCGAGTCCGTAGTCTCGCCCTCCAGGGCCATGTGGGATGCAGCTCCCTCCTGCTCCAGTGCCACTGTTCCTCCGCCTGATGATGCTAATGCACACAAGAACAGGGAGACCACAAAAAGGGGGGGAAGACAGAAGAAAGACATGTTGAGTGCATGCATTACCGCTACCATTGACAGACAGGACAGACACAGAAGCCCCCTGCACTACGCCGCGCACTTTGGGTCCACTGTTCCATCCCTGGGACATGGCCTACAAGGCTATGGCCGACATCTGCACACATGGATGTCACAGGAGCCTGAATAGGTGTACTTGGCACTGTACACAGGTGGGGTGGGGTGCCACAGGGTCTGCCAGAACAAGGGGACCTAACTTGCACACTCGCCCTGTCCTAGGGAAACCCACAGCCCACCTCCCCCACCCAGACACCTCCACTGCACGCAAAATCAGCAGAATGAGAGTGTACTCACCCCCTTGTGGCTGCTGTGATGCCCTCAAGCGCCCATCCAACTCCAGGTATGCCACAGCCAGGATCCTGAACATCAGGGGGGTCATGGTGCGACGGGCACCCCTCCCACATTGGGAGGCCATCCCCAGCTGGGCCTCTGCCATCTTCTTGCTCCAGCAGCGAATGTCCTCCCATCTTTTCTGGCAGTGGGTGCTCTGTCTGTGGTGGACCCCCGGGGTCCGGACTTCCTTGGTGGTGGCACGCCAAATATCCTTCTTCTGGTGGGCGCTGACCTACAGGAATAGTACAGGGGAAAAGGAGAAGATATAACCATCCGCACCATCACAGTCATTGGCCCCCTAACCTGCCCTTGCCATGTGGCACATGCACTCACCGTTGTTTCATGCAGGCCTCAATCCCCCCCCCCCATCCTTCATCCACCCCACTCCACACAGGCATAGCCCATACAGCATGCTCACAGTGTACTTACCTGTTTGTCTGGAGGACCGTAGAGTAGCGTGTACTGGGGGAGGACCCCATCCACGAGTTTCTCCAACTCCTCCGATGTGAAGGCAGAGGCCCTTTCCCCAGACGCACGAGCCATTGTGTCTTCCAGACTGAGGTCACAGCAGCACTTGCAGTGTGGGTCCTCTCCTGTCAAAGATCAGGTATCGAGTGATTGAACAGATAGAAAATGGTGGTGACGTCCGCGGCGGTGCGTTCCGTCACCGCCGGAGTACATCGTCATTGGCTCCTGGGACCCATAGGGTCCAAAGTTAACCAATGCAGAATTGTGCTGCGGTCTTCGACCGTCTACCGCGACGGTGTACAACGCCAGCGCAGTTACCTCACATCCCATTGTCCCACTTTACAGGCCAGGCAGCCGCCATTTCAGGGGCCCACATGGCTTAATTTTTCACTGCGTCACACATACCTAGGCCTTGCCTCAACACTCATACAGGCCAAATTTCGGACTATGATTTGTGTTCTGTGTAAGCTGTGGGTACGTACCTCTGAGTTGGTTGACTCTGTGCTCGCTGTTGTCCTTCATAGGCACCATCCACTGGGACATGTAAGGAGATGTCGGCATCCTCCTGTGTACAGACCGCTGGTGGGCCTGTCGACAATGGAGGAAAGACATGTGATCATCACCTACAGGCTTGATCGTGCCACAATCCTGGAACTGTGTGCCCAGCTGGAGCCAGACCTGATATCAGCTATCCGCCATCCCACAGGAATCCCCCCTCAAGTGCAGGTGCTGTCAGTACTCCATTTCCTTGAAAGTGGGTCATTTCAAACAACAGTGGCCATAGCATCAGGGATGTCCCAGCCTAATTTTTCCAACGTGTTGACCAGGGGGTTGTCTGCCCTGCTGAAACACATGCAGAGCTACATTGTTTTCCCTCAGGTGGAGGATTTGCCTACAGTGAAAGGTGACTTCTATGCCCTGGGACAGATCCCCAACATCATAGGTGCCATTGATGGGGCACATGTGGCTTTGGTACCCCCCCACAGGAGTGAACAGGTGTACAGATACCGGAAGAGTTATCATTACATGGATGTGCAGATGGTGTGTTTGGCCGACCAGTACATCTCCCATGTGAATGCCAAATTCCCTGGCTCAGTGCATGACGCTGACATCCTGCGGAATAGCAGCATCCCTTATGTGATGGGTCAACTCCAGAGGCACCGTGTGTGGCTATTAGGTGAGCACCTGGAAGCAAGTCAGTGGGAATGGTTGTCTGGGTCTGGGGATATCCCTCCTGGTTAGTTTGTGTCTAACAGTTGCCCTCACCATTTGCAGGTGACTCTGGTTACCCCAACCTGTCATGGCTACTGACCCCAGTGAGGAATCCCAGGACAAGGGCAGAGGAACGCTACAATGAGGCCCAGGGGTGAACTCAGCGGATTATAGAGCAGACCTTCGGCCTCCTGAAGGCCAGGTTCAGGTGCTTCAATATGACAGGTGGATCCCTATTCTACTCACCAAAGAAGGTGTGCCAGATCATCGTGGCCTGCTGTATGCTTCACAACTTAGCTTTGCGACGACAGGTGCCTTTTCTGCAGGAGGATGGTCCGGATGGCGGTGTTATGTCAGCTGTGGAGCCTGTGGACAGTGAAGACGAGGAAGCAGAAGAAGAGGACATCGACAACAGGAACTTGGTTATCCTGCAATAGTTCCAGTGAGACACAGGTAAGAATACAAACCTGCCTACTACATGTACTTTAACAATACTACCTCTCTACTGTCTGTCGTTTTCACCCAGTGTATGGTCACTGAGTTTTCACTTTCCCTTACGATTTCACAGATGTGGGTCCCACTGTGTGACATCTGCTTTATTTCCTCACGGACTAGAGCTGTGTGACATAGGTATGTTGACATTACATTTGAAAGAGCATTTTGTCACTGTAATTGCTAATACACTATTTCAAAATCACAGACATACTCCAGATTGTTTTGTGCTTTAAGGGTGTTTATTTAAGTGCTCAAGATTGGAGGGGGTTGTAAAATGGAGAGGGCTGATGGTGGAGGAATGTCCATGGCAGAGTCCAGTCTATTAGTCTCACAGGTGCATTGCCCAAATGGGCATAGGAAGTGGAGCTGGGGCAGTTTGAGGATGGACAGGGTGACAAAGTGGGACAGAAGGATGACATTCAGGGTGGTCTCATTTCTTGGCGGGGGTCTTGGCATCATTCTCTGTCTTTTTCCTGGATCTCAGGGACTGTTTGCGGGGTGGTTCTCCCTCTGCAGGGGGTGGGGTGCTGGTGTGGCGGTCCTGTGGCAGTGCCTCCTGTCCACTAGCGGAGGTGGAGGTGGTGGTCAGTTCATCGTCCAGGCTAGTGTCAGGGGCCCCTTGTTGTGGCACAGTGTCCCTCCTGGTGTTGAGGACTTCCTTCAGCACCCCTACGATAGTGCCCAGGGTGGAATTAATGGATCTGAGTTCCTCCCTGAAACCCAAATACTGCTCCTCCTGCAGGTGCTGGGTCTCCTGAATCTTTGCCAGTACCATTGCCGTCGTCTCCTGGGAATGGTGGCAGGCTCCCATGATGTTGGAGAGGGCCTCGTGGAGAGTGGGTTCCCTTGGCCTGTCCTCTCCCTGTCCCACAGCAGCCCTCCCAGTTCCCCTGTGGTCCTGGGGCTCCGTCCCCTGGACTGTGTGCCCACTGCCACTGCCCCCAGGTCCCTGTTGTTGTTGGGGTGGTGGGTTAGCCTGGGTTCCCTGTGGTGGTGGACACACTGCTGATTGACGTGTCCTGGGGACAGAGCTATGGGTCCGCTGGGTGGGTGCTGTGCTGGTGTTTCCAGAGGGGGGAAGCTCTGTGGTGGCCTGTGACTGTGTGAGGGGAACCGACTGTCCAGAGGTCCCCGATGGGCCGGGCTGGTCATCTATATCCAGTTGGACAGAGCTGCTGTCATCACTGTGGGCCTCTTCTGTTAGTAGTGTGGACATGTGTGGACCCTCCTGTCCGGTGACATTGGGGAGGGGTCCTGCAGGGGTATAAAAGGATGTTTATTACATCTGTGTGTGCCATGGTGTGCAATGGGTGGGTGACCGTGTACCCCAGTGCTTGCATTCCTGTGGGGGTCCTTGTGTGATGGTGGTTTAGTGGGGTGTATGGGTATGTGCAGTGGCCATGCTTTGGTGATGGGTGCCCATGCTTTGTTGTTGCATGCAGGGCTTGGTGTTAGGATGTGTGGTTTGTGATGTTGGGACATTTGTGAGGAGTTGGAGTGATGGGGTGAGGGTGAGGGTATGTGATAGTATGCAAGTAGGGTGGGGGATGTAATAGTTACGATTTGACTTACCAGAGTCCATTCCTCCATCTACTCCTGCGAGGCCCTCAGGATGCAGAATCGCCAAGACTTGCTCCTCCCATGTTGTTAGTTGTGGGGGAGGAGGTGGGGGTCCGCCGCCAGTCCGCTGAACTGCAAGGTGGTGTCTTGAAACCACGGAACGCACCTTCCCCCGTAGGTCGTTCCACCTCTTCCTGAGGTCATCCCTATTTCTTGGGTGCTGTCCCACTGCGTTGACCCTGTCCACTATTCTTCGCCATAGCTCCATCTTCCTAGCTATGGAGGTGTGCTGCACCTGTGATCCGAATGGCTGTGGCTCTACCCGGACAATTTCCTCCACCATGACCCTGAGCTCCTCCTCAGAGAACCTGGGGTGTCTTTGCCGTGCCATGGGGTGGTGTGGGTGATGTGTGGGGTGGTGTGTGTAGTGATAAGTGGGGTTATATTTAGTGGTGTGTTGTGTGAGGTGCGAGGAAGTTCTGTGGGTGATGGTATTGTGTGCCTGTGGATGCTTGGTAGTTGTTTGTAGTGTCTCTCTCTGGCCTTCTCTCGGTAATAGGTTGTCATAGGGGTTTGTTGGTGATGTGGGTGTTTGTTTTATATTGTAATGCGTGTGTGGGAGTGGTGTGTGTATGTGTATCAGGTGTGTGTATTTTGAATTGTCCAATGTGGTAGTGTTTTGTAAATGTGTGTGTATTTTGAGCGTGGCGGTGTGTACCGCCAATGGAATACAGTGGTTGAAAGACCGCCGCGTGGATTCGTGTATCGTGATAGTGTGGGCGTATTTCTGTTGGCGTGACGGTGGAGGTTTTGTTTTCGCCAGTTTATCACTGACCTTTGGTGTGGGGGACTTGTGTGGGTGTCTGAATTTTGGCAGATTCCAAGCAGTTTGTCATAATGACTGTGGCGGAATTCCGCTGCTGCAGCGGTGTTTTGGTGGGCTTCTGCACGGCGGTAAGCGGCTTTTACCACCAATGTTGTAATGACCCCCTATGAGCCTAATTATGAACTGGCAGTGGGGAGAACGCCTCTAAGCTGGTGGCCTCACCACCACTGTATCATGATTTTCCCACAGGGCCAGATGGCTTTGGCTGTGAGGGAGAGCCAAGGCCAATGCCACTGCACTGTCAGTGCCGCCATTGCAGACAGTGTGCATTCGGACTGCACTGACAGGGGAGCCTTTGCGCCTCCCATGATATGGGCATAGGCGGTGCAGGAGCCTCCCTGTGTCCCCACCTCTGCCTTTTCACCAGCCTTCTTTTCACCAGCCTTTTCATGGCGGTGTCATGAAAAGGCCAGCGGAAAGGCAAGTAGTGATCAGCACGGCGGTGCTGATATTGGCCATGGCTTTCACTGCCGCTAATGGGTCGTGATCCACGATCCTGCAATTTGCAGCGTTCTTGTGGCGGTCCGACCACCAGCATCGTAATCTGGTGGTTGGATCCCTAAGGATGTGGCTGTCGGACCGCCACACTCGTAATCAGGCCCTATATGTTTACAGATTAGAGATAACAAAACAAACTTAGTTATTAGAATGGTCCCCAGTTTCCTGGGCTACACATACATGGTTTACAATGAGGGACAGGCAGTTTCTAATGCTTACTAATCACATTTATAATCCGCAGCTGAATTGCTCCCATACAGAATCTTCTTAATGCGACGTAGACGTCCATTTTAAAAGAGCATCCTTTGGCACAAGGGAAACAAAATATAGTATTTCTTATTACTACACCAGAAACAACACATTTATTCTTAATGTTGTGCAGTACACCTGCATTGGGTGCATTGTTTTATAATCTTTAACATATTTTATACAGATAGCTATGCACAGCCTGCAGTCGGTGAGAAACAGAAATACTCTGTGGCTTGCACAGTAGTGCAAAGAATTTTTGAAGACAGTAAATTCAAACTGATAAATACCTACACTAAAACGTCAGATGAATGGATTCCACAGCTCACAGAAATTCATGTCTTGTTGCTTACACTACAAAAAGTTGAGCCATTAACTCCAACACTAACTGTGTAGGATTCATCCATCTATGTTCAAGAGTATAATTTTTATTTAGCACATTGGTAACCTAACTGATTCAGAGATTCAAAGAGAAATATCAAACAAGCCTGTTTCCTCCAGGAAAGTGGCTGCTTAGATCCCTCTCAGCACGGGTTTTGGAAAGAGCACAGTACAAAATCCGCTCTCATTGCCACATCTGACTCAATCCGCCAGATAGTGGATCAATGGGAGTTAGCCATTCTGATATTATTAGATCTCTCTGCTGCATTTGACACCATCTCTCCACAACTGATGGTGCAGCGCCTTCATCAAGCAGGGGTAAGAGACAGATGTCCTGGAGTCCTTTCTGTGTGAAAGATCAACCATTGTGAGCTGTGGTGATTTCAGAGCTGCCCAGTGCAACTTCCTTGTGTGGTCCCCCAGGGGTCTTCTCTCAGCCCCACCCTATTCAATCTATATGTGGCACAGCTGGCAAAGTTGGTCCGTTCATTTGGCTTTCATACCCAGCTATCATCCAAATCAATAGGAACTGGGAGGAGGTAGCAGCCAGATTTCACAACTGCATGAATGAGGTCAATAAATGGATGAGCCAAAACTGGCTAAAAATGAACAGAGAGAAAACTGAAATCCTGTTTTTTGGCGCTAACAGCTCTTTATGGAGCTCTCGCTGGTGGCCGCAATCTTGCGGAGACCTTCCTGCGCCTATACCAGTGGCAAGAAATTTAGGAATCTTATTTGACAAAGCTATGTCTTTTGACTTACAGGTTAATCTTACTATTAAAACCCTCCAGAAAATTCCACCTTTCTTACAGAAGGATATCAGAATCTCGGTGATTCTTGCTTTAGTCATATCTAAATTGGACTACTACAATGCTTTGATGCTAAACATCAACAAAGGCTCTCTCCACAAGCTGCAACTTAAACAGAATGTCACAGCCCACTTGGTGTTGGATCTTTTGAGGTCAGCGACCGCCAGTGGAAGCCTGAGGCAGCTGCATTGGTTAGCTGTGGAGAAGAGCATTTTCTTTCAAGCTTTTTGCCTCACACATAAGGCTCTCCATTTCGAAGGGTCCAAATAACTTCATGTAACTCTTAGATGGTATGTGCCTAGTCGCACCTTAGTTAGGTCCACAAGTCTATCTGGCCTCAGTCCCCCACAACCGGAATTCTAAATGGGTGACAGAGCTATCTCGGTGGCAGCAACTAAACTTTGGAACACTCTTCCGCGCTGTATCAGGAAAGAGGATACTTTCATGCCTTTTTGGAAACAGCTAAAAACATGGCTCTTTTCCCTCAAATTATAACCTTTTTCCATGAAAATTGCTGCTACTCCATCATCTTTTTTTGTTCTCAATGGCACTTGTTTCCGCTTAGCCCTTCGATGCTACAGCCAGAACGCGCTTTACAAATTCAAATTACAAATTACAAATCAATTAAAATAAATAGCTCTAGGGAGAGTTGCTTATCTTGAAAGATAAGCTTCATTTGGTCCCTGTTCAACATACCTTGGACCATAAAAGTGAGGGAATTTACACTAAAGGGAAAATGCAGTCAGTTTAGCTGTAATAGCAGTGGTTCATACTTTTAGAGCAGCAGCAATAATCATATCTCAGCCCAACATCAACACAGCCATTTTAGCAGTGATCCAAGCAAAACCTAAATGTGAATGGCCTCTCAACAGCCTTGTCTGCAAATACTCCTACAGTCTTCTAATGGGGCTCATCATGCTGATCACACTATTGCTGTTAATAAATGAGTTTTAGATTCATGACAAAATTGGGTTGTTTCATGTATTCAAGAACTGCAACTGCATTTCTGGTCTGACAGAGCATTGGGGAGGAACATGCTGTTAATGATATTATATTACCCAGTTCCTTTTCAGATCAATGGAAGGGGCGTACAAGTTATTAAAATAATGCTGAAGAACCTCCAGGCATATACTAGGTTGGCAATGGGTATCCTTATTTAAATGCTGACAATCATACATACATGTTCGGTTTCCATAATTTTGGTCATCATTACATGCAGAAAACAACCACTCCCTGGGAAATATATGCCTTGACACTGTGGGAGCATTGCAGGGTTCTACCCATAAATAGCCACTCATATGCCCAGAAATAAAATACTTATTTCAACAGTATTGACAGATCAGATGCAACAGTCTTCTATTATTGAGAGAAACAAACTTCAAAAGAACCTGATTACTATTTGCAACCTGAAATATTTCCACAAATGTGTTGAAAATCTTTCAGTGCCAGAATATGGGGGTCATTCCGACCCTGTCGGTCCATGACCGCCAGGGCCGGGGACCACGGAAGCACCGCCAACAGGCTGGTGGTGCTTCCAGGGCCATTCTGACCGCGGCGGTAAAGCCGCGGTCAGAAAAGGGGAACGGGCGGTTTCCCGCCGGTTTTCCCCTGGCCCAGGGAATCCTCCATGGCGTCGCTGCTTGCAGCGCCGCCATGGGGATTCCGACCCCCTTCCCGCCACCCTGTTTCTGGCGGTTCTTACCGCCAGGAACAGGATGGCGGGAACGGGTGTCGTGGGGCCCATGGGGGCCCCTACACTGCCCATGCCACTGGCATGGGCAGTGCAGGGGCCCCCTAACAGGGCCCCATGAAGATTTTCACTGTCTGCTTTGCAGACAGTGAAAATCGCGACGGGTGCTACTGCACCCGTCGCACCCCTGCAACACCGCCAGCTCCATTCGTAGCCGGCTTCTATGTTGCAGGGGCTTTCCCGCTGGGCCGGCGGGCGCCCTTTTGGCGGTCGCCCGCCGGCCCAGCGGGAAAGCCAGAATGGCATCCGCGGTCTCCTGACCGCAGAGCGGCCATTTGGCGGTGACAGCATGGCGGGCGGCGAACGCCGCCCGCCGCTGTCAGAATGACCGCCTATGAGTATTGGAAAGAACATACTGAAGAAAAACATATTTTTAAACCAAAGTTTGCCAGATGCAGGGTAAAGAAGCCTTATTCAAAACATGCATAATTAAAAAAAAAAAAAAAAAATTCTGAACAAGTCTGTCTGGCATACTACATGTCTAGGATTTAGTTTCATTAACTATTTCAAGAAACACCCAGTTCCAAAAATCAATCCACCTAGTTTACAAAATTGAACTAATAAGACAACATTACTGATTCCGAGCTAAATGAAATGATTCAGAATGGCACTTACCATTCAACCATGTTACACACCAAAGGGATAGCCATTTGGCCAATTGATATTGATGTGTGCACAAACTGATTCTTCCCAAAACTTCTGGTCCTTTAGCTAATTGTCCAGACCCTAGATAGGGTACATACATACCTATAATTGTCACCACATACAGTATGGGTAAGCTGTGGCAACAATGGTTAGCACATTTCAGCCTCATGGCTGTGAAGGAGCATCTTTCCACAATTAGTGAAACAATGCTTTTCACTGCCTTATTCCTGTGTCCACACACAGAAAAAGTTAAACGTTTTCTATGTGCAGCCGGTTATGCAATATATAATGAACTACAAAGATACTCAGAAAAAGATGCAACCAAAAGAATTAGGGAAATTGAAAGGGAAATTATATAAATCACACTTAAAGTTATTGATAACGCATGCAAATACTCTATAAACAAGGCTATTCTATAAACACAATGATGTCATCAGCTAAAAGAAGACTTGAATTTACCACAACATGGACATGCTCAGTTGCATGATATTGCACAGTTAAACTGTGGGCCCCAAACACTGGAATATAGTATAATGCCTTGCCAGCTCATGAGCGCGAGTGTCATTTTCAAGCCCTATAATGGAACCTTAACACAAATAATCATGGCTATAAAGGAATCCACCTATACCATAGTAAGGATTGAAGAAATGAAGATGCTCCATCTTCTGTAGCAGATTCACATATCACGTGGCTTCAACATGGAATAGTTTTACTGTCTGTGACTACTGTTCATTTTCATGAATGCCAGAAACATAAGTTTTTTCGGTGTGTGAAAAAATATAGAACCCTTTTCTCCACTACATGTCGGAGCTACCATTTGAATTTGCTTGTTACACATAAGACAATCCCATCCCACATTCAAAAGCACAGTTGACTTTTCAAAATCCTGTAGGTCATTTACTCCTGTATCATTCCAGTACTCTGCAGCATTACTGTAACCCTTTGAAGCTACCATTGATCTTTACATTGATATCTGCACTTGTTTCAGCTTAGCCTACCATAAACCTGTAGAATGTAGTCTATAATTAATAAAGCAAACATGCAGTAAGATTCAAAGTATAATACTTTATGAAACACAGTAGTGTGGATACAGCATCCATAGGTGGCTGACCTGAAGCGTAGTAAGTTACAGTAGTTTTTACATTTTGTTTATACTTTTCTCCTCATTAACACACCAAATCAGGTCATTTACCCAGCATAAGTCATTGGGGATTTCCACACATTCATGCAATCATTATTCTGCAAGTCAAATTAACTGTGCTTGGATATTGACTCATGAAATGTTCTGCAACTGAAACAAAGTGGTAGTATACTCAAAGTCTTATGATTTCCTTTGCTTCTTAAAGCTGTGAAGTCACTGCAAGTTCAACAGGGCAGCAGGCCTTTGGACATTCTGCAAACCCCTATTAAATATCACAAATTGGAACCTGAAAGAAAATAGATTCTACATTCTCTTCTCCGACCCTTATTAGTGTAATTTGCTCAATTCCAATGGCCATCATTGCTTTTCTTCCTGCTCAACAGTATGTTTTATTAGATCACATTCATTTCTATGTATTGACCAGTTATTTGCTAGGGCTTGCACATTGTAGTTCAGATGAAGGAGACACAAAGGGGCACAACAGTTATTGATATGGAAAGAAGTACCAAAATACCAAGTCCTACTAACACTGCTTCTAGTATCCACATTCCCCATCCACACAACCAAGTGGCCAGAGAATTTCATAAGACTGTTCCCTGTTTGTCTGGTATCTCCTTATTTATGTGGTGGATTTCATTTATTGTGTGCCTAATGTTGTTATTATTGACAGTTTTGTACGTGCAATACTTCTGACCCAAAACCATCCCATTCTGCCTTCTTTACCCAGCATAATATCCAGTGCCATCCTGTTCTGGATAACTACCACCATCATTGCTGTCATTTCATCTGTGATATTCCGCAGGGCAGCTGCTCTTTCATCAGACAGCTCCTCCATCAATTTTGCCAATTAATTTAGCTGACGACAATCATGGGATACCACAAATGGCGGTATTATTCTTTCCAAGGCCCATCAGCATGATATTAACCCAGTTAGCCATTCTCCTGTGACTCATCATTCCTTTACTTGCTGTGCACTGCACGTCAGGCAAAGTTTGGACATGGAACATTCTGGGCATAACAAATGATAGGTAAAAGCTCCCATACCCCCCCTTCTGGGAACAGATGTAAGTGAGCTGCCTATCCACATATTTGTACGTGAACACTCCCTTGTATGCAACTTTGCTCCCTCTATCATCCCCCATCAAATGTGTGCAACTCTATGTAATCCTTGCAGGTGCTATTTCACATTTATCTGTTGCAGTACTGCAGCATATTTTGCCATTTATTTTAACTGAATGACATATTATATAGTTAGTATAGCAAATACTGATGGACAAGGGCAATGCACAATGAAAGGGGCAGCATATATGCTAAATAGTGTCACTATTTGCTGGTCTATTCTCAGACTGAAGATCACCTGTTCATATTTTGCCAACAGTAAACTGAATTTCTAAGGCCTTTCTTGAGGAACTCTATCAACTTGGGCTATCAAGGTCAATTCTTTTTGGCTTAGGCCCTTGGTGATGCAGGAAGAGATATTTTTTCTTGGCATTCCTTTTCAAATCGCTGAATGATACCTCATGAAACATTTCCCTTGTAGAAACACTGCTCACAGCTTTTCTCAGTGGCACTACAATGTAACTCATATTGTTTTTGATGCTGGTGGGCAGATGAGTGCAAGCATAACAGATTGATATTTTTAAGATGAGACATAGCTCTCCAACAATGCAACATAATAATTTCCTTCATATATATGATTGTATTTGGCCCATCTCTTTGTTGCAGTCACAGTAGCAGAAATATCAATCATTAATTTGTAATCATTCACAGCTCCTTCCTTTCTATCAATCTCTGCAATTTTGATGTCTTTCTTGAAAACGAGGAGCAACACATTCACTATATTTGCTGATGCAAAGGAACAGAACACTGTCACTGACTAAGGGCTACTTTCAGGTGCTTAATGCTGAGGTCTCAGCCTTCACACGTGGAGAGGTCAAACCAGTACTTCAGGTGCACTTCTCTGTGGCCTCATTTGACCATTAGTTAGAGCAAGTATTCTTCCTCAATCTTGTTACAACCTGTTATTATAGTAACAGGTGCATGTATCTCTTGCATAGACTCCATGATACCTCGCTGCTGCTGTTCTAGTGGAATTGTTTGCTTTGTATGGGATAGAAGCACTCATGAACTTAGTCCAGCACACTTTACTGGAGTGTTAGTTCTTAAAATTTCCTGGAATGATTTGTTCCACTGATGTTGAAGACAATGGCATCCAGTGTGGCCTTCGGATGTATTTGATCATTTAGGTGCAAGATGTGTCCAGTAGTTCCTGGTGGATCAGGAAGGGCCTGCAATATCTGAAAATGAAGAAAAAGCACAAGAGCATGATGTCTTTTAATTTCTGGCTATGCTGGAAAACCAAATCTTTCTTTTCCACTACACCCAATGTTTGTGGGTGATTGGTAGAATTTCTGCATCACTCCAACCCTTCTCCGGATACCACAGATTACTTGGGTAACAAATGCAAGCTTGTTGCCTTTGTTGAAGAGCCTTGAAACCCAAAAATGCTAAATCAGTTCTTTTACAACCCATATAGTTAATCAAGGCGTTACCGTCCTTGGCGGGGTATGCCTTTATTCATGTGGAAATAAGAAGCAGTACATATTTAACTAGTCCAAGTTACTGTATGACAATTAAAATGTACCACCATTTAAAATATTCATAAACAGCAACAACAAATTCAGCCAGATGTTGATAACTCATATCTATCTGTATATATATATATATATATATATATAAACATACTGCCACCTCCCCAGGGCTTTTTATTTTTTTATAAGCAGTACGGCCCACATCCTCCCTCCATGGACCCGGGGACCACATACCTTCCTGGAACTTTCATTATTATATATGGGGGCCTGGGCCCCCCCACTGTCCAGGGGACCACCACCTCCCTAGGGCTTTATTAAATTAGTAAGGGGGGCACATGCCCCCCCTGCTGCCCTGGGGATCACCACCTCCCAAGGTCAAATATTTTAAAAAAGATGGGACCCCGAAGCCTCTGGAATGACCACCCTCGGGGCTATGTCCTTATTGGAGGGGAGCCATGTGCCCCCCCCCCCCCCCCGGAGCCACTGATGTCCCTGGGGACCACCACACCCCAGGCCTGGCTCCTGCTATGTCCCTGGGTGCCCAACCCTGGGACAGAGCTGTTTGCGGTGGCTTGGCTTCAGCTTTGAAACCGCAGCCAAGCCACAGCAAACACTGCGGGTTTTGACAGCGGGACCTGTAAAGCAGGTCCGCTGTAAAAATCCAAAGCTTTCATCTCTGCGACCTGCACATGTGCAAGGGACAGAGATGGGTGCTTCAGCAAGTATGGAACTGCTGTCAAAGCAGCACCCTGCTTGCTGAAGCTTTGGGCTTTCCTTGCAGTGCCAGGTAGCCCGTAAAGGGCTATTTATAAAAATAAAAATAACATTTTTTAAAAAATGATTAAAAAAAATATATTTATAGGTACCACGGGGGAGCAATTGAGTGCTCCTTTGCAGTCCTAGATAGCCCATAAAGGGCTCAAATAGAAAAAAAAGAAAAAGAAAAACACCATATCTCAGTGATCAGGTCCAAGGCCTTCACACTGAGCTTTGGGGGTTCAAGTTCAGCTGGACTCATTTCAATTTTTTTTTGTTTAGTTTTTTCAAATAAAAAAATATTATATTTGGAAAAATATACATTTTTAATTTTAAATTGGAAACAAATGACTATTTCTAAGTATATCAGACATCAAAGACTAAAAAACTCTATCTCGCTCCCTCACTTTCTTTCGCTGTCTCTCCCACTCTGACACCTATGCACCCACTCACAGACCTACTCAGGCACTCACGCACCCACTGACAGGCCCACTCAGACACTCACTCTCCCACTCTCAGACCCAGTCAGACCTTCATGCACTTACTCACAGCCCCAGTCAGACCCTTATGCACCCACTTAGTCCCACTCAGACAGTTACGCACCAACTCACACGGCAACTCCGACATCACCCACCCACTCACAGACCCCCTGACACCCTGATGCATCCACTCGCAGACCCATGCACATAGGGATGCACCCACTAAAACACTGATGTATACACTCTAACACCCAGACAGAGACTCTGACAGTCAGTCTTATCCCCAGATACAGCCTCTCACACCTATTCTCACACCCAGAGAGGCTGGGGACAACTTCTGCAGTGCATGTGCAAAGAGCAGTGCTCAGCATCGGGTTGGGTAGTTAGGAGGGTTGGCAGCAGGACTGGCTGCAGGCCAGCCCCTGTTGGCAACCTCTACTATGACCAGATGAAGGAGACACAAAGGGGCACAACAGTTATTGATATGGAAAGAAGTACCAAAATACCAAGTCCTACTAACACTGCTTC
The DNA here is from genome assembly GCF_031143425.1 of Pleurodeles waltl. Lineage (NCBI taxonomy): Eukaryota > Metazoa > Chordata > Amphibia > Caudata > Salamandridae > Pleurodeles > Pleurodeles waltl. Next base: position 496,531,390 of record NC_090442.1, on the reverse strand, counting down.
TAGTATCCACATTCCCCATCCACACAACCAAGTGGCCAGAGAATTTCATAAGACTGTTCCCTGTTTGTCTGGTATCTCCTTATTTATGTGGTGGATTTCATTTATTGTGTGCCTAATGTTGTTATTATTGACAGTTTTGTACGTGCAATACTTCTGACCCAAAACCATCCCATTCTGCCTTCTTTACCCAGCATAATATCCAGTGCCATCCTGTTCTGGATAACTACCACCATCATTGCTGTCATTTCATCTGTGATATTCCGCAGGGCAGCTGCTCTTTCATCAGACAGCTCCTCCATCAATTTTGCCAATTAATTTAGCTGACGACAATCATGGGATACCACAAATGGCGGTATTATTCTTTCCAAGGCCCATCAGCATGATATTAACCCAGTTAGCCATTCTCCTGTGACTCATCATTCCTTTACTTGCTGTGCACTGCACGTCAGGCAAAGTTTGGACATGGAACATTCTGGGCATAACAAATGATAGGTAAAAGCTCCCATACCCCCCCTTCTGGGAACAGATGTAAGTGAGCTGCCTATCCACATATTTGTACGTGAACACTCCCTTGTATGCAACTTTGCTCCCTCTATCATCCCCCATCAAATGTGTGCAACTCTATGTAATCCTTGCAGGTGCAATTTCACATTTATCTGTTGCAGTACTGCAGCATATTTTGCCATTTATTTTAACTGAATGACATATTATATAGTTAGTATAGCAAATACTGATGGACAAGGGCAATGCACAATGAAAGGGGCAGCATATATGCTAAATAGTGTCACTATTTGCTGGTCTATTCTCAGACTGAAGATCACCTGTTCATATTTTGCCAACAGTAAACTGAATTTCTAAGGCCTTTCTTGAGGAACTCTATCAACTTGGGCTATCAAGGTCAATTCTTTTTGCCTTAGGCCCTTGGTGATGCAGGAAGAGATATTTTTTCTTGGCATTCCTTTTCAAATCGCTGAATGATACCTCATGAAACATTTCCCTTGTAGAAACACTGCTCACAGCTTTTCTCAGTGGCACTACAATGTAACTCATATTGTTTTTGATGCTGGTGGGCAGATGAGTGCAAGCATAACAGATTGATATTTTTAAGATGAGACATAGCTCTCCAACAATGCAACATAATAATTTCCTTCATATATATGATTGTATTTGGCCCATCTCTTTGTTGCAGTCACAGTAGCAGAAATATCAATCATTAATTTGTAATCATTCACAGCTCCTTCCTTTCTATCAATCTCTGCAATTTTGATGTCTTTCTTGAAAACGAGGAGCAACACATTCACTATATTTGCTGATGCAAAGGAACAGAACACTGTCACTGACTAAGGGCTACTTTCAGGTGCTTAATGCTGAGGTCTCAGCCTTCACACGTGGAGAGGTCAAACCAGTACTTCAGGTGCACTTCTCTGTGGCCTCATTTGACCATTAGTTAGAGCAAGTATTCTTCCTCAATCTTGTTACAACCTGTTATTATAGTAACAGGTGCATGTATCTCTTGCATAGACTCCATGATACCTCGCTGCTGCTGTTCTAGTGGAATTGTTTTGCTTTGTATGGGATAGAAGCACTCATGAACTTAGTCCAGCACACTTTACTGGAGTGTTAGTTCTTAAAATTTCCTGGAATGATTTGTTCCACTGATGTTGAAGACAATGGCATCCAGTGTGGCCTTCGGATGTATTTGATCATTTAGGTGCAAGATGTGTCCAGTAGTTCCTGGTGGATCAGGAAGGGCCTGCAATATCTGAAAATGAAGAAAAAGCACAAGAGCATGATGTCTTTTAATTTCTGGCTATGCTGGAAAACCAAATCTTTCTTTTCCACTACACCCAATGTTTGTGGGTGATTGGTAGAATTTCTGCATCACTCCAACCCTTCTCCGGATACCACAGATTACTTGGGTAACAAATGCAAGCTTGTTGCCTTTGTTGAAGAGCCTTGAAACCCAAAAGTGCTAAATCAGTTCTTTTACAACCCATATAGTTAATCAAGGCGTTACCGTCCTTGGCGGGGTATGCCTTTATTCATGTGGAAATAAGAAGCAGTACATATTTAACTAGTCCAAGTTACTGTATGACAATTAAAATGTACCACCATTTAAAATATTCATAAACAGCAACAACAAATTCAGCCAGATGTTGATAACTCATATCTATCTGTATATATATATATATATATATATATAAACATACTGCCACCTCCCCAGGGCTTTTTATTTTTTTATAAGCAGTACGGCCCACATCCTCCCTCCATGGACCCGGGGACCACATACCTTCCTGGAACTTTCATTATTATATATGGGGGCCTGGGCCCCCCCACTGTCCAGGGGACCACCACCTCCCTAGGGCTTTATTAAATTAGTAAGGGGGGCACATGCCCCCCCTGCTGCCCTGGGGATCACCACCTCCCAAGGTCAAATATTTAAAAAAAGATGGGACCCCGAAGCCTCTGGAATGACCACCCTCGGGGCTATGTCCTTATTGGAGGGGAGCCATGTGCCCCCCCCCCCCCCCCCGGAGCCACTGATGTCCCTGGGGACCACCACACCCCAGGCCTGGCTCCTGCTATGTCCCTGGGTGCCCAACCCTGGGACAGAGCTGTTTGCGGTGGCTTGGCTTCAGCTTTGAAACCGCAGCCAAGCCACAGCAAACACTGCGGGTTTTGACAGCGGGACCTGTAAAGCAGGTCCGCTGTAAAAATCCAAAGCTTTCATCTCTGCGACCTGCACATGTGCAAGGGACAGAGATGGGTGCTTCAGCAAGTATGGAACTGCTGTCAAAGCAGCACCCTGCTTGCTGAAGCTTTGGGCTTTCCTTGCAGTGCCAGGTAGCCCGTAAAGGGCTATTTATAAAAATAAAAATAACATTTTTTTAAAAATGATTAAAAAAAATATATTTATAGGTACCACGGGGGAGCAATTGAGTGCTCCTTTGCAGTCCTAGATAGCCCATAAAGGGCTCAAATAGAAAAAAAAGAAAAAGAAAAACACCATATCTCAGTGATCAGGTCCAAGGCCTTCACACTGAGCTTTGGGGGTTCAAGTTCAGCTGGACTCATTTCAATTTTTTTTTGTTTAGTTTTTTCAAATAAAAAAATATTATATTTGGAAAAATATACATTTTTAATTTTAAATTGGAAACAAATGACTATTTCTAAGTATATCAGACATCAAAGACAAAAAAACTCTATCTCGCTCCCTCACTTTCTTTCGCTGTCTCTCCCACTCTGACACCTATGCACCCACTCACAGACCTACTCAGGCACTCACGCACCCACTGACAGGCCCACTCAGACACTCACTTTCCCACTCTCAGACCCAGTCAGACCTTCATGCACTTACTCACAGCCCCAGTCAGACCCTTATGCACCCACTTAGTCCCACTCAGACAGTTACGCACCAACTCACACGGCAACTCCGACATCACCCACCCACTCACAGACCCCCTGACACCCTGATGCATCCACTCGCAGACCCATGCACATAGGGATGCACCCACTAAAACACTGATGTATACACTCTAACACCCAGACAGAGACTCTGACAGCCAGTCTTATCCCCAGATACAGCCTCTCACACCTATTCTCACACCCAGAGAGGCTGGGGACAACTTCTGCAGTGCATGTGCAAAGAGCAGTGCTCAGCATCGGGTTGGGTAGTTAGGAGGGTTGGCAGCAGGACTGGCTGCAGGCCAGCCCCTGTTGGCAACCTCTACTATGACCAGAAGAAGGCCCTGCATGGTGCAAGGGTAGGTGCTTATAGGTGGTTGGCCTCAGTGGCAGTGGATTAACGTATACTAATGAAAATTAGTATACATTTTAAAAAAAACTAGAAATTTACTGACAAAAACCCCAAAGATTACAGGAACATTATAGTTAGGTTCTGAATTTATTCGTATAGAACCATAGAAATTCAGCAGGTATAGTTTGAGTTCTTTCAAATAACTATAACTTGCGCCCTAAGGTAACTATAACTCGGGGCTTTGAGGTGATGGGCATTTATCTTGGGACTCAGATTCAGCCAAATTCCCCCCCAAAAAAAGATGTAAAAAAAACGAAAGGGGCAAGGGTAGGTACATCCTGACCCATTAGCTCTGATGACACCCCAGGGCAAAACAGAATTTTCTTTTTGAAGTTTTGGTGGAAGTCGTGGTGGATCAGCTGAAAATTATTTTAAAAAAATGAGTGCGGGCTCCTGTGCTTGATAATGCTGAAGTCACCGGGTGGGCCAAGTATTGTGGGTATTGCCATTTTGATGTGGGGGGCCACCTGCCCCCCACCCTGGTGACTGCCACCTCCCTAGGGCACTAATCAAAAATAATTCAATGGGGCAGCCTGGCCACCCTGCAGCCACAGAGACCTCCAACTCCCCGGGGCACTAATGAAAACTAATGTGGGGGTCTGCCTGCCTCCGCAGCCCTGGGGACTGCCACCTCCCTGGGGCACTAATGAAAACTAATGCAGAGGGCTGACCGTACCCCATAGAGCACCGGGGATGCCACCTTCCAGGGGCACTAGTAAAAATAGTAATGCGGGGGCTGCCTATTTCCCATGCAAACCTGGGACTGCCACCTCTCCGGGGCACTAATAAAAACTAATGTGGGGGCCACTTCACCACCCCTGCAGCCCCGGGGACCACCATCTCCCTGGGGCACTAATGAAAAGTAATGTGGGGGGCTGCCTATCCCCCGCAGCCCTGGGGACTGCCACCTTCCTGAGGCTGTAATGAAAACTAATGCAGGGGGCTGCCCGGACCCCTATAGCTCCGGGGACGTCACCTTCCAGGGGCACTAATGAAAACCAATGCAGGAGGCTGCCCATCCCCCCTGCAGCCCCAGGATCACCACCTCCACAGGGCACTAATGAAAACGATTGTGGGGGGCTGCCTGGCCACCCCGCAGCCCCAGGGACAGCCCCCTTCCTGAGGCTATTTTAAAAGGAGATAGGGAGTCTGTTTCAGACTACCACATTTCCTGTGCTATTGATTGTGGGGGGAGGGGGCAAATGACACTCCTCTAGGAGCCAATAAAGTTACTAGGCAATAAAGTCCCTAGGCACTGCCAATCCCCCTACCCCAAGCCTGCTCCTCTATGTCCCGGGGTGTCCACCTCCAGTACTGGCAGCTCCCACCAAGTCTCATCAAACACTCCGCTCAGATGAAGTGAGAGCTGTCAAGCAGAGATGCAGGTAGAGAAACAGAGGAAACTGTCACAGCAATGCCGGCTCCACAGGAGGTGGGGAGCTGGCTGGGTCCTCTGGGGCCTTCAGGGTCCCCCTGTGGTCCCCAACATTGTCACTCAGTACCCTAGGGACACCCAGTTCACATGGCCAGGCCCTGGGGATGGGGACCCCAGAGATGAGATTGGCCCTGGGGAGGGGGGCCAGGCAGACCCCCTCCCCAAAGAAATGAAATAATTAGGCTGGGCCCTTGGTGGTGGGTGATGATCCCCTCCCCAGGCCAATATTGGCCTGGGGAGGGGGCTGTGACACCTCCCCCCTCAAATTAAATGTTTAGGCTGGGCTCCAGGGGATGGGATTTCCAGGGCTGAGATTGGCCTGGGAAGGGGGCCGCACCATGGCCATTTGAAGGCTGTGTGCAGCATGGGGTTGGGTTGTTATAGGGGTTGGCTGCAGGGCTTGGCTGAAGGCCAACCACTTTGCTGTGTGCGGATGTGGTCGGATTAACATATAGTAATGCAAATTACTTTACGTTAAAAAAACGTAGAAATTCATTTAAAAAACAAAGGTTACAGGGATGTTATAGTTAGGCTCAAATTTTAAATTTATCAAACCATAGCAATTCATCAGTTATAGAGTTATCTTAAGTAACAGAACAGTGGGGGGAAAAACAATCAGATAGATTGTAAAAAAAAAAAAAAAACATAGCATGTTATTTCAAATTAACATTACAATGCAGCACACTCACTACAAATATTAAACTAAAACTTTTACCTATACTTGTTAAATAATAGAATGTATATTACAGTGTTTTCATAAAATTAATGTGTATGAATGATTGTTGTATAAAGACATTACCCTTGGAAGGCTGCATGATGTCATAAAGTCTGCTTATCCATTAAACAAGAGTAGAATATATCCTTGGTACAATTCTTCATATTTTTGGAGCTGGCCTTCAGACATAAGTTATCAGTATTCCTTTTTCTATTCAATACATGTTTGTTCTTGTTTCTAGTTTGTAATCTGTGGTTCTAATTTCGTGGTATCTCGTTTTTTTCCTGGAAGACTAAGGCCCTAATTACAACATTGGTGGTAAGTGCCGCTTACCGCCATGCTGACTGGCACCAACATACCGTGACTGCGGCGGTATACCGCTACCCGTACTATGACCACACATAGAAATCAGCCACTATACAGACACACACAAGTCCGCCAGCCCAAAGTTCAGTGATAAAATGGCGGTACCAAAACCCACACCATTATGCCAACAGAAATAGGCCCACAGCATCATGACCCACGAATCACTGCGGTGGTCATTCAACTGCGGTAAACCAATGGCGGTACCGACCGCCGCGCTCAAAATACACACACACATACAAACTACACCACATTCGACAATTCAAACAACACACACCTGACACACATACACCCACCACACCCACACCCCCACACCAATATAAAACACACAAACACAAACTACCCACAACCCTTTAAGACCCAAAGATTTTGGCAAGTGAGAGAGAGAAGTCAGGAGCACCCACTGAATCTGAGCCACAAAACACCATCACCCATACACCATCCACACACCCCAACACATCACCCCACACACCCTCACACCTACCACTCACACTACACCCATGGCACAACAAAAACACCCCAGGTTCCCTGAGGAGGAGCTTGGGGTCATGGTGGAGGAAATCATCCGGGTAGAGTCACAGCTATTCGGATCACAGGTGCAGCAGACATCTATTGCAAGGAAGATGGAGCTATGGCGACGAGTCTTAGACAGGGTCAACGCCGTGGGACAGCACCCAAGAACAAGGGATGACATCAGGAAGAGGTGGAATGACCAACGGGGGATGGCACGTACCGTGGTTGAAAGACACCAGATAGCAGTACAGAAGACTGATGGTGGACCCCCACCTCCTCCCCCACAACTAAGAACATGGGAGGAGCAAGTCTTGGCGATCATGCATCCTGAGGGCATGGCAGGAGTAGCAGGAGGACTGGATTCTGGTAAGTTAAATCTTTAATACTTTCACTCCCCCTACCTGCATGCCATCACAAATAACAACCCGTACCCTCACCCCATCACCCCACCACCTCACATATGCCCCACCATCACAACCCAGCCATCCCAATACCAAGTCCTGCATGCAACACCAATGCATGGACCCCCATCCCAGACCTGCATGGACACCCATCACGACAGCATGCACACTAGTGAAAATCACTTAGCCAAACCAATCACAACTCACACAAGCCAAAGCTGCCTTGCTAATAACAACCATAGAGGGAAACATACCCATGCACATGATGGCACACGCAGAAACAATAACACTGCATTTACATCCCCACAGCACCCACACTCAATGTCACCGGAGAGAAGGTACCAGCCACATCCAGTCCCCCCCAGAAGAGGCCCAGAGTGATGACAGCAGCTCTGCACGCCTGCATCACGATGACCAACCTGGCCCATCAGGGTCCTCTGGACAGTCGGTTACCCAGGCACAGTCCCAACCCACCACAGAGCCTCCCCACTCAGGAAACACCACCACAGCACCCACCCAGCAGGCCCATTCTTCTGTCCCCAGGACACATAATCAGCAGTGTGTCCACCACTGCAGGGACCCCAGCCAACCCCACAAGCACAGGATGATCAGGGACCTGGGGTCAGTGGCAGTGGGCACACGGTTCAGGGTACAGAGGCACAGGACAACAGGGAAGCTGGGAGGACTGCTGTGTGACAGGGGGAGGACAGGCCCAGGGAACTGACTCTCCACGAGGCACTCACCAACATCATGGGAGCATACCACCATTCCCAGAAGACCATGGGCCAGATACTGGCCAAGTTGCGGGAGACCCAGGAGGTGCAGGTGAGACAGTACCTGGGGATCAGGGAGGACCTGAGGGACATACACACCACTCTGGTCACCATTGCAGGGGTGCTGGCAGACATGGCCAACACCATGAGGGTGGCAGTGGCACACAATGGGCCCCTGATACTAGCCACACTGAAGAACAGCCCTCCACCTCCGCCGACGCTAGTGGACAGGAGGCCCCGTCACAGGAACAACAGGCCACCAGCACCCCACCCCCTGCAGAAGGAGAACCACCCCACAAACGGTCCCTACGATCCAGGCAGAAGCCAGAGAACATTGCCAAGACCCCCACCAGGAAATAAGACTTTCCTGATTGTCACCCTTCTGTCCCACTCTATCACCCTGTCCACCTTGAACTGCCATTGCTCCCCTTCCTATGCCCCCTTAAACAATGCACCTGTGATACAAATAGACTGGACTCTACCCTGGACTTTCCCCAGCAACCCAGCCCATTGTAATACCCCCTCCACTTATTAGCAACTAAATAAACACCTTTGGAACAAATTCAAATATGGAGTCTGTCATCTGTTTGACATAAGTATTAGTTTCACAAACTGAAACATTGCAATTCAAATGTACTGTAATATTTACATAGGTGTGACCTCTAGTGGGCAGCAGTAAACACACCAGGAACCAGAGTGGGGCACAGAGATCTGAAAATAGAGATGCCAAAGGGTACAGTTAGTGGCCATAGAAATAGGGAAATCAGGCTGCCATGTTCAATGTCAAACACAAAATTGCAATGGAAGGTGAAGTTACAGTGTCTTACCTGTGTGTCACGGGAAGTACTGTTGAATTAGTGTAGTTCTGTTGTCCACATCTTCTTCCTCTGCCTCCTCTTCGTCAATGTCCACAGGCTCCACCGCTGCCACATGGCCCTCCTGCAGAAAAGGCACCTGGCGTCTGAAGGCCAGGTTGTGCAACATGCAAAGATGATCTGGCACACCTTCTTGGGTGAGTAGTACAGGGATCCACCTGTCAGATGGAGGTACCGGAATCTGGCCTTCAGGAGGCCAAAGGTTCGCTCAATGATCCTCCTTATTCGCCCATGTGCCTCTTTGTAACGTTCCTCTGTCCTTGTCGTGGCATTCCTCACTGGGGTCAGTAGCCATGAGAGGTTGGGGTAACCAGAGCCACCTTCCAATATCAAGGGATACCTGTTAACCACACATTGACCCTTAGGGCCAAACCCACACCCATATGCCTACATCAATTGGGTGGGGACCATGGGCTCACCTATTAGCCACACCCGGTGCCTCTGGAGTTGAGACATCACATATGGGATGCTGCTATTCCGCAAGATAAAGGCATCATGCACAGAGCCAGGATACTTTGCATTCACATTGGATCCGCCAAAAACACCATCTGCACATTCAGAGAGTGAAAGCTTTTTCTATTTCTGAACACTTGTTCATTTCTCCGGGGGGGGGGGGAACAATGCACTATGTGTACCATCAATGGCACCAATGATGTTGGGGATATGTCCCAGTGCATAGAAGTCAGCCTTCACTGTGGCCAAATCCTCCACCTGGGGGAATACGATGTAGCTGCGCATGTGTTTCAGCAGGGCAGACAAAACTCTGGTCAGCACGTTTGAGAACATAGGCTGTGGCATCCCTGATGCCATGGCCACTGTCGCTTGGAAGGAACCACTTGCCAGGAAATGGAGCACTGACAGGACCTGCACTAGAGGGGGGATCCAGTGGGGTGACAGATAGCAGATATCAGGTCTGGCTCCAATTGGGCACACAGTTCTTGGATTGTGGCCCTATCAAGTCTGTAGGCCAGGATAATGTGCCTGTCCTCCATTGTCGTCAGGTCCACCAAGGGTCTGTATATGGGGGGATGTCTCCATCTTCTATTCATCCTCATGGGTTGAACTCTAGAGTGAAAAACGGTAAGCAGAAGGTCATATTCACACATATTTCAAAATTAACATATCATTTTGCTTTACAGAAGCAATATGTGACCTCGTAAGTCAGTTAATGTGCCAATGTCTGCTGTGATGCAGTTAGGTGCCATGGCCTGTGCCCACCTGAAATGGCGGCTGCCTGACCTGTGAGGAGGGACAAGTGGAAATGAGGTAATTCCGCTGGTGTTGTGCGCCGTCGTGGTCGGCGGTTGACGACCGCTATGCAACACTGCATTGGTTATCATTGGGGTCTATGGGTTCCAGGAGCCAATGGCGATGTACGCTGGCAGTGACAGTACGCCCCGCTGTGGACGTGACCGCCATTTTCTATCTGTTCACTCACTTGCTACCTGACCTTCAACAGGAGAGGATCTACACTGCAAGTGCTGCTGTGACCTGTGTCTTGAAGCGACAATGGCTTGAGTGTCTGGGGAAAGGGCCCCTGCCTTCACTTCGGAGGAGTTGGAGAGACTGGTGGATGGGGTCCTACCCAAGTACCCTTTACTCTATGGTCCTCCAGACAAACAGGTGAGTACACTGTGAGCATGATGCATGGGGCATGAATGTATGGATTGCTGTGTGTGTAAGCCTCGTGTATGGGGGAGGCTGAGGGGTCCTGGGCAGAGTGCTGCATGTATGGTGGTCAATGTATGTGCGTAAGGGGATGGGGGGGCCATGAGTATAACAGTCCGGACGGTATGACTAATACCTTTTCTGCTGTTTTTTTTCTGCAGGTCAGCGCCCATCAGAAAAAGGGTATTTGGCGTACCATCGCCAAGGAGGTGTGGACCCTAGGGGTCTTTGACAGGCGGAGCACCCACTGCCGCAAATGGTGGGAGGACCTGCGCCGCTGGACAAGGAAGACGGAGGAGGCCCATCCGGGGCTGGCCTCCAAACAAGGAAGGGGTGCCCATTGTACCCTAACCCCCTGATGTTCCGCATCCTGGCGGTGGCCTATCCGGAATTGGATGGGCACTTGAAGGCATCACAGCAGCCACAAGGGGGTAAGTACAGATTTAGAATCATGACTTTGCACGCTTTAAGGTATTACCTGGGTGGGGGGTGTGGGCTGTGGGTGCCCCTTGGCCAGGGCGAACATGGCAGGGTATGTTCAATGATGGGCAAGCTCAGATGCACTCCAACCCCAATAATGTTAATGGGCATCTACTACTAGGCAGGGTCCTGTGGGTTTCAGGTGTGCAGCTAATGGCGTTAGACATTGTACCCCATGGGCTGGTGGCTAGCACTGTAACTGATATTGCATAGGCTAGTGCATAGGGCTGTTCCCTGTGAGTTGCGTACACCAACGGTAGTGTTGTTGCTGTATTTACCAAGTGTATCCTAAGTCTCTACCCCCTTTTTGTTTTGTCTCCCTGTCCTTGTGTGCGACGGTGAGAGCACCAGTGAGACGGAGGGCGAGGGGAGCACCACGACGGAGACAGGAGGGGACAGTACCGACAGCGACACCTCCTCTGATGGCACCTCTGTGGCCACCCCAACTACAGGTACAGCCACCAACCCTGTACCAGCACAACCCTCCCAGCAGCCCTTCAGCGTGTTTCCTGTGCCCGCTCACCAAGGAGGGTGGGCATCTTCTTCACCCCAGGCACCTCAGGCCCTGCCCCATTCAGCTTCTGCCCTCAGCGAGGAGGCTATTGACCTCCTGAGATCCCTCTCTGTTTGGCAGTCAACCATACTGAATGCCATCCAGGGTGTCGCAGGGCATTTTCAACAAACAAATGCATACCTAGAGGGCATTCACTCTGGCGTGGCAGCCTCAACAGAGAGCATTTCATGCTCTGGCCAACTCACTGATGGCAGCCATTGTGCCTTCTCTCCAGCCTTCCCCCACCTTTTTTCCTCTACCCAGTCCCAATCCCCTCAACCCCAGCCTATCCCAGGCACACCTTCAGACCCGCAATCACCCAAATCAACAGAGAGAAGTGGCTCAGGCAAACACAAGCACCAGACTTCATCTCACAGGCACTCACACAAGCATCATACACATGCAGACACATCAACATCTACTGCCTCCACTGTGTCTCCCTCCTCCTCCTCTTCCACCTCCCTCCCAGTAGCGTCTCCACTCACACCTGCATGCACTACATCTTCATCCACTATGTCCATCAACAGCACGCCTATCACTATACGCCCCTCACTGGCAGTCACCACCCCCACATCCATGCACACGTTCCCTGTGTCCTCTCCCACTGTGTCTGTGACCCCTCCTCCCAATGTACACAAACGCAAGCACTCAGACACCCAACAGCCATCCACCTCACAACAGCATCCAGCCCATGCACCTGCACCCAAACACAGCAGACAGAGACCTCCTACCACCACTCCCTCTTCCTCCACTCCCAAACCTTCACCCTCTTCCTGCCCCAGTGTCCCTAAGAAGCTTTTCCTCATCAATATTGACCTATTCCCTACCCCTCCCCCCCCGGTCCTTCACCTCCGGCCAGGGTGGCCAGAACCCAGCCCAGCACCTCAGCCACCCAGTCCACGGCCACTGTGGTTTCGGCACCAACTGCAGGTAGGAGAGGCTCCAAGGAGGCACCTGTCGGCCCAGCCAGTGTGCCAGCACCACCTGACAATGCTAAGAAGGGTCCACCACCTAGCAAGGGAAGAAGGGGACACCAGCCAGGAAGGGGAAGGAGGCACCACCAGCCAGCAAGGGCAAGAAAAAGACACCAGCTGGCAGAAGCAAAGAGGCTCCACCATCTGCCACGGGCAGGAAGGAGAACACAACACCAGCCATGGCACTACAGCCGTCCGAGGCTGCAGGTGAAGGCCTGGAGGCTACCACCACCACTGCCAGCACCACCACCTGTACTGTGGAAAGCACCGCCACCTGCACTGCGGCCAGCACTGACACATGCACCGCCACCAGCAGCACCACTGCCAGCAGCAGCAGCCCCAGTGGACAGCCGTCCGAGGCTGAAGGTGAAGGCCTGGAGACTACCTCCACAACTGCCAGCACCACCACCTGCACCACTGCCAGCACCGCCACCTGTACCGTGGAAAGCACCACCACCTGCACCATGGCCAGCACTGCCACATGCACTGCCACCAGCAGCACCACTGCCAGCAGCAGCAGCCCCAGTGGGCAGCCATCCGAGGCTGCAGGTGAAGGCTTGTAGGCTACCACCACCACTGCCAGCACTGTCACCTGCAGTGCAACTGGGATCCACTAAGCAGCCGTCACCACCGGTGAGCAGTGTGTAGTGGTGACTACATGGGCTGCGGTGCGTCCTGGCCCCTGCAACACCTGTCGATGTGACACACAAGTAAGAGACTGTGACCTTGCCCCATCCAAGATGAAGCACACTGGGCACAAGCCCCCCTCCAGAATTACTGGAAGAAGGCATCCACTCAGCCCCTCCTTGCCAGGATGAAGCACACTGGGCACAAGGCCCCCTCCAGAACCAGTAGAAGAAGGCATCCACTCAGCCCCTCCTTGCCAGGATGAAGCAGACTAGGCACAAGGCCCCCTCCAGAACCAGTGGAAGAAGACATCCGCCAGGATGAAGCAGACTGGGCACAAGGCCCCTTCCAGAACCAGTGGAAGAAGGCATCCACTCAGCCCCTCCTTGCCAGGATGAAGCACACTGGGCACAAGGCCCCCTCCAGAACCAATGGAAGAAGACATCCACATGAGAGACTGTGGCGTTGCACTCCCCCGGAACAAGCAGTGGGCAATCCACCCACTAGAGAGACGGTGGCTTTGCACTCCCCTGGACCAAACGGTGAGCAAACCACCCAGTAGAGAGACTGTGGCTTTGACCAAGCAGAGGGCATGGAGCCCACCTCTAGGCCAGTGGCGTTGTACCATCTTCCGGCTGAGGTGCCCCCCATTCCCCATCCCTCTGGGGTGCCTGTGTGTTTTCTACCTGATGCCCCTGCAGTGTTCTCTCCGTATTGAGGCAGGAGTCAAGTGTGGCCTTGGCCTATGTGTTATGGCCCAGTGGGCCACCGACATTTTGAAGTGGGTATTGTCCCTCCTTTTGTATATATTGTACATACTGTTTATTTCTGGGAGAACGTATTTTACTAAATTTATAATATTACACTCATTTTACTCCATTCCTTTTGTCCTTGCGCTATTCCTGAGAGTTACGGTGTGTATATGTAATGTTGTTGCATCTGTTTGTGTGTATGGTGTTGGGGTGGGGGTGATGGTGTTACGTGTGTGTGTCACTCTCTTTTTCCTCCCCCCTCACTTGTGTGCTAGGTTTAGTGCTCACCGTGGTCGTCTTTGCCGGCGTTCATGTTCCTGATGTATGAGAAGGTACACCAGCGTTGAAAAAAGGGCAGCTCGGGCTCCAGGGCGTTGTGGTTCTTACTTGAGTGTCGAGAGGTGAGTCGTTTCCCTTCAGTGTTCTGTTTCCGCCGTGTTTTTGATGGCGTTGGTACCACCCCGTAAAAGCTGTCGGATTGGCCTCTCATAATACAGTGGGCGGTACATTGTCTTACGCCTGGCTGTTGGCAGTTACTGCCGCAGTGCTTGTTGCTACCACCCTGGCGGTCAGTGTGTTAAAGTGGCTGTCTGTGTTGACGGTTTCCGCCGTGGTCAAAATTCCATTTTTTTTACCGCCGGCCTGTTGGCGGTGTTACCGCTGCTTTATCACCGACAGCCAGGGTTGTAATGAGGGCCTAAGTTCATTTCAAGATTTGGAATCCCTTATGAAGACATTGCCCTTGGGAGGCCACACGATGTCACAAACCATGGTCATCCATTAATGAAGAGTAGAGTATATCCGTGGTGTAAATACTTTAATATTTTTTGAGCTGTTATGTTCAAACATAACTTTAGCAGTATTTATTTTTCTGTTCAGTAGATGTTTGTCCTGGTTTGTAATTTGTGATCTGTGATTAGACTTAATTGGTATCTTTCTTGCTTTCATGGAACTGTAAGTTTATTTCAAGATTTGGAATCCCTTATAAAGACATCACACTTGGTAGGCCATATGAGATCTTAACTTGTATTAGAAATCCCAGAAGCGTAGTATTCCATTTTTTAAATAATAATCCTCCTTAGAACTTTGGTTCAAATTAGAGAAGGTAAGAATTTGGAAGTTTATAGGGTAATCTTGCCTTGAATTTAAGGTTGGTATCATTACACTCTGTCCATCCAGTTTTATTTTTTAAGTAGATGATGTAGTGTCCGGATGTAATACTTAAGGCCTCAGTATGACCTTGGCGGATGGGATACACCGTCACAAATGTGAATATCCTGCTCGCTGTTTTACAACTTTCATAAGATTAAATGGAACTTGTAATATGGCAGACGGGATATTCATCATGTTTGTGACAGAGTATCCCATCTGCCAAGGTCCTAATCAGGCCCTTAGTCCTTCATGGAAAAATTATAGCCATACAGCTATATGTTTTACCAGAAATTGAGATTGGTCCAGAATTAATATTTGTAATTTTTGTTTCCCATTTAGTTCCATTTGTAGTACATTGCTGCAGCATTAAGATAATATACTTGCCAGTTATTCTTATGCTCAAAGTTGATAGCAGATCTGAGTTACATTTTATGGAGGTATTATTTTGTGATGCATCTGTAAACAATTGGCAAAACTAACAGTATTACTGTCTGGTAGAGTTAAGTAGATAAATCGTTCTAAATCTATTTAAGTTTTGAAGAAAAGGAACACTTTTCACAATCATGTTGCCATGAGTAGATTAGTTCAAATAGGTCATCTATTGGTACCATTTCTTCTTCCAAGATACCAAGTATGACCATCAAGAATTCTTGAGCATCTTCTTGAGTGTTTTGAGTGAAGTGTACAGATCCAGTGCATAGATCTGCAAGATCTCTTATAGAAGATGTAGAATCTGTTTTTGTTTTATCACTGCACATGCCTTCTAACAAGGTAAAGGGTGCAGAGAACAATCTGTTATCCCCTTTCTGTGTAGGTTCATTAGCCAAAGAAGATAAAGAGAATAGTATAGCAGTTGACTCCAGAGAATTTTGATAACTAGTAAGCAACAATTTCATCAGTATTTCTAGTATTTCCTTTCTCCAATACTTCTTTCTTTTCTTTTTGCATCTTTTTCTCAGGAACAGCACTATGATCCTTTGAAATCTTTCTTTTGGTAAGATTCTAGGCTATTCGTAAACTGGATACTGTCCTAATTAAGGAGCATACAGGCTTCTCAAAAGGTTGTACTCAATCCCACAACTCGAATCAGCGTTTACTTTACTACCGTCAAACTCTATAAGATACAAACTAGACAAAGTTCTAACCTGTGACAATGCTACATACTTTCCTTGAATATGGTGCTACCATATAAATAAATACTGCATCTATACTTCACCATTGAGACTTATGTATTGCCACAGCATATGCAAGAGATATTGGAAACAGCTTTCTTTGAACATACAATTCTTTTACAAGTAAAAAACGTTCAACAGACTTTGATATCTGTTTTACACCTTCAAGTTCATCAAATTGAATTGGTAGATATTCATCCTCATTTCTATGTGGACAGAAAATGAAAGCAATTATTTTACCCATGGCTCCATTAACTAATCCTTCTTCAGTTTCGATGCAGAATAACCCTACAGGTCTTACAAACATGTAGACACTTTTCTAATCCCGCTGTTTTGGAAATAGACTTCCCCAAAGAATCCAATTTTGATTGTAGTTTTTCATTCAACAGTATTGTCACTTCTTGGAGTTCCATTTTATCAATTGATGTGAGTTTTAATATTTGTTCTTTCTCCAGATGTAGTAATTGTTCATTGAAAGAGGTACAATCTTGAAGAGTAGGCATTAGACACATGAATGATTTTTGCTGTTGAATAAATTCAAACATTACCTCTGCTGCAGATTTTTTTGGAGGAAATATATTCTTTATAAATCGGATTTCCAAACAACGGTTTCCTTCTTTTGAAAGTAAACCTAGTCTAATATCCTTCAGAATACTTCCATATTGCATACCAGATGACTGACAAATGTTTCTAATTAGTTCTTTGTATTGGAAATTCAAGCAAATTACATGTCCAATGCTCCCTAAAGAATTATGAGTTTCTTCATGTAACAGTGTCATACACAGGCTGCCCTTTTACAGGGGTAAATTGCAATAAAAAGCCCAAAACAATTACATGTTTTCCTCCAAAATGTACATCATACTTTGTATTTAATATTCATTGCACTCTTAAGTGAACAGAAGCAATCATTAGGTTTTAAACCATGGTCACCTCATTGATGATTAAAAAATTTTGTTTCTTGAACACTATGGAAACTACGTGACAAGCTTCACCAGATAACTTTTAGTACTCTAGTTTATTATTGTATGTCATAGGTAGCATGAGTACACAATACCAGGTAATTCCTTTGATGTGTGCAGCTAATTCAGTATGGGCTGTTGCTACACATGACAAAGTGGAGTCTGTAGTGTTCAGCAGATAAGTGGTTAGAACGTTTATTAAAAAAGCTTTTCCCAGTTTCAGCTTGTACACTGACATACAAACAAAGTGGCTTAAAAGTTGAACATTTGCATTCATCATTTTCATGCAGGAATCCATGCTCTATTTTTCCTTTGACTTCCATTTATATTTCTTTCTGCTCATCATTTAGTTGTTGTACTAATCGTTCCAAGTCAACATTTTCTTCTCTTGCTTGTTACATTGCTGTCTCCACTTTATTCATCGCTACGGCAGATTCATTTTCTTATTATTGGCTGTCCAAGAGGATCTCGACTGAGAGGACCAGAACTCTGGCTGCTTTGAAAAATATCCTTTGCTATCTCAGTAGCAATTGTTTCCTCTTTTTGAAATTCTTCGTTTAACATTTTCAGATATTTGGGAAATATTGGACACTCAATAGAGTCTTTTGCAGCATTGAGAATCTTCATCTCGGTCATATTTTCCAAGCACCTCTGTTTCATAAGTCCAAGGTTTGAACAGCTGGAAAGATTCTAAGTATAAAAATCATTTTTCTCAGTAGTTTAACAAGTAAGTTTTCTATGGTTTATTAAATTACCTTTTGCATGCCAAACCAAACAACCATCACAACCAACTACAGCATATTTTCCTTCATCAATGTTTTCTGACACATTGTTTCTGTATCTATAGTGTTGCAGAATTTAATTAAGACACATATTTTCGAGATGTGGACTTCTTCTTGGATAGTAGGTTTCCAACATATTTGTTTTCACAATATCTGTATACTCTCCCGATCAAACTCTGTTAGGTACTGAAATTCTGGGAATTTTCTCTCCTTTTTGTTCTGTTAGACATTGTGAATCTTATTATTTAGCTGGAAGTAGATATCTGGAAAACAAATAAACAATACATTTAGCTCTAAAGAAAAAAACGTAAGAAGAATGTTTTCTAATGCCAAGTTGAGTTGATAGTAAATACCCACGCATACACCTTATAAGAAGAGATATTTAATTAATTATACTGTAATATAAATATTTATTTTACTTACTTTAGGACTCTCTAAATATACATCTAAGTGAGTAGAAGAAGAATCTGGGTTTGCAAGTGTATGCATCAGTGTGTGCATGGCTGTATCACTGTGTCCATCAGTGTGTGCCTGGGTGTCTCAGTGTATGTATCAGTGTGTACCTGAGTGTAACAGTGTCTATATAAGTGTGTGTGTGGGTGTATAAGTGTATGCATCATTGTGTGACTGCGTATGTTAGTGTATGCATCAGTGTGTGCCTAGGTGTGTCACTGTATGTACCAGTGTGCATCTCGGTGCGTCACTGTATGCATCAGTGTGTGCCTGGCTGTGGTAGTATATGCATCCGCAGGCCCCTAGGTGTCTCAGTTTATGTATCTGTGTGTGTCTGGGTATCTCAATGTATGGAGCAATATGTATCTGGTTATGTGAGAGTATGCATCTGTGTGTGCCTAGATGTGTCAGTATGTGCATCAGTGTGTGCCTTGATGTATCAGTGTATGCATCTGTGTGTGCCTAGGTGTGTCAGTGTATGCATCAGTGTGTGTCTGGGTTTAACAGTGCATGCATCAGAGTATGCATGGGCGTATCAGAAGCGCATCAGCATGTGCATAAGTGTATAAGTGTATGTATCAGTGTGTGCCAGAGTGTGTCAGTGTATGTATCAGTGTGTGCTGAGGTGTGTCGGTGTAAGCATCAGTGTGTGCCTGGGTGTATCAGTGTATACATCAGTGTATGCCTAGGTATGTCAGTGTATGCACCAGTGTGTGCCTGGGTGTGTCAGTGTATATATCAGTGTGTGCCTGGGTGTGTCAGTGTATGCCTCAGCGTGTGCCTAGGTGTATAACTGTATGCATCAGTTTGTGTGTGTGTGTGTGGGTGTTTCAGTGTATGCATTAGTGTGTGCCTGGGTCTCTCAGTGTATGCATCAGTGTGCACCTGGGTGTGTCAGTGTATGCATCAGTGTGTGCCTAGGTGTGTAAGAGTATGGATCAGTGTGTGCCTGGGTGTGTCCATGTATGCATTAGTGTGTGCCTAGGTGTGTACATGTATGCATCAGTGTGTGTCTGAGTGTGTCACTGTATGCATCAATATCACCTGGATGCTGCAGTATAAACATTAGTGTTCACCTGAGTGTCTCAGTCATTGTGTCAGTGTGTGCATGGGTGTGTCAGCATATGTGTCAGTGTGTGCCTGGGAGTGTCAGTATAGATATCAGTGTGTGCCTGGGTGTGCCTAGGTGTATGTCTCTGCGTGTGCCTAGGTGTATATATGTATGCATCAGTGTGTGTGTGGGTGTGTCAGTGTATGCATTAGTGTGTGTCTGAGGATGTTACTGGATGAATTAGTGTTTTGTTGGGTGTGTTAGTGTTTGCATTAGTGTGTTAGTCTCTACATAGGTGACTGTACAAGTGGCTCTCTCAGTGTTTGACTGGATATGTGACTGTCTATCCTTTTGTTATTGGCTATATAAGTAGCCGTATCTCCACTAGAGTGCATATGTACCTGAGCATACAGGTCTGTAAGCTAACATCTTAGACAGTGAAACTCAGAAGGACATGTTTCTTGTTTTAATAAGAAAGCACTCCCTTCTATAGCCTATGTTCATCTTACTTAATGGTTAAGTATTCTGTGGTAAAAGGAATGTAAAACGCTTCTGAAACACTTTTTCTAATGCCAAGTCAAGCTAAGAATAAATCGATTACCTAGGGCCATCATTAGTAGCCCAACCATATTTAAAGCACAACTTAGAATAAGAAACTATGCTAAGAGAGTAGATAACTACACATTGCATTGACTGTATTAGTTGCTAACCAAGTCTCATACTGCAGCATATATAGCTACTGCCTGCATGTGTACATGAATGTATAACTGGCTGTTTCTGTGTCTAACTGACTGTGAGTGTGACTTTATACTTTCATAATTATGTACATGATAAACAGGATAGGTTGCAGACTGCATATATAACTTGGCATGGAGGACTGCAACTGCATGTTTAGGCCAGTAAAATTTAAAAGGACATTTTTTTCTTTCATGCACAAAGCAACCCCATCTATGGCCTACCTACAGCCTATCTGGGTGATGTGTTTTCTATAGAAGACAACACACTTTAAGCCTTCTTCAGCAGTTTTTTATTGCTAACTGAAACTAACAGTAAATCTTCACACTTAGGCTTTCAAGTAGTATGCTTTTTCTATGATTTGAACTTTGCATTTATAAGTAGCCATATCAGTATACACATACACATTTAAGTTGTTAAAATTTTAAAACTTAGTACACCATTTTTAATCATTTAGGGCCAGATGTAGGTAAGTATGGTTTTGCGAGTTGCAATTTGCGAGTCATAGAGACTCGCAAATTGCAACTCGCAAAACCACATGCAGAAAGGTGTCTCAGACACCTTCTGCGAGTCGG
Organism: Pleurodeles waltl; assembly: GCF_031143425.1. NCBI lineage: Eukaryota > Metazoa > Chordata > Amphibia > Caudata > Salamandridae > Pleurodeles > Pleurodeles waltl. The sequence continues at coordinate 496,510,565 of NC_090442.1, read as the reverse complement.
TATGGGGTCGCAATGACCCACCTCATTAATATTAATGAGGTGGGTCGCAAATTGCGGCCCCATACCGACTATGGGCACTCGCAAACATGGAGGCCTGCTGTCGTCAGCAGACCTCCATGTTTGCGACTGCTTTTCAATAAAGCAGGTTTTTTTTTTCAAAGTGCAACCCGTTTTCCTTAAAGGAAAACGAGCTGCACTTTGAAAAATAAACCGAAACCTTTTGTTTCGGTATTTTTCAGGGCAGGTAGTGGTCCATTGGACCACTGCCTGCTCTGAAAAATTATTTTTGTGATCATTCACAAAGGGGAAGGGGTCCCATGGGGACCCCTTCCCGTTTGCGAATGAGTTACCATCCACTTCAAGTGGATGGTAACTGCGAGTTGATTTGTGACCGCTTTTGCGGTCACAAATCAACTTACATCGCGGTGCGAGTTGCAAATAGGAAGGGAACACCCCTTCCTATTTGCAAGTCGGAAACACATTTTGCGAGTCGGTTCCGACTCGCAAAATGTGTTTCTGCATCGCGCACAGGCATTAGCGCCTCGCAAACGGCGTTTTTCGCCGTTTGCGAGGCGCTAATGCCTTGCTACATCTGGCCCCTTATGATTAATTACTGCATTCTGTGTACTAGCTTCAACACAGCTCAGGAGTCAGTTTAGTATACTGAAAGAAAACAGAAACAGCCAAGCAATTTTTCTAATTCCAACTATATCCCTTACCTATTTATTCGATGAGTTGTATAATTTCTTCACATGAATCAAAAACATATTATTTAGATTCATTATGGCATTTTACCAACAAGCTGCTCAGTTTAATTCACCTATTATGCACTCATGCAAAAGTGGAACTGCCATGCAAAAGCTGGTAGACATGGGAGTCATAATTCCCAGGGCGGCGCTGCTTGCCCTGGCGGATTATGACCACTGGCGCCGCCAGGGTGTCGGCTGGTGTAAAAGTGGCAGTGTCGGTGGTCGGACCGTGGCGCTTCCGCCACAGTCATAATGTGGCTGTTGGACTGCCGCATTGGCGGAGGTCCATCCGCCACAGCGAGTCTGGCGGTCCTAGGACCGCCAGACACATAACAAGGGCCTCGTGGATGTACAAGTTTCTCTCTGAGTGTGAGAGGAAGTGTGAGAGAGTCTCCCTGGCTGTGACAGTGGGTGTAAGAGTGTCTTGTCTCTTTGAGTATGAGAGTGGGTGTGTGAACATCTCTCTGAGTGTGAAAAAGTGTTTGTCTGGGTGTTGTGGGTGTATGAATGTGTGTGTATATATATATATATATATTTATTTTTATTTTTATTTTTTCACATTTAGTGAGCTCTGCACAGATCCACCTGCGGATTTACACAGAATCTTGTAAAACGTAAAGAAATGTTTTACCACATTTGAATCCCAATGTTTCATAAGACCTATATCACCCAGATTGATCAGGAACCTCTACCCTGAACCCATCATCTGTATTGCCCCCCACATTTCAGGCCCAGGGACCATTTCTCCAATAAAACAAATTGACAGCCACAACATTCCTGACAATCAGATTCTTTCTGTGACACGTGGATCAACGGATCGATCCGCGGTGGATCTGTGGAGAATTAACATCCCTAGATATCTATATTTTTAACCTTGATTATCTCCAAATCTACTCAACAGATTTACACCAAATCAAAAAAGCACAGTCCCCAGAACAGGATCTACCTTCCTGCCGAATTTGGTGTAATTCCATTCAGTGGTTTGGGCTGTAGGTGTGTCTAAAGACCCTATGGAAAAATGAATGTTGAAATCCAGTTTTTAAGACAGCAGCTGACGAGAGCAAAGAACAAGTTTTGAAAACATTTTTGAAGACTCATCAAGTGTTGCCAAAGTTATTGGCAAAACAAAAATCACTCCGTCTATGGAAACTAGGTCCTAACGATAACTGCAAAGCACTTTTTGTTTTGCCTAAAACTTTGGAGCTATTTGACGAATCTTCATGACATTTTCAAAACTAGGTTGCCACTAATGTCCGCTGCTGTCTTGAAAGTTTTGGGGTGATTCCTAAAGTGGGGGAGCAAGAAAAATGGGGTCCCAAAACACGTTTTCACCATGTAATTTTCTATAAGGATTTTGAACACAGCTGCAGGCCGAACCACTAAACAGAATCACACCAAATTTTGCAGAAAGCTAGACCTTGGTCCAAAAAGAGTGTTTTTTGTAAGTTGGGGAAAATCTGTTTAGTAGTTTTGTAGTTATTAAAGAAAAAATATTTGTGTATATCTAGGGTTGCGGAGAGTCTGTGAATCTGAGGGATCTCATGGTGACATCTGATTGGCTGTCAGTACTTCCACCAAGAAGTACTGACAGCCATGTTGGGACTCGGGCCTCAGCCCAAGTCCCAAAAAAATGCCAAAAAAAGAAGGGGACAGGATATGAATACCCTGACCCCCCTGAGTCTAGTGGAGGGTGCCAAAAAACTCTTTATTGTTTATTTTTACAGTGAATTCCCTGAGGATCTGCAGTAAAAATATATTAAAAAACACAAAGTGCAGTCTCTGGCGCTTGTTTTTCAGTTGCCCGCCATTCCCGAGCTGGGAGAATTTTTATTATGGGGGGGAGGGGCACACTAGGTCCCTCTTTCCAAGCTGCTTTTGGCCCCAGGGACGGCCACCCACAGGCAATGGTCAATAATCACAAGGGGAAGGGGGACATGTAGCCCCCCTAACGGGCCGATTTCAGCCCCAAGAACACCACCCCTGGGGCCTGGTCATAGTATTGAAGGGGAGGGGGCACGTGGCACCATTCTCAGGCCAATAACATCTTAGGGATCTGCACCCCCCGGGGCCCAGCCAGTAAATAAAAGGGGAGGAAGTTCCAGACTGATTTTGGCCCCAAGGCCCACCACTCCCAGAGCCAGGGCCCAGCTGTACCAATAAATGGGAGGTAGCCATGAGGTCCTCCTCACAGAGCCATTAATGGCCCTGGAGATCCGTTGCCCAAGTGCCAGGCTCCTGTTATTTCCTGGGGTGCCCACTCCACATATGTGTTAACAGAAATCATAAAATGCTGTGGGGTAACTTTGTACCCTCTCCCAAAAAAACTTTTGAATATGACCCAATTCACTTAATAGTTAAAGATAATATACACTTTGATAAGTTGAATAAACCTATTGGCATATTAATGCAGAAACAGGTCTCCTTAACCTTGGCTGCAGAAATATTGACTTACAATCTTCCTATCTGAGATTCAAATACTTCTGCAAACCCAGGGGCATATTTATACTCCGTTTGCGCCGAATTTGCGTCATTTTTTTCGATGCAAATTCGATGCAAAACTAACTCCATATTTATACTTTGGCGTTAGACGCGTCTAGTGCCAAAGTTCATGGAGTTAGCGTCATTTTTTTGCGTGAACACCTTCCTTGCGTTAATGATATGCAAGGTAGGCGTTCCCGTCTAAAAAAATGACTGCGATGCTATTGCGTCGGATTTATACTCCCGGGCAAAAATGACGCCCGGGAGTGGGCGGGTCAAAAAAACCCGGATTTGAGCCGAATTTTAGCGCCTGGGTCAGGGCAGGCGTTAAGGGACCTGTGGGCTCAGAATGGGCCCAGAGGTGCCCTCCCAAGCCCCCAGGGACACCCCCTGCCACCCTTGCCCACCCCAGGAGGACACCCAAGGATGGAGGGACCCACCCCAGGGAAGAGAAGGTAAGTTGTGGTAAGTATTTTTTTTTAAAAAAATTGTGGCATAGGGGGCCTGATTTGTGCCCCCCTACATGCCACTATGCCCAATGACCATGCCCAGGGGACAGAAGTCCCCTGGGCATGGCCATTGGGCAAGGGGGCATGACTCCTGTCTTTGCTAAGACAGGAGTCATTTCAATGGGGGATGGGCGTCGTAAAAAAATGGCGCAAATCGGGTTAAGACGTTTTTTTTGCCTCAGCCTGACTTGCCCCATTTTTAGACGCCCAAACGCCATTTTTCCCTACGCCGGCGCTGCCTGGTGTACGTGTTTTTTTTTCACGCACACCAGGCAGCGCCGGTCGGCTAACGCCGGCTAACGCCATTCAATAAATACGGCGCCCGCATGGCGCTTCAGAATGGCGTTAGCCGGCGCTAATTTTTTTGGCGCAAAACTGCGTTAGCGCAGTTTTGCGTCAAAAAGTATAAATATGGGCCCCAGTATCCTACCCACTTTACAGTTTTCGTGCACACCTGCCTCGGTTTGTCTAACACAACTGGCATAGTGAATTTCTTCAAGAGCATTGGATCTGTTTTATTGACTGGGTTTAAGAATGCTTGTGGACTAATCCCTCAATTTTTAATTCACTGTTGTCCAGTCTATTTGGCAGATTTCCAACAATAGTTCTAATCTTCAGTTGCAGACTTATTATCTTCCTCTTGAGAAATAAATAAATCTATTTACATTTTGAAAATCATTTTTTAATTGGAATATCTTACTGAGAAACAATGCTGAGAGACCCTAACATTCTATCTTGGGCATGAATGGCTGACTACTCTAAGTGAGTACTCAACTCTGTCCTTCCACAAACTGGATGCCTCACAAGTGAGACTAGTCTTTTGGTGTGTAAGTTGTGTGTAAGAAACAGCTTTTAAAGTTCAGATGGATTTGCCCCCAATGGATTCAATCAATGTGAATCAAATGCTATGACCAGTGAAGTTGCACCAAACCTACTGGTGAGCACTGCAGCTGTTGATTGTGGTTTGATACAGGTAAAAACTGTCTGCAGTAGGGTAGTTTTAATGTAATTGGGCTTGAGTATCTGGAGGAACTTTGTTTTCCTTGAACAGTTGTATACAAATTGAAAACAAACTGGTAGAAAAGTAATATGGTGAACAAAATTTGGTAGAAAAGTAATATGGTAGTTTCCCACCACTATATAAACTATCAAATAAACTAGCACACTGTAGGAGGCTGTCCTGGCTTGTAGTGGGTACCAGAGGTACTTACACTTTGTGCTAGGTCCAGTTATCCCTTATTAGTGTAGAAGAGGTGTTTCTAGCAGCTTAGGCTGATAGAAGTTAGCTATGGCAAAGCAGCTTAGGCTGAACTAGGAGACATGTAAAGCTCCTACTATACCACTGGTGTCATATGCACAATATCATAAGAAAACACAATACACAGAAGTACTAAAAATAAAGGTACTTTATTTTTATGACAATATGCCAAAAGTATCTCAGTGAGTACCCTCAGTATGAGGATAAGTTATATACACAAGATATATGTACACAAACCAAACTTAGGTAAGTAATAGGAAGAAAAGTAATGCAAACAGTGTAGAATTACAGTAGCTTGCAATAGGAGCACGTAGGTATAGGGGCAACACAAACCATATACTCCAAAAGTGGAATGCGAACCACAAATGGACCCCAAACCTATGTGAGTTTGTAGAGGGTCTCTGGGACTGTAAGAAAACAGTGAGGGTTAGAAAAATAGCCCACCTCAAGACCCTGAAAGGTAGGTGTAAAGTGCACCTACTACCCCAGAGAGCACAGAAGTCATGATAGGGGGATTCTGCAGAAAGAACAAAGACCAGCAATGCAACAACAGTGGATTTCCGGACCTGAGTACCTGTAAGACAAGGGGACCAAGTCCAATAGTCGCGACAGTGTCGAGAGTGGGCAGGAGCCCAGGAAATGCCAGCTGAGGGTGCAAGAAGGCTGCCACCGGATAGAAGAAGCTTGGAGCTCTGCAAGAAAGAAGAGAGCTAGGGACTTCTCCTTTGGAAGACAGATGTCCCACGTCGCGGTCAAGCTTGCAGAGGTATTCCCATGCAGAAAGACTGCAAACAAGCCTTTCTAGCTGCAAGGATCACAGTAGAGGTTTTTGGGTGCTGCTGTGGCCCAGGAGGGACAAGGATGTCGCCACTTGGAGGAGGAGACAGAAGGGGTGCCCAGCAACTCAGGGAGCCCTCACAAAAGCAGACAGCACCCGCAAAAGTACCTGAACAGGCACTTGGAAGGAAAGTGAACCAGAGTCCACGTGAAGTCACAAAAGGGAGTCCCACGACGCCGGAAGACAACTCAGCAGGTTGTGCACTGCAGGATAGAGTGTCGGGGAACCAGGCTTGGCTGTGCATGAAGGAAATCCTAAAAGAGTGCACAGGAGCCAGAGCAGCTGCAAATCACGCAGTACCCAGCAATGCAGTCTAGAGTGGGGAGGCAAGGACTTACCTCCACCAAACTTAGACTGAAGAGTCACTGGACTGTGGGAGTCCGTTGGACAGAGCTGCTGAGTTCCAGTGACCACGCTCGTCAGGCTGAGAGGGGACCCAGAGGACCAGTGATGCAGTCTTTTGGCGCCTGCGTTAGCAGGGGGAAGATTCTGTCGACCCACGGGAGATTTCATCAGAGCTCCTGGTGCAGGGAGGAGGCAGGCTACCCCCCAGATCATGCACCACCTGGAAACAGTCGAGAAAGCCGGCAGGATGAGGCGATACAAGATTGCTAGTAATCGTCTTGCTACTTTGTTGTGGTTTTGCAGGCGTCCTGAGCAGTCAGCGGTCGATCCTTTGGCAGAAGGTGAAGAGGGAGATGCAGAGGAACTCTGGTGAGCTCTTGCATTCGTTATCTAAAGAATTCCCCAAAGCAGAGACCCTAAATAGCCAGAAAAGGAGGTTTGGCTACCAACAAAGGAGGATTGGCTACCAAGACAGGTAAGAGCCTATCAGAAGGAGTCTCTGACGTTACCTGCTGGCACTGGCCACTCAGAGCAGTCCAGTGTGCCCCCAGCACCTCTAAATCCAAGATGGCAGAGGTCTGGGACACACTGGAGGAGCTCTGAGCACCTCCCCTGGGAGGTGTAAGTCAGCGGAGTGGTCACTCCCCTGTCCTTTGTCCAGTTTCGTGCCAGAGCAGGGCTGGGGGATCCCTGAACCGGTGTAGACTGGCTTATGCAGAGATGGGCACCATCTGTGCCCATCAAAGCATTTCCAGAGGCTGGGGGAGGCTACTACTCCCCAGCCTTCACACCTATTTCCAAAGGGAGAGGGTGTAACACCCTCTCTCAGAGGAAATCCTTTGTTCTTGCTTCCTGGGCCAGGGCTGTCTGGACCCCAGGAGGGTGGAAACCTGTCTGAGGGGTTGGCAGCAGCAGCAGCTGCAGTGGAGACCCCGGAAAGGCAGTTCGGCAGTACCCGGGTACTATGCTAGAGACCCAGGGGATCATGGAATTACATGGCCATGTTCGGAGTTACCATTGTGAAGCTATACATAGGTAGTGACCTATGTATAGTGAACGCGTGTAATGGTGTCCCCGCACTTACAAAGTCCGGGGAATTTGCCCTGAACGATGTGGGGGCACCTTGGCTAGTGCCAGGGTAACCACACACTAAGTAACTTTGCACCCAACCTTCACCAGGTGAAGGTTAGATATATAGGTGACTTCTATGTTACTTAAGTGCAGTGGTAAATGGCTGTGAAATAACGTGGACGTTATTTCTCGCAGGCTGCAATGGCAGGCCTGTGTAAGAATTGTCACAGCTCCCTATGGGTGGCAAAAGAAATGCTGCAGCCCATAGGGATATCCTGGAACCCCAATACCCTGGGTACCTCAGTACCATATACTAGGGAATTATATGGGTGTACCAGTATGCCAATGTGAATTGGTCAATTTAGTCACTAGCCTGTTAGTGACAAATTTGGAAAGCAGAGAGAGCATAACCACTGAGGTTCTGGTTAGCAGAGCCTCAGTGAGACAGTTAGGCATCACACAGGGAACACATACAGGGCACATACTTATGAGCACTGGGGCCCTGCCTGGCAGGGTCCCAGTGATACATAGACTAAAACAACATATATACATTGAAATATGGGGGTAACATGCCAGGCAAGATGGTACTTTACTACACACACTCATTGCATGATGTCATCAGTGATGTCATTTGAGATGTCAGGAGTGATGTAATAAGTGAGGCCATAAGCAGTGCATGGCGGGTGTGCAAGTTATAGTTAGCTCTGATAACTATAACTGGTGAATTTCTGTGTTGTTTTTAGTTCAAAACGTTAATGTTGTCACTGACATATTCACCTAACTATAACACTACTTTAACCTTTGTTTTTTTCAGTGAATTGCTAGGGTTTTTTTTTAAACAAAAAATAATATATTATTACCATATGAAAAGCCAAACCCCTTGTGGTGCACAGTCCCAGGCTGTGCAAGGAGGGAGGTTGGTCATAGTGCCTTATGTTTTTTTAAAGGGGAGGGTGCCACATGCCCCTGAGCCTTTTTAGGCCCAGGGAGCCCATCCCCCAAGTCTTATTTTTTTAAAGGGCAGGGGGTGTTCTGCTCCCCTCCAAAGCCTTCTTATGACCCGAGGACCCCATCCACCAGGTTATTTTATTTATTAAAAGGGAAGGGGTCATGTGGCCCAGATACCCGAGCTTTATTAGGCCCTGTGGACCCATCCCCCAAGGCTGCTTTTATTTATGAAAAGGGAAGTGTTGTTCCTTCCCCAAGACTTATTAAACCCTGGGGACCACATGCCCAGATAGACAGATAGATAGATATTATAGATAGATATTAACCTAAAGGTAAAGGGACATTATAGTTAGGAGGAAGTATCAAACATAGTGTTACATTTTAAACCTGAAAGCACCATACACTGCTTATGATCTCACATATATCAAAACTCATGATATGTTCATGAGATCTTTTTATTTTCTGCAACACACCATCATTGTTATAACCATCATCTCATTGATCTCTGCCTATGGCATTATTTACAAAAACATTTCTCACCAAAGCAGTGATGTAAGAATCTCACACATCTTTATACATTCTTCTGGGAGAACTGATGATCTTGTTAGAAAATCCCTAACCACATGCTTAGCAAGTGGAACTAATAACAATTGATTACATTAATATTGTTGCCTCATGGATATCCTGGGTGGTCCCACAGACATCTTAAGCATGTCATTGGCATTCAACAACTTTCTGAAAGTTTTGTGATCACTCTTTCTCACAAACTCAGTTCCCACAAAAAATGTGAAAAATGTTCAACACTCCATGAAGTGCTCACTATATGGATGAGCTATATGGATTTGCTAGCACTGGCATTGGTGGTTATTATGCTTCTTTTCCTTTAATCAAAATATTTTAAGACATTCATCCCTCAAAAACGTGCCATTTTTAAATTAACTGTCTCAGTGCAGAAGTTTGCTCTAAAAACTTCTGCACAAATTTTGAGTAAAATTCTGCTATCCATAAAAAGAGACAGTTCATCTTTTTTCTGGTCAAAGGAACTTGTCAAACTTGGACTGCCGGGGATGGTTTCGGACTAGGTGCGCCAGTGAGCGTCACCCTTTGATGGAAGTGTGACTACAAGGGGACACTCCCCCTTCCCTAGACCAGGGGCCAATTGCCCTTCAATCATAGGGCCCCTCGTGTTAAGTAATCCACAGGTAGGCCCATCTTCATTACATCATTCCAGCCACCTCCTACTGAGGGAGGGCACTTTTCTTCTTAGTACATGACCCTTTAGTGCATGAACTTAGGGATTCTAAGGCCCTGACGAAAACCCCTAGACCTCCGTTGGCTTGAGATTAGTTGACAGAAACATAGTGGCCAGTACATGGTAGGTGACTCTTCAAGCCATTACCCTCTAGAAGTGTCCCACTTCTTTTTAATCTCACCAGCAATCACCACTAATAAAGGTGGAACATCACACAGGTGATTGACTAGATGTTTTTAATTTTTCTGTAGCACAACTGGATCCCATCACTATGTAGATAACCTTTATCTCCGCACTCCCTCCAAGTTCCTTTAACTACGAGGTTGAGTCTGTCCAGGTGGTATTATCCTACCTGGATGGGTCTAGGTGGTCTATATATAGTGGGTGAGACCACCTAGTCCGTAAGGAAAGATTCCCCTCCACACCATTCCCGGCACACAAATAAATCCCGAAGTTAGGATATGCAAACGGTCCAGGGCAAATTAAATTTAGATTGTACCCATAAGACACCTATACTCCTTGTGTATTTGTTCCTGTTTTCAGGGGAGACAGTATGGGGTTTCATTCCTCTCTCCCCTCCTCTCTAGTTGTGATTAAGGTAACGTTGTCTAACAACATGTACTGATTTTTCTTAGGGGTTAACCCATCTCTGCTGATTTTGAGAACCAGATATGTATTGCTGGTCTCTGAGAACTTGCATTTGCTACATTCCAAGATTAGACCTTTCTTTTCCAAAATTAAAAACACTCTTGTTTCCTGGTGCTCATGTTCTTTCTTAATATACCTCATTGCCAAAAAGGCATAATTACAACAATTTCATCCCTCAATAACTCAGCGATCAATTGTTATAATATGGCTGCTGCTGAAACAAAGTCTAAGGGCAATCTAAGAAAATGGGAGTAATCCTCTAGACCAATGAATGCAATAAGTCATTAGCTGTCCTTGTGTGATTGAATCTGGTGGTAGGCAGGATACAGGTTTACTGTGCAAAACAAGGTAGCATGATTAATCAATGCTAACATCTCTCTTATGTTGGGAGGAGGGAATCTATCAATTACAATTTTGTTTAAATCTATCAAATCAACAAATAGTCTTGACCTGCAGTTTGCATAGTGTGCAACCCTGAGGAGAGATAACCATTCTCCTGACTCTATAGGTTTGATAATTTCTAATTATTTTAGTTTATTCAACTCTTTGGTGACTTCTTGTCTAACAATCATAGGAATGCTATATACTTTGTGAACCTTTACTAATACGTTACTGTTTAGACCAATACAGTGCCTAAGTCCATTTCCCAACCACAAAATATATTTGAAAATTCTTTCTGCATTCTTTTCTTGTTTGCTCCTCATACCCCACAATTAACCCTTGCCCCTGCTGTTGGGGTCAATAACCATTTGGAGATTTTCAGTGTTTTCCTTCTCAACTCAAGAACCCTGTCTTCATTACATACTTTCTTTTGCTTGTGAAAATGGTTATCAAGAGCTGGTCTTCTGGGTTATGCTTTGATAGTCTTCTTAGTATACAGAAATAGCAGCTTATCTCTAAAGGCAGTACCAAACGTTGGGCTGGAACAAGAAGTCTAGCAATGCCCCAATAAACAATTCAGCATCAAGGAGAAAAACTGGAGTCCAGAAAAAACCTTCTTACTGATCAGGACAAACAGTGGTTGAAGAGCAGCAATAATTCGAGGAACTGAGGGGGAGTTCAGTCCAGTTAGTGAGCAATGAATTGGAAACAATTGTGACACACCTGGACTTCACAAAGGAATTCCAATTTAGTGGAAAATAGCACATGACATCCTCTATTGGCCATCATGGATTGGAATAAAAGAATGTTCAAAAAAACAATACATCTGCAATGTATAACTAGTGATAAGATATCTAGTTTAAATTAGGCTATGTCTAACACAAATGATGTCTGCATTTATTCAAAACACTAACACAAAGTTTAGGGTGGTCTTTAATTGTAATAGCTCTCCTGCATGCAGTTTCCCAGAAGCCAGCATATAGGAAGACTCGTCTCATACTCCTTGGCACAGTCAGGAAGCCTGACACATACCTGGGGAAACAAGATGGCCTGCATGGGGATGCTGCTGCATCCTCGATTCAAAAATGTGCCCTGAAGTGTGGGCTGCAGGAGGGAGCTGCTGCAGCAGAGCCCATGTGCACTTAAGAGCAGATATGAAAGTAAAATGGCATGCTTCCTCCCTTGAAAGGTCTTGTTTTTTTAGCATATCTGTAATTGGTGAGAGAAGCTTAAAAGAATCCCTAGATGAATTTGTTGTAATAATCTCTTTCACTGAGGAAGGAATGGGCTAGTCAAGAATGGCTTAACCCTTTCATGTATACATTGTAATCCCCTTAGATGAAATACCTAGCCTAAATAATCTAGAGAATCATTGTCAAATAAGCACTTTTCAGTTTGGCCAGCAACTTATTATCTGTTAGATGCTGCAGGACTTGTTTGACATGGTAAGGATATTCTGCAGTATCCTTACAAAAAAATAGGATATCATCTAGGTAAACAATTATTCACTGAAAGATTGGAACAGACAGCATTCATAAATTGTTAGTAAAGAGCAGGACAGTCTCTAGACTAAACAGCATCACCAAATCTCAAAAGTTGTTCTAAATGCTGTTTTCCACTCATCACCTGATTGGATCGGATCGGGTGATAGGATCCTCTTAGGTCTAATTTGATGACGATGTTTGATCCTTGAGTGGCTTTCAGAATATGTTGTGTATGGCAATGGGTAATGGTCTTTGATAGTCACCAAATTTAAACCCCTGTAGTTTCTACAGGTTCAGAGCTCCAATGTTCTCTTCTTGTGTACGAAAAATAAGGCAACTCTGGCAGGAGACTTTGACAGAACTATCAGGCAATTTGCCTTACTAGTTTACTAGTATCAAGGTGCTCCCTTAGAGCTTGCCCTTCTAGGGGTGAGAAGGAAAACATTCACACCTAGGGAACAATTGCATCAGGTAGGATGTCAATAGTGCAGTCAAGGGGGGATTGAGGCGGTAAGTCTTTAGTTGTTGTCTCTTGAAATATGTCAAGGAACTCATGATAGGAGTCAGGTATCTTAGTGAGTTGAGCAATAGTCTGAGCAGCTTTGTGAAGGTGAACTGTAGGAGTTTCAAAGGAAAGTTGGGCAGTTGTACAGTGATAGACACAAAACACCAAACTCAGGAACAAGATCTTTTCAGACTAGATAAGGTAAGAGTTGTGTCTACCTAACAAGTCAATTTCATAAAGAATAGAATAACTGGGAAAGGAGATCAAATGAAAAGTGAGGATTTCATAATTGGTGGCTGAGTGCAGAGTTTCTTCTACCAACAAGCCAGAGGCCATTGGGGTTCCAGCCACTGGTACTTCTTTCTTAGAGACTGGAATGTGGTATTGTGAAGCCCATTGAATGTCCATATGCACATTTGAGCCACCAAAGTCTATAAGAACTAGCACCAGTAGATATTTATGCTTAATTAAACATTCTTCTTGTAGGATGACGAAGCTGAAATACTTCAAAGGAAAGACAGGAGTGTTTGGTAATTACTTGTCTCTGTTCCCTGCACTAGGGGCAAGTTCCTTCTTTTCTGAATTCTGTGAACTGCAAACTGGGCATATAGGCAGGAACTCAGAGGGTGACCTCTGTTTTTTAACCCTTTATTTTTCAATTTTATATAACACAACATAGCAGTGGGAAAAGTGTGTGTCATAGCACATGGAGGGCAATGCATGGGAAAGCTTACTTCAGTACATCCAGCATTTACTTGTGGTTTCATAGGTGCACGGGAAAATAGGTTGACATCCCATGACGGACATATACCCCAGTCCCTAGGGGTGGGGGGTTTGTTCCCTCTGCAGGCCCATTGCCAGGACCCTCATTATCATCAGAACTGACACTATCCTCTGTTGTTGAGGCAGAGTGAAGATCCAGGAGCCTGTCACACAGACTTCACCAACCAAGGAGCTCCTTTCCCACCTTATTATCTTGTCTGATGAGCTTCATATGGACTTTCTCAGCCAGGGACCGCTCTGCTACGTCCCTGTACTAATGTTCTATCTCCAGGGCACACTGACCCATCCAAGTGATGGCAACCCTGTGCCTAGCCAGCACCAGAGCCAACTGCAGAACTTTGTAAGCCATTTTGCAACCTTTGCGTCTTTTGATGTTTCTCACCAAACAGCACTGGTGTGTATCCTCTATTTGTTGTGGTGTGGCCTTCACTAATTTGTCCACCACACAGGCTCAGTAATCCTGTACCACTCGGCATTCCCAAGACAGATGAAGGAAGCCTTTCCCCTGAGTGCCACAATGAGGGCAGCCATCTGATTGAGCTGTTTTCATGTGGTGGAAATCCCTAGGGGTCAGGTAAGTGTAGTGCAGAAAATTATAATGTACTAGCTTGAAGCGTGCATTGCTAGAGACTAAACTCATGCCCAGTTCCCATCATCCATTGGAGTCCCTAAATCAGCGTCCCAGGTCATACAGGCCTACAGCTGGCTGTCCACCATGTCAACCCTCATGGCTTTGTATAACTGGGAGATCAGATGTGGGTGGCTCCAGGTGCCACAGAAAAGGAGTACCAGGTCTGTTTAACCTCCTCTACTAAGCCTGCATGATGCAAGACGTGCCCTTCTCACCAGAGTACAAAACCGTCGGTAGGGCACTGCCAACCTTCCTCCTTGCAGGGGGAGTGTATTCCAGAATGTTACTGAAATCCTCAATGAGTCTAGTACTCTACGCATTTTGAGGCACAGTTGTTGTGATCTTGTATGCGCAACCATGATCTGCAGATATTTAAAGTGCACCAACTCTCAATGCAAACCAATATCCGAGAGACCCTCCACCTGTGTTCCAATCAGAGATGCAAAAGGGAACAGCATAGACTTAGCATGATTGGGCCTGAGACCCGAAAATGAGAGGCATGGACAAGAGAGTAATAATGTGTCTCTCTGTACTATGAGATGACATCCTTTACATCTCCCAAGAGTATGTCCCATCCCCACAGCTCCAGGTGCCCTTGAACCATCAGGGGCTCCATCACAATAGCAACAAGCATTTGCAATGCAACGGGTCTTGCGTTTGCTCATGTTAGAGCTGATCGCGTTGCAAACTCCTAACCCGACTTTTCATCTATCGGCAAAAGTGCTTTTATGTACGTAACCCGAAAAAGTGAAATTAACTTTGTAAAGCGCTCAACTTCTGCCAAGTGAAATCGCGCTAGGAAAATAGAGAAAAAGTAGTCCACGATCCGACAGAAAACAGCGAGCCTCGCATGTTTTCTGTACTTGGTCGCTGCGCTCGAGGAGGGCTAGCCACCGGAAAAGGCATGACGTGTGCATGCCTTCCACTAATGAAAGCAAGCAGATTTTACTAGGCAAGCCCACCAACCAATCAAACACACTGACGTGACGTCGACAGGGCTCCAAGCCCATTTCTAATGACTAATGCGTCTCGCTGCGATAAGCATGCACGAGCGCATGCAACGCAGGCTCGACCCTAAAAATGGCTGGTGAGAGGGACTACCCTGGCGTGTTCCACGGCCCAAGACCCATTTTCCTGAGCGACTCTGCTCCTCATGCACTCTGGCACTGGGTTCAGAGTATAACATCCTGACCTAACCCCTGAAGTAAGGTCTGAAACCTCTTTCAGATAATCCTAGTCCATCGTGCCACAGACCTTTACGAGGTCAATGGATACCAGGGCCATTTCATTGCTTGACCTTATGCAGAATATGGGACAGGGGCCCAAGGTCCATCCCAGTGTTCCAGGCCAGGGTAAACCTGCACTGATCCTCGTGGACCAGGGTGGTCATATGGAGGCCCAAGCAGCAGGCAAGCAGATTACACAAGGCCTTCATGTCTCAGTTTATCATGGTGAGCCATCTGTACGCCATGGGACTGACCTTGTTACCTGCCAGTTTTAAGAACATACAAATCTGTCCCTCCCTCCCTCAAAGTTGGTGGCAGCATCTCTGTGTTCCGAGCCTCAAGAAAGACCTCAAGGAATCCCCATGTGAAAACGCCTCCTTCCTGATCGGGTCCATGACTGGCATCCTCCATGCCACCTCCCTCCGAGCTGGGCCCCCATTCCAATGTGCAGCAGACAGGGGCGTGATCAGATAAAAAGTGTCCCCTGCAACACCAGGTACCGCCCTCCCCCAACTGCCACCACATATGTGAAAGAAAACAGCAACCCTTGTGCTATCCAGATCACTGTCCCCCTGGAACATGTGGAGTAGGAGGAGTGGAAAACCTGTCACCTGCTACTTCTTTGCTAATTGCATGGCCCCTGCATTGTCCAAGTGATTATTCTGCAAGCACGGTACGCTGATCTTATGTCTCTTCAGGAAAATGAGCACCCTGTACCTCTTGATATAGGTGCCTAAACCACTTGACATTCCAGGTCTGAAATCTGTAGTCACCCCCACCATCGGTAGAGAGATTCTGTATGAACCCCCACACCTCTGCCTCATCTCACGCACTCTCAGCCACTCTCCAAACAAAAACAAAATCAAACTGTTCAAACCAAACACCCTCTCCCACAGACAATCATAGTACAGCCTTTCGACTTATCGATGTCCATCCATTGCATGTGCCAGCACTTGCTCAGCTTCCTACGCCATCGGGGACCATCAAACTCAATCAACCAACCATCCACCCAGCCAGTCACTCACACCTACACACACTGTCATAACCCCCAGGCAAAAATCAGACACAGCCCGGAAGGTCAGGGTCTCCCATCAAACTTTACCCAGCAGTGCCAGATTAGGCCTCCCATCCACTGCAAACCAACATCACCAGTTCACTACTGCTAACAGCCACACTCAGGCTGCATGCTGCACTGACTTCTGGGGACACCTAGCTTCCCCAGTCACTCAACTCACAAACCCACAAGCATCTTTTCTGGTGGAGGCAATCATACACAGCCATCTCCATTCACCACCTCTGGGGCAACCATGGTAACTGGGACAAAGTCAAGAGCAGGTCCTGATGCGTTAGTCTCTGCTCCAGCCTCAGGAGGCTGTGTCCATTGTTCAGCTCCATCTCCTGTGCCCCCAAGCTGTGCAAGTGCATGGTTCTGTCTTCCTGAATTTTCACTCTCTGGGAGTCCAAGGTGCGGGCATTTAAATCATTGTTCATGAAGCAATTACATCAGGGACCCCGCTAGGGCTAGGATCCCTGATTTCACTGCTGACTTCCTCCAGGGTGGGGCACTGCTGTCTTGTCCCAGAGTTCCAGCCATTCCCATACCTCTTCTGGGTGGTCAAAGAAGTGTGCCTTCCTCTGTGAGATGACCTTCAGTCTCGCTGAGTACAGACACATGTACTGGAGTTGTAACACCCTTAGTTTTGCTTTAAGGCTTAAGAAGGATTTTCACTGCTCACACGCCTTTTTTGTATAGTCCGGATAAATGGCTATCTTGCAGTTCTCAAAGAGGGTCACAGCCTGTTGACATGCAGCTTGAATTCAACATTTTTGCAATGATCGCTCTGGGTGGGGCCCCTGGTGGCTGTGGGGTGGTGACCAGAGCCATGTGTGCCCGTTCCAGTACAAAGAAATCCAACAGTCCATGTGGTTTTAGCACTTTCTTCCTCCAGTTCTCAAGGACATTTTCTGTGGAGGTCCCTTCCACTCTCTCCAGGCACCCCAACATATGAATGTTACTGTGGCTGGATCAACCCTCTACATTTTCGAACCAAGGCTCCAGGTCTCCTGTGATCATTGACATTTGGGCCATCTGAAGCTGAAGGGCTGCAACTTCCCCCTGCAGCTCATCATTGTTGTCTTCGGCTGTTGTGACATTTTCCCTGACCTTCGTCAGGTACGCATGTAGGAGATTGACATCAATGGACACAGTCTCTATTTTATGTTTGAGTGCATTTCGGGAGCTCTGTATAGCCACCATCAGCTCAATCCTGGTGGATTCCTGGTCCCCCTCCTGGGAGCCCTCTGTGTTGTCCACCTCTCTCTACTGCTTAAATCTATGGGTTTGCTGACACAGAGTGTTATTTTAAGTGATGGCATTTGCAGCAGGTGAGTGTGCTGGTCTGTTATTACCCATGATCCGACCCCGAGATCAGCGGTCCAATCTCCTCAGTCTGTTTTATCTGGGTTAGTCACAGCTAGTACTCCTCACGTTCCCGGTTCACAGTTCCTCTTGCCCAGGCCACTTCCACAGATGGCTATGCAAACCTGCATTGGCTGTCTACTCAAAGATTTCTCTGGGGCCTCTGGGGTTGTACACTCCCACCAAAGGGTGCCAGGTGCTCCACAATCACAGTGTTACCGCTGTAGCGACCCACCAGGGTTTCTCACCTGTGGCTCAATGCATTTGCACAGCTTTTGGAGCATCTGTCCAGTTTGTCTACTGTGAGGCCCCCAACTGCCCATTCCCAAGTGGATTCAGGGGCACTTGGGGAACCCACTGACACAGGGGCTCTCCAACAAACATCTGTGCCACCTCCTCTCAGGGAGGACAGACTGGCCATTCTCAGTTGTCTTTTGCCTTGATCTAAGGGCCCACACTCTGACAGCAGTTACCCTAGGTGCACTCCCCCCCCTGGTTAGGCTTGGCTGCCTCCCCAATGATCTGGGCACACCCAGAGAGGAATCCCCTCTGATGCACAAGGGCCTTCCAGCACAGTTCCAACACCGGTGCTTCAAGCTCCAGGGCCACCTGTACCTCACCATAGCCCCTTCTATCACTTAAGCAGTGCCCTGTGATCAACAATCAAGCAGGGGGCAAGGCAGGGCCCAGCCTCGTGACCACCTGTAGTGTATAGCTCCTGTCCACTGTTCTACTGTGCCACATGAGAGCCCCCCGGGGTGACCCACTTCAGGCCCCAGTCGCAGTTCTGAGGACTGTTCCTGCAGCTCTCTGCTCAGTTGCTGTTTCTCCAGCAGGGGGGCTTCATTGTCCAGGCAGAACCGCCACCTTGGTATGGTGCTCCCCTGGGGCCCCTTTGTGGGATCAAATAGCCACCAGCTTGGGCCCACTCCAACTGCAATGCCCCCCTCACTCACCGCATGCCACTTCCGTCTTTGCTGACTGGTATCTTTTAGGCTTCGACAGTCCTGGGTCCACGAGCCTCCATCCTCAGGCTGCACCTGCTGCACCTGCTCCCATCAGCAGCCCTCATCAGACTCCGCAAGGACCAGGAGCATCTCTCAGCGGAGCGTTCCACCCAGTGGCCTCCTCAGACACTAGGGGCCCCTCACAGCAGCACAGCAGGACGGCATGCTCTGAGCCACCATGCAGCAGGCCCGCCGCTTCACAGCCTCATCCATCCTCCATCATGGCATCAATCTTCAGCATTCTCTGGTGGTCTCAAGGGGTCCAGCGACACCAGCCAACACGGCCCTGGGCCCCATCCATGTCCCTGTAACAGTTTTTGGGTTGATGTGCAGGTTTGTAAGCAAAGATTATGCAGGGTTATTTATGGACTGGCTGGGAGCGCAAGTGCTCACCTCCTGTCGGCCATGTTGCTAGGCCCCCAGAAGGTGACCTCTCAACCGCAATTACTGTCTCATTGTCCTTTCTTCCTCAGTTAAAGGACCACTAGTGAAAAATAATTTGCATAGGATCTTCTACCAACACACAAGACTTAGATGTAGCCTTGAACGGTAGTCTTCTGATGGTTTTAGATTGTTTTTGGCTCTCCAAGTTTCTTTCCTGAATACAGCTGTTTATCTGGATGGTCAGTTGAATGAAGTCTTGAATGGAAGTTTCTCATTTGAATTCACCCTTTAGCTCATCCTTAAACCCTTTCCAGAAAATGGTGAAAAGGGTAGTCAGTCCAGTCAATTTCTTTCGCCAAGCCTTTGAATTTTGAGAAATGGGAATGCAGATCCATAGGAACTTGGCTAAAGCTCCAGAATCCCTTCTTGGGCAGAGAATGCATGGTCTTGATAATAAGCATGTTTTTATATTTAATAAGAAAGTCTGCTAAATTGTCCAGGAGCGGAGTAGCATCTGAGACAAAAGACATATCCTAGGCAAGCTTTTTCCAATGGTATTACTGACAGCTAAACCCACAGTGGATCTGTCAGAAGTATAGAAATGGAGCATGATGGTACAATTGATTTTTAAGGTATCTTAAAATGCCAGTTGCTTCCTTGGATGGCTGTCAACCTCAAACTCTGCCAAGTCAGACAGAAAAGGATCTTGTGAGCCTTGTTATAAAACGTCTAGAGAATGACAAAAAAAAGCATTTTCTGTAGGAAGATTCTGACCCTGCAGTTGTTTATAACTGTTAGTAGTTCTTGAATTTGAGTCATTTCCTGGACTTGACCCATTTGCAGAATGTGGGGGCACAACAGTCTGTCAAGAGCTGGTCTTCTGGGCAATGCTTGAGGTTCAATAATCTTCAATTAGGACAAAATAATATTTTAAAAAATACATCTGTAATATATAATGAGTTTACATTAGTGTATGTATAACACAAATTATGTTTGAAACCATTTCAAAATAATAAGCACAAGCATGCAAGGGGGGCTTTAATTGTAATAGATCCCCTGTATATGGCTATTCCCAGTACCTGGCATCCAGTTAGGCGTGCCCCATAATCCTTTGCATGGGTGGGAAACCTAACACTCGCTGGAAAGGCATTTACAATGATTCCAAATTATTTTTCAGCACCTGCATAAATATGGATGGGGAGTCTGAAAAGCCTTGTGGTATCCTACACAAACCATCTATACGATTGCAGAACTTAAAACAGAAGAGAAAATGCCATCCTCATGTAGAGGCACTGAGAAAAATGGTTGTGACAAGTCCACTACTGTGAACGATTCTGTTTCACATGGAATTTGGAACAGAATCACTGCTGGATTGGATACCACTGGACAACCTTTGACCACAATATCATTAATTTTTCTCAAATCCTTAACTATGCAAAATTTCCCACTTGGTTTTCGTAAACCCATAATAGGTGAATTACATGGGCTGCTCAGCACTTCTTTCAAATCTTCTTACTTAACAAAATCTGCAATTACAGGAGTAACTCCTTCAATTACATCTGGTGCCATGTGATATCAAGGAACTGTTGGAAAAATTGCATTAGGTTTCACTGTGACTTTGACTGGTTCAACTCCTTTAATTAAACCAATATCTTTTCCAGAAAGATCCCAAACCTTTGAAATTACTGTATCTCGTAAATCGATTGGCAGGTCCAATTCTGTGAATGCAGGATAAAGAGTAATCAATGGGAACACTTCATCAAATTACAATTTCCAATTGGTAAACAGGATTCCTCATCATCACCATTTGTCTGAATGGCAATTCCATCATTTGTGCAAGTAATTGAACATCTTGTTTTGCACAGCAAATCTCTTTCCAAAAGGCTTACTGGACTTGAGTCACAGAGTACGAATCTGTGCATGCCTTCAAAATTACCAATTTTAACAGGAATCAGCTCAGTAATCAGATTTGCCACACCTACAACTTGTACTGTTTTCCCAGAAAGTGGTACATTCAGGACTTCTGCAGTTCTGACAGTGAAGAGTATAGTTGTGGTGTCAACCAGGAAAGAAACATCATGACCCATTACTGTTCCATTTACATAAGGACCATTCTGATCCTCCTCTAATGAAGCGGATAACACACATTCTTCTTTATCGGAATTCTCACTCACAATTTCATCACTCAATTCATCCTCACTGTTCAGTGGATAATGTGTAATGCATGACGGAGTATTTTAACTTAACGTTTGACCCAGGTTCTGCTGAGAAGCCACTATCTGCTGCTGTGCCACTGGAGGTTGCAGTATTTGCACTTGCTGCTGTGGGATCATTTGCATCTGCTGTTGCATTTGCCTTTGCTGTGGTACCTGAAAACGTGGCATCTGCGCCTGCTGTTGGGGAATTTGCATTTGCTGAAGAATCTGCATCTGATTATTCATATTCTGAACATTTAAATTAGGATTTCGAATTTTCGGTACTCTCAGATTTCGAAATTGATTTTGGTCATTCATCAGCACAACACCTTCTGGTATCATCATTGGACACTCCCGTATCCAATGTTCTTGACCCCCCCGCAAGCATGACAAGGTAACCTCATCTTCATTGTCTGCATATCACCTGAATTAGCATTAGTATTCACATCAACACCTACACAATTTCCATTTCCGTTTCCAAAACCACCACGTCCTCTGCCTCTTGCCAGTCCCCAACTCTTAACCATTTGCATGTTTCCCTGTTGTTGTGGAATTCCTTGCATTCTTCATTCTGCTGCTCTAATCTGCATCTAAATTGCCTATTCTTTCAATCTCTTCTGCTTCATTTCAATCTCGTCACTGCAATATTTAGCAAACTGCAATACTTCTGGTTTTGCTTGACAGCAAATCAAATGACTGTTAAGCATGTTACCAACCTCAGCTCTCAACCCTTCAACAAACCTGAACACGGAATGAATCATGTCTTTAGGCTCAATTGTTTCTGTACCACTGTAATGTTTGAATGCCTGTAACAACCTTTCATAATATGCATGTATTGACTCCTTTGCTTCTTGGGCTGTCCTACAATTCTCTGACAATCAATTTCTCTAGGAGAAATTCTCGTTTACAGAAATGCAATCACTTTGCAATAGCTTTTTTATTAGTTCAGGAGATGGTGCACCTGTAACTGGATCTCGTGGAGGCTCTCTTGTTGGCAAACCAACACTCCTTTTGCACTTGATCCATAAATCAGCTGGGACTACTATTTCTACCAAAGTATTTAAATCCTCCCACAGGCACACAGGCATTTTTAAAGTTTTACAAAACTATCTGTCTGCTGGTACCATTCCACTGGTTTCTCTTTCAATCTCGGGTAATCATTTGTGAATAATAAAATATCACTCCTGCTTCAAGGGACATGAACACATTTCCTCCAGGAATGTCTCTCATTAGTAATACCTTTACTGGACTATCAGTCTGCTGTGTATCAATAGAGTTCAAATTCACAGACTCCCTTTTCTTCTGATCTCTTTTCTTTACCCTTCTGCCGTCCCATTTCTCTAATGCTCCCCATGCCTGAATATTTTGAATTCATTCTCTAATGTGAATTTTCATTCTAGGTGACCTCATGTTCTCAATGTCATTCGAATCTAATTCTAATCTGTAACTCCTCTTCAATGGTTTAGGTTTCCCAATGATCACTTCATATTTTTCAGCCAGTTCTGATAAATTTTGATGTGCCTTTCCTGCTTTGTTTTTGACATATTTACACATGAAGCATATTTCATCTTCATTAAACAAGTCAATTCTATTTCATTCAAGTGCTCCTTCAATCATTCCATTTCATTCTAATTTTAATCTTGATAGGTTCAGGGTTCTTTCCCCTTCAGCAATGGTTTTCATTGCTGATGTTCCACTCACTTTCTCTAACCAATCGTTTAACCGCTGAACTGTCAAGCCTTGTAAATATACATAATTTTTCACAGTGGGCACACATTGTGGAATATTACATGCGGACCCATTACTCTCTCAGGTGTCATCAGAATTGAATTTGCTTTGGGATTTAGTGTTGGACTTGAATTTTAAGACTCAACGTTTTGTAAAATCCTGGAATATGTTAAGTCTTAAGCGGACCTGAGTTTCTCCATTTCTGCATTTGAATTAAAAAGATTCTGTACATTATTCTCATTATTTCCCTGGGTATACAATGGAACAACTAGACCAATTGTGACAGGAACTGTTAATGCATCTGAACTTTGACGGAACATTTTGATTTCTCAAGTAAATTACTCCAGAATTCAGTCCTGGAAGTACTGAAGAACTTGTTTGCCTTACTGTTACTGGAGTATACCTTGGCATTGTCTGAGTTTGACTAAAAACTTGCAGTGGAGTAATTGAATTAGGTGTAGACGATCATTGGTTTCTGATAAATCCGTGGTGCCACTGGTACAGTAGTACTCGGTGTGGAACTCACAATAGGAACTTGTAGAATAAACTACAGGTAGCCCAGCCTGAATCATAGGAGTCTGAGTTACAGCAATAACAGGAACCTGTACTTGACTCTGTGATACCACTACTGGAGGTGGTGCACTTGGAGTAATACTAGTACTTGCCTCTTGTGCTGCATATGGTGGAGGACAATTTCTCAATAATTGCGTTAGAAATTCATCATCATCTGAGGCACTATTATAAGTCGGCGATCTCTTAGCTTCATCTGACTTTGACTCAATTTCTTCAAGATTCTCATTCTTTTTCTTTGTCTTTGGTCTAACACTGTCCTCTTTCTGTTGTGTGATTGCATGATACGTTCCAATACCCTGTAAGGTTTCTGTTCTCAAAAATTTCTGATCATTGTCCCAACTTGCTTCTAGCAATGTTTTCTCAGCTTTTCTCATTCGTCTCTCAGATTTTAATTTCTCTTGTTCTCTGGCCACTAACTCCGAAATAGCCAAAGCTTCAAATTGTGGTGGTCTCGGAGGGGGATTTAAGTCATAAAGTACTCTTCTCAAATTCTGTAAAATTCTCATAATAAAACTTCCATGAGCCGGAAATGCTAAGCTCCCATCCTTCTATGTAATTTTGCACCATTGTTTTAACCAAATACAGCTGAACGACCTTTCTCCTCAATTACAATATATGCGGGTATACCTTCTGGAGGGGCAATTTCTCCTAAACTGACTGGAATGAAAGCATCTCCTCTTATCTCACTCTTTAACGCTCTGAAAAATGTAATTTTCACCTTTAATTGACTTAAAACTATGAATTAAATCCAAAACAGGAAGTCATTCAATCCCAAATCATTTCTCCCTTCTATTCTCGAACAATAGCACTTCACGGTTGCCCACCAATCCATTTGCGGATCCTTTTCACCAACCAACCAATCCCAGAGCGGACCCAATGATGTCACACTCGCACACAGCAGCTGACAAAGTCTTGCGGACTCGTCCTCCAAACTAGATTCACACAAAAATTAATGCAAAATTGTGAGCACTAAAGAAAAAATCAACAAACTAACTTGTCTGCTTTCTACAGGAAGGGGCTCCATCATTTCAGAAGCCTCATGGAATTTTCAACTGTGACTTTTAGCTCTGACAACTACTCATTCGACTTCAGCTTTCTCTAATGCGCAAGTAAAATTTGATCTGCAAATTTCATTCTTGACTAATCCTCCTTGAGCTCTCAGGTGTCATCAATATCTGTCAAACTAACACTCCCTTATCACGCACACTAGAAATACTATTTGTCAACCACGCTCAATTGACCTAACACAGCAAACAAGTTACAACAACCAAGTGTCTCATACTCTTGTGCAATACTCTTGAGTCTTAGACTACGCAGGGTACGTACATAAACAACAAAAAAGGATGATGGACGGAGTGTTGAACAATGAAAACACTCACCCCCAGTCAAGGATCTGGGTTTAATCCATTGTTCTTTTGCTCACCATGCCACTCCAGTTTGGACCCAGCCATATGCAAATCAGTCTTGACCCTGTTCCTCATGGGAGCAGTCCAGCCCGAACTGCCAAGCCAGGTCCTCCATGGACAGAAAACAAATATCCTGGACCGGTTTCAGGGAACAGGGTCAAGACTGATTTGCATATGGCTGGGTCCAAACTGGGGTGACGTGGCGAGCAAAAGAACAACAGATTAAACCCAGATCTGTGACTGGGGTTGAGTGTTTGAAAAGTTTCAACACTCCGTCCATCAATTTATTTTGTTTTGTGATGTTGCTACGTACATAAACAACCACCTGAGAAAGCTTTTATCTCAAAGCACCACATTCACTTGAAGTACGTCAACTTCCCTACTCTCACTCTTTGGAGTACGCCAACTCCCTAATCAACTATGTTGGAGTACGCAAACTCTTTATTTCTCTCACACATCACAATTCACCTCCCATTTGCCAAAGCATTGAAGCCCAAACCCTACTCAAAACTCAAACAATCATCGAGAACAATGGAAACATATCTCAACAAGCATTGGAAAAACCTAATAATTTCATCTAACCAAGCATTGGCAAAACCAAATGTCCAAAAACACAAAATTTCAACATGCCTTGGCAAAACCAAATCTCTCAATTCTCTCCTATTGATATAAATCCATCCAAACTAGAATGTTTCCCTCGTATTGAGACAAAACCATTCTCTGCTACCAAATTCTGTGGCTGTCTCAGACCTTATTTGCTTTTATAGTATTATGATAAGGTGATACATATAGGATAAGTCATCTATTACCCTCAGAGGTGGACTCAAACCTTTTGACTCAGACAGGAGTGTTTAATCATCCAGTCTGGCAATATGAACCAATAATCTTCAACTATTACATCAAATAATAAATATATTCAATTGGAGACAGTATTTTAAACACACCATGACCTATTTGTGGCCATGAATCCCCACACCACATTAGTAAAGTTTTAATATTTATTGCCCTTTAGATTAACATTGCTAAGATCACATAAATTATGTGCAAAACCAAATGATGTGAATAGAGAAACATCAACAGCTGTCCAAAATGCCTAAAGAATCTCAATCTAACTAAAACATTTACCATTAAACACTCTCAACAACAGACTCAAGTAAAAAAATGAAACATCATACATTTAGTTTGTGCAGTTGAAATAATCAAAATCAATTAATAAACAGTCAATTTTAGTCAACATCTAACTACGGCGCTAACCAAAATAAACGGTTGGATTTTCTAAGGGAGATAATCCTGCAGGAAAGACAAATGCACATTGGTTCAACCTCTCCTAAATGTATCAGCAATCAGTAGAATCTTCATCAGTAGAGCGCAGGACCATCAGGTCTTCATTAGTCAGCATCAGGACATGAAAGGGAAACAGTTCAGTAAAGTTGGGCCTAATATCCAAACTGTTGGAATCATAGACAATAACTAAGCAACTGCATCTGAATAGAACTGAAGCTAAATGGAATCTCACTTAAATCACCTAAAACTTTGCTATATTAAAGTGTCAAAAATTATTAACTAGGCTTCTATTGGACAGGACTATAAGGTGGTTTGTTTGCAGCCAATAATATATAATCTGTGCTTCACGTTCTCTGCACCCAATATTGGTTTACTCTGTCACTCTTGTCTCCTCCCCTGACATCAGCTTCCATACAAAAATGACATTTAAACAATGTGGAAACATAACATGTGCTTCCTGACAAAAAACAGAACTTGAGCAAGAACAAAAAGCAGCATGAAAACACAACATTGAGCACTGAGACTCATTGTTTGAAATTAACAGTATTATCTCAAGGACATATGCAACACCAGCAATAAGAGCAGGCCAGACATTTCCACTGTGCAAGTCCCACAGGATGTCTGAAGAAACATTATTTTTCAGAGTTAGCAAACATTAAAACATTGTGTTTGTAGAAAATTACTAAAAAAGTGAGGCCTTTTGAACTAGTGCTAAGCATGAAGAATAAAACATTTCATAATATTTTTAAACCATTAATCTTTTAGCACATATTAATAATTATATTTTTCAATACATGTAATTATGATTAAGCAAAATACATTTCCATTAGACATTATTATTTTACATAATACTTCATTTTTTATGGTGTCCACTATATCAGCTACATATTTATTTTCTAACAAATGGTTTTCAGTTGGGCCTTTTAATACACATTATTTCACATTATGTTTTAGTGACACAATTTTTGTTAATAATTTTTGCTTTCTAACAACTTCTCTATGACCTTGACTTTAAAAACGTGTTCTTTGGTATGGACCGTAGGAGGGAGCTGTGGTAACACAGCCTGTGTTCGATGAAGAACAGGTAAAGAATTAATCCTTAGTCTTTTTTTAGTTTGAAAGTGAATTTGTGAAATCCAATTATATTGATTGGTTCACTCCTGTACCCATCAGAAGCCTTCAATATTTTCCCCAACTACTCAAGAAATGTCTCTTCTCTATATGTCTTTTACTGCACACATCTACAAAGTGACCACCATTTTTACATTTCTATTTCAAAACTGGGCAAATCCCAACCGAGGCTAGGTGTCTTGGGCTTCCACACCTACAACATTCTGAACGTTTACTTTTTATAGGCTTATATTACCACACCTTCCTAATATTTTCAGTTTTGTCTCGTTTCTAGTATAATTAGCTTTTTCTTCAAATTCAGAACTATTTTCAATGCTGTCTTATTTCATTGCTTAGCTATGTCTTCCAAATATTATAGCCCATCTGATAGGGGGTCATTATGAGTATGGCGGACGGAAAAGGCCATATGCCAAACTTCCGCAGGCGGGTTGCCGCCAGTACGGCTGCCTTCCTGCGGGCCCTATTAGGAGTTTCCTGCTGGGTCAGCAGGTGGAAACAGTGTTTCCGCCCATTGACCCATTGGAAAACAGCCTACAACATTGACCCGGGCTCATAATTGAGCCGGCGGCAAGGCTGCAGTGCGTAGGGTGCACCAGAACCCATCACACTGTTCACTGTCTGCACAGCAGACAGCTAACAGTGCAATGGGGCTGCCCAGGGGGGCTCCTGCACTGCCCATGTCAAGTGCATGGGCAGTGCAAGGTCACCCCGGTGCCCCCTGCACCCTGTCTCCGCCAGCCTTACATGGCGGTGTTACTGCTATGTAAAAGCTGGTAGAGAGGGGGGTCGTAATCCCCAGTACGGCGCTGCTTGCAGTGCTGCCCTGGCAGATTAGGACTGCCAGCACTGCCAGTCCCTCCTGTGGAGGTAAACTGGCGGTGCTGGCGGTCCAACCGTATTGCAACCGCGACGGTGGCACTCAGACCACCAACGTGACCCTGGCGGTCTCAAAACTGCCAGGGTGGAAATGAGGCGCATATTGTCAGCAAGGCTTTCTTCTCTAGTCATCTATAGACTTTCAAAAATGGCACTATTGCTTTGCCCATCACAATTCGGTCTCCTATTGATTCAATGTTTGTGAAACCAAAATTACATGACAGAGATAACTTCTGAATGTTTCTTAACACAAGTTGTAGATGATAGTCAACTAACTGGAATGTCCATTCTTTTCAAATATACTTTCAATCCTAAGCAATATTCCTTTCAATTAAATACTGTACCTTTGTTACCATAATCAAAAATTATATTTAGCACTTCCTGGCGTTTCTGAGAAGATATGACTGAGTTACTGCACCACAACAGATAGGCTGTTTCACTCATCAGATGGTGATGAAAGATGGTCACAATTGCAACGTTGCACAGTCCATGTAGTGCATGTACAGCAAAATATATAAATCTAAATGTCACTATGGTCAGCTCTGCCTCGAACAAGGCAGCACGTGCTGCATAACAAGCAAACACATTGCTGCTGAAAGTAAGTCTAATGTTAAATATAAACCTATTCCCTCGTGCTAGGAAGAATAACGGGTGAGTAATGTAATTGTGCATATATTCAAATTGTGAATAAACATCGTTTTAGGTTCGCCTAGTTTAAAAGTCTGGGTGTCTTAATCCTCTGCACAACATATTTCCACAATCCTGTTTGGCATTAACCACTCAGACATCAATGGGTGTCCCATGACCTGGAAATGCAGGTGGGTTTCAGGGGGGCCACCAGAAGTCTGATGCTGATTCGTGTAGTGAATAATACATAATGTGAGAGTGCTAGCGCAGGCGTTTTGCTAAAAATTATTGATTAGTGTTCATGTATTCTGAGTAATGGATTTGTGTAGAAAATATAATAACGTAGAAAAATAATGCACGTGTTTGAAAATGTGATCACAATGAGTGGCTGACAATGTTCACAAAGTGTACTTATTAATGGTATTAATATGAAATGTTGATCATATGTTTGATTAATGTAGTAATATGTCATATTAAGGATTATGCATTATGTATTAGCTTTATTATTTATAGGCCTTAACTTAGCGAGGGTCATAGCCTAGTTGCCTGGCATTATGTCAAGCTGATTTTCTTAATATTTAATAAATGGCTGTCCTAGAGAGTTAAATTGTGATTTTCCATTGTGTTGTGTAACTGTGCTCGTAGCTGAGAATCTTTTCTTATGAGCGGTTCTTACTAAATGTAACATTATGTATGTAATGTGCGTGAGACTGACTTTTCAGGAGGAGAACAATGGAGACACTGACTGGAGTAGAAGCTGCAACAATATTGTTACCTGACGAGCCGGATGACGAGAACATTGCAGGAGAAACCAATCAGCGACATGTGAATGGAATAGTGGTAGGATTCCAATATTTGAGGTTTTAGTTTTATTGGATAAAGGAATTGGGATTTGGGAAATAGTTTTAGTGAATTTAACCTAACAGGACTACACCGAGAGAAGACAGCAATTGCCCATTTTCTTGCTGGCCGAAAGGTCAATATTTTCTTGTGCGTCTTGACTAGAGACATGCTTAACTTTACTTCTTAAAGACTTTGGCCCTCATTCTGGCGGTCGGTGTTAAAGTGGTAGCAATACCGCCAACAGGCAGGTGGTTAAAAAAATTGGATCACGACAATGGCGGAAACCGCCAACACAGCCAGCCACTTTAACACGGCGGTAGCAGCAAACACTGCGGCGGTAACCGCCAACAGACAGGCGGAAGTCAGTGCACCGCCCCCCCATCACAACACGCCCATCCGCCAGCTTTTGCGGGGTGGTACCAATGCCGTCAAAAGCACGGCGGAAACAGGACTTGGAAGGGAAACCACTCACCTCTCGACACTCAACGAAGAACCAGGACGCCATGGAGCCCGAGCTGCAGGTCCTGCCGATGCTGGTCTACCTCCTCATCTACCAGGAGTACGAATAGCGGTGGCGACAACCACGGTGAGTACTGCACCTAGTACACAGGGGAGAGGGGAGGACAAAGAGAGTGACACACACACGCAACACCCCACTCCCACCCTCACCCACAACACCATACACACAAACACATGCAACAACATTACATTTACACCCCATAACCCTCTGGAAGAACGCAAGGACAAAAGGAATTGAGTCAAATCAGTGATATTTTAGAGATAGGCAGATATACGTAATAAATTGAAAAACAGTATTTACAAAAATATACAATATGTACATAAGGCGGTACATTGTCCATTAAAAATTTCTGTGGGCCACTGGGCCAAAACTCATGGGCCAAGCCCACACTTGACTCCTGCATCAATACGGAGGGAACACTGCAGGGGCATCAGATCGAAAACACACAGGCACCTCAGGGGAAGGGGAGGAGGGAGGGCACCTAAGCCGGAAGGTGCAATAATGCCACTGCTCCTCGAGGGGGCTCCATGCCCACAGCGATGTCCTGGGGAGTGCAAGGCCACAGTCTCTCAAGTGGGTGGTTTGCCCACTGCTTGGTCCTGGGGAGTGCAAAGCCACAGTCTCTCAAGTGGGTGGTCTGCCCACTGCTTGGTCCTGGGGAGTGCAAAGCCACAGTCTCTCAAGTGGATGGTCTGCCCACTGGTTCTGGAGGGGGCCTTGTGCCCAGTGTGCTTCATCCTTCCAAGGATAGGGTGAGTGGATGCCTTTCTCCACTGGTTCTGGTGGGGGCCATGTGCCCGGTGTGCTTCTTCACGCCAAGGATAGGGTGAGTGGATGACTTTCTCCACTGGTTCTAGAGGAGGGGCCTTGTGCCCAGTGTGCTTCATCCTGCCAAGGATAGGGTAAGAGATGCCTTTCTCCACTGGTTCTGAGTGGGCCTTGTGCCCAGTGTGCTTCATCCTGCCAAGGATAGGGTGAGTGGATGCATATCTCCACTGGTTCTGGAGGGGGCCTTGTGCCCAGTGTGCTTGATCCTGCCAAGGATAGGGTGAGTGGATGCATATCTCCACTGGGTCTGGAGGGGGCCTTGTGCCCAGTGATGCAACACTTGGTGTGTGGCAGTTCACAGTCCCTCACCTGGGTGTCTGAGGCATGAAATTTTCAGGGAGCAGGTTGCATGATAGTCCATGGAGGCAGGGTTAGACTCCATCCCGTGTCAGCTAAGGCTGCAAACTGGTGGTAGTGCCGGTGTTGGTGGGGGTGCTGCCGGTGGTGGTAAGAGGCTCCAGCCCTTCTCCTGCAGCCTCGGACAGCTGCCCACTGGTGGTAGCGGCGGTGCAGGTGGCAGGGCTGGCCGTGGTGCAGGTGCCGGTGCTGCCAGTGGTGGGGGGCTGCCTACTGGGGCTGCTGCTGCTGACAGTAGTGGTGCTTGTGGCGGTGCTAGAGGCGGGGCTTCTGGCGGTGCTGCCCGCGGTGCAGGTGGCGGTACTGGCGGCTGTGGTGGTAGCCACCAGGCCTTCACCTGCATCCTCCGACGGCTGAAGTGCTGAAGTGCCTTGCCTGTTGTTTTCTGCCCCTTCCTCACCTTGGCAGATGGTGGTGTGACCTTGGGTCTGGAAGCTGGAGTCTTTGAGGTGGCCTTGCTGGGTGGTTGTGGCTCCTTCCCCTTGCTGGATGCTGTCCCCCTCTTCACCTTGGCAGGTGATGGAATGGTTTTGTCCTTGGCAGGGGGTTGGTGGCACACTGGCTGGGCTGACAGGTGCCCCCTTTGAGCCTCTGATACCTGCTGGAACCACAGCGGACGTCGATTGGTGGCTGAGGTGCTGGCCTGGCTTCTGGCCACCCTGGCCCGAGAGGAAGGATGGGGGAGGGGTAGGGAAGAGGTCAATGTTTGTCAGGAGAAACTTCTTAGAGTCACTGGGGCGGGAAGAGGGAGAGGGTTTGGGAGTGGAGGAAGAGGAAGTGGTTGTAGGAGATGTCTGTCTGCTGAGTTTGGGTGCAGGTGCATGGGCTGGATGCTGTTGTGAGGTGGATGGCTGTTGGGTGGGTGGGTGCTTGCGTTTGTGTACTTTGGGAGGAGGGGTCACAGACACAGTGGGAGAGGACGCAGGGAACATGTACATGGATGTGGGGGTGGTGACTGCCAGTGAGGGGTTTGTTGTGATGGGCATGCTGGTGATGCAGGTAGTGGATGAGGATGTAGTGCATGCAGGTGTGAGTGGAGATGCTACTGGGAGGGAGGCGGACGAGGAGAAGGAGGGGGACACAGTGAAGGCAGTGGATGTTGGTGTGTCTGCTTGGGGATGGTGCTTGTGTGAGTGCCTGTGAGATGAAGTGTGGTGCTTGTGTTTGCCTGAGCCACTTTTGTGTGTTGTTTTGGGTGAATGCTGGTCTGAAGGTGTGCTTGGGATAGTCTGGGGTTGAGGGAATTGGGACTGGGCAGAGGAAGTTGGAGGGGGAGGCTAGAGACAGGGACAATGGCTGCCATCAGTGCTGAGACCAGAGACTGAAATGCTCTCTGTTGGGCTGCCCCACCAGAGTGAATGCCCTCCAGGTATGCATTTGTTTGTTGCAAATGCCTCTTGACACCCTGGATGGCATTCAGAATGGTTGACTGCCCAACAGTGAGGGATCTCAGGAGGTCAATAGCCTCCCCACTGAGGGCAGCAGGGCTGGGGCAGGGCCTGAGGTGCCTAGGGCTGAGGAGATGCCCACCCTCCTGAGGGGCTGCTGGGAGGGCGGTGCTGGTAGGGGGGTGGCAGCTGTACCTGTTGTTGGGGTGGGCACAGAGGTATCTGCCACCACCAGGGAGCTTCCATCGGAGGAGGAGTCACTGTCTGTGGTGTCCCCTCTTGTCCCCAATGTGGTGCTCCCCTCGCCCTCCGTCCCACTGGTGCCCTCACCGTCGGTGAATTCGGCCTCCAGGCCCATGTGGGTTGCAGCTTCCTCCGTCGCCAGTGCCTCTGCTCCTCCACCAGATGATGCTAATGCACACAAGGACAGGGTGACAAAACAAAAAGGGGGTGAGAGACAGAGGATACACTTGGTCAATGCCAGCAACACCACTACCGTTGGCGTACACAACACACAGGGAGCAGCCCTATGCACTAGGCCATGCACTACCAGTTACTAAGATAGTCACCAGCCCATGTGGTACAATGCCTACCAGCATTAGCTGCACACCTGAAACCCACAGGACCCTGCCCAGTAGTAGATGGCCACTAACACTATTGGGGTAGGAGTGCTTCAGAGCCTGTCCAACAAGGAACCTACCCTGCCATGTTCGCCCTATCCTAGGGGCACCCACAGCCCACATCCCCCACCCAGGTAAATCTTAACGCGCTCACAGTCATGATCCTGAATCTGTACTCACGCCCTCATGGCTGCTGTGATACCTTCAAGCTCCCATCCAACTCCCGATAGGCCACCGCCAGGATGCAGAACATCAGGGGGGTCAGGGTACGACTGGCACCCCTTCCTAGTTGGGAGGCCAGCCTCAGCTGGGCCTCCACCGTCTTCTTTGTCCAGTGGCGCAGGTCCCCCCACCGTTTGCAGCAGTGGGTGCTCCACTTGTCAAAGACCCCCAGTGTCCGCACATCCTTGGCGATGGTACGCCAAATACCTTTTTCCTGGTGGGCACTGACCTGCATGGAAAAGACAGCAGAAAAGGGAATTAGTCAACCGTCTGGACCATCACACTCATGGCCCACTAGATCCCTTCCATCCCCTGATGCACATACATTGACCACCATACATGCAGCACTCTGGCCAGGACACCTCAGCCCCCCCTACAAGTGCCCTACACACACAGTACTCCATACATTCATGGCCCATGCATTGGGCTCACAGTGTACTCACCTCTTTGCCTGGAGGACCATAGAGTAACGTATTCTGGGGTAGGACCCCATCCACCAGTTTCTCCAACTCCTCCACAGTGAAGGCAGGGCCCCTTCCCCAGACACATGAGCCATTGTCGCTTCCTGACACAGGTCACAGCAGCACTTGCAGTGTAGGTACTCTCCAGTTGAAGGTCAGGTAGAAAGTGAGTGAACAGATAGAAAATGGGGGTCACGTCCTCAGCGGTGCGTACTGTCACCGCCGGCGTACATCGCCATTGGCTCCTGGAACCCATAGGGCCCAATGATAACCAATGCGAAGTTGCGCGGCGGTCGCGCACAACGACAGTGGAATTACCTCATATACACTTGTCCCTCCTCACAGGTCAGGCAGCTGCCATTTCAGGGGGGCACAGGGCATGACACCTAACTGCGTCACAGCAGACATTGGCACAACAACAGACTCTCGGATTCACATACTGGTTCTGTAAAGGAAAAAATGCATCATTATTGCAATAGATGTGTGAATATGACCCTCTGCTCACCGTTTTCTTCCCTAGGTTTCAACCACTGAGGCTGAATATGAGATGGCGACATACTCCGGTGTACAGACCCCTGGTGGACTTTGCAACAATGGAGGACAGACACATTATCATTACAATCAGACTTGATTGGGCCACAATCCAAGAACTGTGTGCCCAATTGGAGCCAGACCTGATGTCAGCTATCCGCCAGCCCACAGGTATCCCCCCTCTAGTGCAGGTTCTGTCAGTGCTCCATTTCCTGGCAAGTGGTTCCTTCCAAACTACAATGGCCATGGCATCAGGGATGTCTCAGCCAATGTTCTCCAACTTATTGACCAGAGAGATGTCAGCCCTGCTGAAACACAAGCACAGCTACATAGTATTCCCCCAGGTGGAGGATTGGCCACAGTGAAAGCTGACTTTTATTCCCTGGGACATATCCCCAACATCATTGGTGGCATTGATGGTACACATGTGACATTTGTGTCCCCCCACCGGAAAAATGAACAAGTGTTCAGGAATCGAAAAAGCTATCACTTTATGAATGTAGAGATGGTGTGTTTGGTGGACCATGTGAATGCCAAGTATTCTGGCTCTGTGCATGATACCTTTATCTTGAGGAATAGCAGAATCCCATATGTGATGGCCCAACTCCAGAGGCACCGGGTGTGGCTAATAGGTGAGCCCAAGGTCCACACCCAGTATGAGTTGGTGTCTGGGTATGGGGTTGTCCCTAAGTGTTAGTGTGTGGCTAACAGTTGTCCCTCGATATTTGCAGGTGACTCTGGTTATCCCACCCTCTCATGGCTACTGACCCCAGTGAGGAATGCCAGGACAAGGGCAGAGGAACGTTACAATGAGGCACATGGACGAACAAGGAGGACACCAGGTGCCTTTTCTGCAGGAGAATGAACCTGCAGATGGTCTTGTGGCAGCGGTGGAGCCTGTGGACAGTGAGGAAGAGGAGGCAGAGGAAGATGTTGACAACAGAAGTAATATAATACAGCAGTACTTCCAGTGACACACAGGTAAGACACTGTAACTCCACTTTTCTTTTCAGTTTTCTGTTGGACATTGTACATGGCAGCCTGATTTCCCTATGTCTATGGCCACTTACTGTACCCTTTGGCATCTCTATTTTCAGATCTCTGTGGCCCACTCTGGCTCCTGGTATGTTTACTGCTGCCCACCACAGGTCATTTCAGTGTAAATTTAACTGTACATATGACTTGCAATGCTTTGATAATGTTGTACTAATACATATTTGAATCATTTGACAGACTCCAGATTTGTATTTGTTCCATGGGTGTTTATTTAAGTGCTCATAAGTAGAGGGGGGATGTGCAATGGGCTAGGGTGATGGTGGAGGAATGTCCAGTTAGAGTCCAGTCTCTTTGTATCGCAGGTGCATTGTCCAATGGGGCATAGGAAGGGGAGTAATGGCAGTTTCAAGGTGGACAGGGTGACAGAGTGGGACAGAAGGGTGACAATCAGGAGAGTCTTATTTCCTGGCAGGGGTCTTGGCAATGTTCTCTGGCTTCTGCCTGGATCGCAGGGGCCGTTCACGGGGTGGATCTCCTTCTGCAGGGGGTGGGGTGCTGGTGGCCTGTTGGTCCTGTGGCGGGGCCTCCTGTCCACTACCACCGGCGGAGGTAGAGGGCTGTTCTTCTGTGTGGCTAGTGTCAGGGGCTCATTGGTGTACCACTGCCTCCCTCATGGTGTTGCCCATGTCAGCCAGCACCCCTGCAATGATGACCAGGATGGTGTAGATGTGTTTGAGGTCCTCCCTGATCCCCAGGTACTGTCCCTCCTGCAGCCCCTGGGTCTCCTGCAACTTGGCCAGTATCTGGCCCATGGTCTTCTGGGAATGGTAGCATGCTCCCAGAATGTTGGTGAGTGTCTCCTGGAGAGTGAGTTCCCTGGGCCTGTCCTCCCTCTGTCGCACAGCAGTCCTCCCAGCTTCCCTGTTGTCCTGTGCTTCTGTCCCCTGAACCGTGTGCCCACTGCCACTGACCCCAGGTCCCTGATCGTCCTGTGTTTGTGGGGTTGCCTTGGGTCCCTGTAGTGGTGGACACACTGCTGATTGATGTGTCCTGGGGACAGTGGCATGCGCCCGCCGGGTGGGTGCTGTGGTGGTGTTTCCTGAGGGGGGAGGCTCTGTGGTGGGTTTGGGCTGTGGCAGGGTAACCGACTGTCTAGAGGCCCCTGATGGGCCAGGTTGGTCATCTCGATCCAGGCGTGCAGAGCTGCTGTCATCACTGTGGGCCTTTTCTGGGGGGGACTGGATGTAGCTGGCAAGTCCTCTCCAGTGACGTTGAGTAGGGGTCCTGTGGGGTTCAAATGCAGTGTTATTGTATATGAGTGTACCATCTTGTGCATGGATGTGTTTCCCTGTCTGGTTGTGATTTCCCTGTCAGCTTTGCCTGGTGTGCATGGTGATTTTGTGGGCTGGGTGATTCTCCCAACTGGGCATGTTGTGGAGATGGTGTCCATGCAGGTTTGTGATGGAGGTCCATGGATTATTGTGGCATGCAGGGCTTTGTATTGCAATAGGTGGGTTAAGATAGTGGGGTATGTGTGAGGTGGTGGAGTGATGGGAGTGAGGTTGAGGGTGGGGGTATGTGATGGCATGCAGGTTGGGAGGTGATAGTAGTAAAGGTTTGACTTACCAGAGTCCAGTCCTCCTGCTACTCCTGCGAGGTTCTCAAGATGCATGATTGCCAAGATTGCTCCTCCCATGTTGTTAGTTGTGGGGGAGGAGGTTGGGGTCCACCGCCAGTCCTTTGTACAGCAACCTGGTGTCTTGCAACCACAGAACACACCTTCCCCCGTAGGTCTTTCTACCTCTTCCTGATGTCATCCCTTGTTCTGGGGTGCTGTCCCACAGCGTTGACCCTGTCCATGATTCTCCGCCATAGCTCCCTCTCCCTTGCAATGGACGTCTGCTGCACCTGTGATCCGAATAGCTGTGGCTCTGCCCGGATGATTTCCTCCACAATGGCGCTTAGCTCCTCCTCTGAAAACTTGGAGTGTTTTTGGGGTACCATGGATGTGGTGTCAGTGATATGTGTGAGGGTGTGTGGGGTGATGTGTTGGGGTGTGTGCTGTGAGGTGCGTGGATGGTGTTTGGGTGATGATGTTTTGTGCCTCTGATTGAGTGGGTGCTCCTGGCTTGTCTCTCTCTGCTTGCTATCTTTTGCTTCGCTGTAAGGGGTCGTGGGTAATGTGGGTCTGTGCTTTATATTGGATTGGGTGTGTGGTTGTGGTGTGTGTATGTGTGTCAGGTGTGTGTAGTTTGAATTGTCCAATGTGGTGTGGTTTTGTAAGTGTGTGTGTATTTTGAGAGCGGCGGTGTGTACTGCCAGTGGTTTCCCGTGGTTGAAAGACTGCTGCAGTGATTCCTGGGTCATGATACTGTGGTTGTATTTCTGTTGGCGTAACGGTGTGGGTTTTTCTATCGCCAATTTATCACTCACCTTTTTGGCTGGCAGACTTGTGTGGGTGTCTGTATAGTGGCGGATTTCTTAGTGTGGGTCATAATACCCGTAGCGGAATACCACCGCTGTCACGGTATGTTGTCGGCCGTCAGCACGGCGGTAGGCGGCATTTACCACCACGGCTGTAATGAGGGCCTTTGTGTTTTCTGAACCTTGATACTAAATCATGATGCCTTGCTGACCGAACTGATGTCCTTATGATGAAGACTATCTTAGCTTGCTGATCCAATTGAGGAGAGGTATTATTGTACAAATGTGTTTGTTATGCCTATTTGCTTTTTCTTTCTAGGTACCAACCGCACTGTTTTGATAGAGCCATATTTAGACATTTTACAAATTTGTGTTACAAAATTGTTTTGCGTGAAGCACAACATGCCGATGCTAATCTGGTGTTAGTTAAGGCTTCCTTACTCTGCTAATGGGGAATAACGTTTGATGAATTTCTCAGCTGAATCTAAATGTATGTGATATTGTTTGTGCAATTGTTTTTGTTATTAATTTGCACTGCAAGCTTAGAATGTGTAATCGTTCAAGCATTGATTAGACTGAGGTTCTTCCACAGATTTGGACAGCCAGTGTTGTTTGTGTATGTGTATCATTTGATTTTGAGATTAATTTACATGACGTTAGCATTGTTAATAAAGGGAAATAAATATTCTAACGTTTACTAAAAGATGTGGTTGTTCATGACTGAAAGGTCATTGTGTGTGATAGTTACTGACTCCAATTGATCATTAATGGTATTGCTTATTGTTGATTATTGATACTGTTTGCTGATTATTGATTATTAATCTACATGTACTGGAGTTATGGTAGGATCATCTTATTTGCGAGTCCAAAGGTTCATTGACCTATTTGCGTCCCCTTGTAAGTTTACTTATTAAGGTCAGAAGCGCCTACAGAGATAGTAGCAGAGGTGATGGTTTCTCTCCTTAAGAGCTCACCATAGATGTCTGGTACAGCGTAAGAGCAGCGAGGTGATAGTTTTCCTCCTTAATAGCTCATTACAGATGCCCGGTACAGAGTAACAGATACTGACAGAGAAGATAGCAGAGACTGGTGGTTCGTCTCCCTAAGAAACCATCATAGATGTTCCCGGGGATGGTAGCATAGACGTCTGGACTAGAATAACAGGTATTAACAGAGATAGTAGTAGTATTGATAGTCTCAGAGGTGGTAGCAGGAAGACATAAAGATCAACAGAGGTGGTAGTAGCTTGATGATTTGGCCTTTTGAGAGTTCATTATTACTGAGATTTGGATTTTATTTTTCAATGATGTTAATTAGAGAGAACATATCCCCCTGAGTCCAGAAATGACTTACCCAGAATCTCGGATCTTGCCAATGGTTGTTTGAGGATGTTCTCAGTGTTCTAGTGACAGTGTGAATGAAGTAGGTTGCGCTTGCACAGCTTATGCAAATTGCAGGTGAATTGTGATGTTTGTGAGGGTTGTGAGAGTTTAGCAAGTTTGCGTACTCCAAATGAAGTTGTAGAAGGAGTGTGCGTACTCCTCATTATGAGAATAGGAAAGTCGACAAACTTCACATGTGTGTGGCACTTTGTGCTAAAAAATTCTCCACTTGGTTGTTGATGTACAGGCCCTGCATGGTCTAAGTCTCCGGAGTATATTGAAAAGTGTATGAGGTCGATCGGGCGTGGTTGACAAGTCAGAGTGTGAGTCAAAGGGAGTGAAAGAAAATTTCGACTAAGATCTGGTGAGTCCTATGTGCACCAGGACAGACCCACTGATCAGTTGAGAGTAAAATTTGCAGGTAAAATTTTGCTTGTGAATCTGGAAGAATGAGAAAGTAGCTGAGTTAGAGCAAGAGCCGTCAGTGAAAAATCCATAAAGTTTCCGAAGCAATTGTGTTTCCTTTCCTGTAGTGAACCAGCAGATTTGGTTTGGGGGTTTTGATTAGTGCTTGCAATTTTTGCATTCATTTTGTGTGAATTGGAGTTTGGGAGGACAAGCTGCAAGACTTTGTCAGCCACAGTATGTGTGAGTGTGACATCATTGGAGCTGCACTGGGATAGGTCAGTTAGTGAGAAGGATCAATCACGGATTGGCAGCTGTCCATGAGAGGCATTCGGTTGAGGAAGTAGGTGAAGGGAATTCTGGGATTAAAGGTCATTTCCTGATTTGATTTTGAATAACAAACAGGTCAAAAAAATGAAATTTTTCAAAGCTTTAAAGAGTGCTTTAAGGGGAGATACGTACATTACAGTGAGTATAGGTGAAACTATGCCGCCAGAAGGTACACCAACTTACATTGTGATGGAAGAGAAGGGTGTCTCACCATATCTTTGGCTAAAGCAATGGTGCAAAGTGACAGAGAAGGATGGGAACTTAGCATTTCCTACAAATGGGACGCTCAATTTGAGGGTTTTGGAGCAATTAAGGATGGGGCTGTATGAATCGAAGCCCCTTCCGAGACCAGCATAGTTTGAGGCATTAGCTATTTGGGAGCTAGTAGCCAGACAGCAACAGCAACAGAAATTCGAGAGGAGGATGAGAAAGGCGGAAAAGTCTTTAACAGACAGTGATCAGAGAGTTTGGAGGATTGAGACTTTGCACAGAATTAAGTTGTTTCCAGCAATTACACAGGACAAGGAGAAGGAAGGAAGGAAAGCTACTAGAAAGACTAACAGAAGTCCGTCCGAAAGTAGGGAGGCTAGAAAGTCTTCAACAGTGGAGGAAGAATCAGATGATGATGAGTTAATTTTGCAGTTATTGTGAAATCGCCCACCACCATATGCAGCACATGAGAGTGGTCCGAGTATCAGTGCAGATTCCACTGCTCCCACACAGGTTAATGGAACAGTGAGTTTTATGCAAGTTATTGTTAGCCTGATACAGAATGCTATGCAGAGTGATATTAATGTGCCTACTACTCCTTTAGTACAAAGCCAAGTGCAAC
Organism: Pleurodeles waltl; assembly: GCF_031143425.1. Lineage (NCBI taxonomy): Eukaryota > Metazoa > Chordata > Amphibia > Caudata > Salamandridae > Pleurodeles > Pleurodeles waltl. Next base: position 496,469,690 of record NC_090442.1, on the reverse strand, counting down.
CACCACAGGTTCAGAGAATTTACCCTGATGTGCCCATTATGGAAACAACTTTAAATTTAATGGTCCCTATGCAACAGGTTTACCCGAGACCGATGTTGGTTCAGACTGAACCAACTCCACTTTTTACTGCCCCAAGTGCAGCCGCAGGTAATGCCAAGATTCACTTCAGTAACAGGGACAAAGTCAGATATGTCTTCATTGATGAATCAGAACATGGGAGTTACTCTCCAATAGAGCATAAGTGCCGGACCAACCCCAGATGCTATGTCGCTACCTATTACTGTTGGTCCAGCCGTACCCCTATTTGCACAGAAGAAACCTACTGCAGGTGAACAGAGTGTCGTGACACAATGTAATGAGAGGAGGACATAACAACAATGCTCAAGTAGTCTCTCCTGTAGGACAGACTTTTGATGGCTCAAGATCACTGTTGGACCTTAATCCCTTTTGAGTACTTCCAGATACTAGGGTAGGGTCACACATTAGCCAGAGTTTGAAATTGTTGACACCACAGTCCCTGAATGCAGTTGTACAGCAGGTGCCGCCAGTCCATGTCAGTCACATTTTGTTGCAAGGTTTGACAGCTCAGCAGTTGACTGAATGGTTAGAAAATATGAATACCCCACAGAGTGCTCCTAAGTAAAAGGAGTGTTTGAATTATGCTAAGCTAAGCATGGCAGTTGGTGAGCTCATTGAATGAACTATGGGTGTGATTATGTTATAATCATACACAGAGGTACAATTGACATGTTTGTGCCCAAAGATTACGAGGGAAGTGAGCAATGTGTATTAGAAACTAGCAGACCTAGCAGAGAACTACAGCATAGAAATAGAGAAAACAAAGCATTTGAAAAGGAGTTACAGATTAGATTTTGAGACTAAATATTTTGAACACTTGAGGTCTGCCGGAATGAAAGCACACCTTAAGGAATTGCTTCAAAGTGGGGAGCATTAGACAAATGGGAAGGCAGATGGGTGAAGAAAAGAGACAAAAGAAAAAGGGATTCTGTGGAGCTAACTGCAAATGTGCAGCAGGGTCAAGATTCAGTGAAAATTTTACCAATGGAGGGAATTTTATTCATGTCCGTTGGAGCAGAAGTGACATTCTATCATTTACAAATGATTATCCAAAATTGAGAGAGAAGCCAGTGGAGTGGTATCAGCAGACAGACAGGTTTGTGAAACTTGTGAACTGTCTGTGGGAGGACTTGAACATATTACTAGACATAGTGGTTCCAGCTGAGCTGTGGCTAGAATGTAAAAGGAGTGTAGATTGGCCAACAAGCGAACCAGAGAGAGACAAGAATACAGGTGCACCATCTCCTGAGGTAATGAAATATTACTATAAGGTAATCAATTTTTTTTTAACGAGAATTTCCCCAAAGAATATTGAATGGCAGAGGACTGACAGGTCAGCTCAGGAAGCAAAGGAGTCGATACATGTGTATTATGAGAGATTGTTACAGACGTTCAAGCATTACAGTGGTACATAGACAATTGAGGTGAAAGACATGATTCATTTTGTGTTCAAATTTGTGGAAGGGTAGAGACCAGAAATTAACCAGATGATTAAGAGTCATTTGACTTGCTGGCAAGCAAAGCCGATTGATGAGGTGTTGTAGTATGCAAAGTACTGTAGTGATGAGATTAAGTTGAAGCAGAAAAAGCTGAAAGAGAAGGCAATGGTGATGCAGATTAAAGCTGCTCAGACAGAATTTTTCACAACTGTTACCACAGCAGCAGCAGGGAAATATGATGTTGCAGCCCCAGATGAGAGGTAGAGGTTGCAGAGGTAATATGGATCGTGGTCCAGACTTGGGAACTGTAGGGTTTAAGAATGATGTGCAGGGAATGAAGAAGTTATTGCTATGTCACGTTTGCTGAGCCATTGGATAGTGGAAACATGAGTGTCCGATGATGGTACAGGGAGGTGTTGTTCAGCAGAGTAAGACATCAGTTCGTTCCAGAAATGAGAGGGCCAAGAGTGAGAGGTCTTAAGACAAGTCTTCAAAATAATGTGAATCAAATGCAGAATTTCCAACCCATGCAGCAGGTGCACGTTCCACGTGTACAAATGACACAGTTGCAGCCAATGCAGCAGCAGATTCCTATGGTACCTAGACAGCAAATTCAAATACCTCAAGCCCCAATGGAACAGCAACTGATGATCCTTTCCCAACAGGTCATAGGTCAGAGGCTTAACCGAAGTAATAACACAGTACACCAATTCCCGTTACACAGCGAGAATGAAATAAACGATGATTGAATTAGTGACAGTTCAGAAGAGGAGCCATGTGTGCTTGCAATTTCCTTAGAAGTAGATCAGAGAGGTCCCTAGGTGAAGGGAAAGATTATGGGTCACAGAGTTTCATTTTTGGTTGACACAGGAGCTACACGCTCTACAGTGAGAAGTGCAGAAGTTCCAAACCTGCCCCTTTCAGGGAGAACAGTTCAGATTGAAGGAGTAGAGAATCAGTATTTGACTAACCCGATTACAGAACCAGTTTAGGTTAAAATTGGCAACTTTCAGGGATTGCACAAATTTGTAGTCTGTGAGTCAAGTCCAGTACCCCTACTGGGAAGAGACTTGGGGGGTCATTACAACATTGGCGGTAAAAGCCACTTACCGCCGTGCAGAAGACCGCCAATACACCGCGGCGGAGGCGGGAGACCGCCACAGCTATTATGACACACATCACGGAATCCGCCGAAATTCAGACACCCTCACAAGTCCGCCACACCAAAGGTCAGCGATAAATATGCGGAAACAAATCCTCCACCTCCACGCCAACAGAAACACACCCATGCTATTACAACCCACGAATCCACGCGGCGGTCTTTCAACCGCGGTATTCCATTGGCGGTACACACCGCCGCGCTCAAAATACACACACATCTCCAAAACACCGCCACATTGGACAATTCCAAATACACACACCTGATACACATACACACACCACTCCCACACACCCAACACTATATAAAACACACACCCACATCACCCACAAACCCCTACGACCACAAATTAGAGACAAAGGCCAGAGAGAGACAGCACAGAATAGATAACACCATCACACAGAGGCACACTACACTATCACCCACACAACATCCACACACAAAACACCACATACCACTACACTCACCACACTCATCAACACATACACCACCCCACACATCACACACAACACCCCATGTCACGCCAAAGACACCCCGCTTCTCCGAGGAGGAGCTCAGGGTCATGGTGGAGGAAATCATCAGGGTAGAGCCACAGCTATTTGGCTCACAGGTACAGTACACATCCATAGCCAGGAAGATGGAGCTATGGCAAAGAATAGTCGACAGGGTCAACGTAGTGGGACAGCACCCAACAAATAGGGAGGACATCAGGAAGAGGTGGAACGACCTACGGGGGAAGGTGCGTTCCACGGTATCCAGGCACCACATCGCGGTACAGCGGACTGGCGGCGGACCCCCACCTCCTCCCCCACAACTAACAACATGGGAGGAGCAAGTCTTGTCCATCTTGCATCCTGAGGGCCTCGCAGGAGTCGTTGGAGGAACGGACACTGGAAGTCAAATCTTCACTATCATATCCCCCACCCTACCTGCATGCTATCACACACCCCCACCCTCACACCCTCCCCTATCACCCTAACTCCTCACTAATCTACCCATAACACCAACCACCCATCCCAACCCCAAGACCTGCATGACACAACTAAGCATGGACACCCATCACTAAAGCATGCCCACTGCACAGACCCACAACACCCCCAACCATCACCACACAAGCCCCCACACAGGAATGCCTGCACTGGGGTTCACACACACCCAACCATTGCACACCATGAAACACACACATGCAATAATCATGTACTTATACCCCCGCAGGAACCCGAAGGAACGTCACCACACCAGAGGGTCCAGACAACATCACTCCACCCCCAGAAGAGGCCCACAGTGACGACAGCAGCTCTGCCCTACTGGATCTTGATGACCAGCCCGGACCATTGTGGGCCTCAGGACAGTCAGGTCCCCTTGCCCATCCACAGCCCAACACCGAGCTTCCACCCTCTGGTAACCCCAGCACAGCACCCACCCAGCGGGCCCATACCTCCCTACCCAGGACAGGTCAATCAGCGGTGTGTCCACCACTACAAGGAACCCAGGGTAACCCACCACCCCAACAACAACAGGGACCTGGGGGCAGTGGTAGTGGGCACACGGTCCATGGGACGGAGGCACAGGAACACCGGGGAACTGGGAGGGCTGCTGTGCGACAGAGGGAGGACAGGCCAAGGGAACCAACTCTCCACAAGGCCCTATCCTCCATCATGGGAGCATACCACCACTCCCAGGAGATGATGGCAACGGTCCTGGACAAGTTGCAGGAGACCCTGCGTCTGCAGGAGGAGCAGTATTTGGGGTTCAGGGAGGAGCTCAGGACCATCGTCTCCGCCCTGGGCACCATCGTAGGGGTGCTGACTGACATTCAAAAGACCTTAAGGGACACCGTAGCACTCCAAGTGGCCCCTGACACTAGCCAGGACGATGAAATGCCCACCACCTCCGCCGGTGCTAGTGGACAGGACGCCCCGCCACAGGACCACCACACCAGCACCCCACCCTCTGCAGAAAGACAACCACCACGAAAGCGGGACCTGAGATCCAGGAACAGGACAGAGCAAGATGGCAAGACCCCCGCCAGGAAATAAGACCACCCTGATTGTCCCCCCACTGTCCCACTTTGTTACCCTGTCCAGATTGGAACTGCCCCAGCTCCACTTCCAATGGCCCGATGTGCAATGTAACTGTGAGACTAATAGACAGGACTCTGCCATGGACATTCTTCCACCATGACCTCTCCCCATTTCACAACCCCCCTATATTTTTATGCACTTCAATAAACACCCTTGAAAACTCAATAATATTGGAGTCAGTCAATGATTGTGAACTTTGTATTGTCAATTACAGTGTTAAAAAAGGTTACCCATTGGAAGGTTAACATACCAATGTCACACATCACAAGCCTTTCAAGGGTGCAAGCTGTTGACACATTACTGAAACTGAAATGGAAGGGGACAACTCAGTTACCAAATAGGGAGTGAAATGTAGGTAGAGGATAGAGGTAGACGTGTGAAATGTAACATAATGTGAAACATGAAATTGTACTCACCTGTGTCTCATTGAAAATATTGCTGTATGACTGACTCCCTGTTGTCGTTTTCATCTTCATCAGCTTCCTCCTCATCACTGTCCACAGGCTCACCCACTGCAACAACACCGTCATCTGGATCATCATCCTGCAGAAAAGGCACCTGGCGTCGCAATGCCAAGTTATGGAGCATGGAGCAGGCGATGATGATGTCGCACACCTTCTTCGGTGAGTAGAATAGGGACCCACCTGTCATATGGAGGCACCTGAACCTGGCCTTCAGGAGGCCGAAGGTACGCTCGATCACCCTCCTAGTCCGCCCATGGGCCTCATTGTACCGTTCCTCTGCCCTGGTCATGGGATTCCTCACTGGCGTCAGTAGCCAGGACAGGTTGGGGTAACCAGAGTCCCCCAATAGCCATACATGGTGCCTCTGGAGTTCACCCATCATATCAGGGATGCTGCTATTCCGCAGGATGTAGGCGTCATGCACTGAGCCAGGGAAAATTGCATTTACCTGCGAGATGTACTGGTCTGCCAAACAGACCATCTGGACATTCATGGAATGATAACTCTTCCTGTTACTGTACACCTGTTCATTCCTGCGGGGGGGACCAGAGCTACATGGGTCCCATCAATGGCACCTATGACGTTGGGGATATGTCCAAGGGCATAGAAGTCACCTTTCACTGTAGGCAAATCCGCCACCTCAGGGAAAATGATGTATCTCCTTACGTGTTTCAGCAGGGCAGACAACACTCTGGACAACACGTTGGAAAACATAGGCTGGGACATCCTTGATGCCATCGCCACTGTTGTCTGAAAAGACCCACTTGCAAAGAAATGGAGCACTGACAGCACCTGCACGTCAGGGGGGATTCCAGTCGGATGGCAGATTGGTGACATCAGGTCTGGCTCCAACTGGGTACATAGTTCCCGGATTGTGGCACGGTCAAACCGGTAGGTCACGATGACATGTCGCTCTTCCATTGTCAACAGGTCCACCAGCGGTCGGTACACCGGTGGATTCCGCCATCTTCCAATATGTCCCAACTGACGGTGCCTAAGAAGGGCAACAGCGAAAAAACTGTCAGCATACCTCCAGGTATGTACCCACAGTCACACACAAGACTACACCAGACAATTAACCCACCCGGGAAAGGTTTTGAGTGTAGGCCTCGGTATGTGTGACGCAGTAGTAATTGAAGTCATGTGGGCCCCTGAAATGGCGGCTGCCTGACCTCTAAACTGGGACAATGGAATTGTGGGGTAACTGCGCTGGCGTTGGACACCGTCGCGGTAGGCGGTCGTAGAGCGCGGCGCAATGCTGCATTGGTTAGCATTGGACCCTATGGGTCCCAGGAGCCAATGAACAGGTGCGCTGGCGGTGATGATGCGCACCGCCGCGGACGTCACCACCATTTTCTATCTCTTCAATCACTAGATACCTGACCTTTGACAGGAGAGGACCTACAATGCTAGTGCTGCTGTGACCTCGGTCTGGAAGCGACGATGACTGCTGCGTCTGGGGAAAGGGCCCCTGCCTTCACTGCACAGGAGTTGGAGAAACTTGTGGATGGGGTCCTCCGCCAGTATACGCTACTATACGGTCCTCCAGACCAACAGGTTAGTACACAGGGAGCACGTTGTATGGGCTAGGCCTGGGTGGACAGGGCTGGGTGGATGAGGGAAGAGGCAGAGTACATAGAACATTCATGCATGGAGATGAATGGGCCACAGGGATAGAGTTGGGAGGGTGCCAATTACAACAACGGTGCTGTAGGTAATGACTGTTCCTCTTTCCTTGTGCATGTCATGTAGGTCAGCGCCCACCAGAAGAGGGACATTTGGCGTGCCATCACCAAGGAAGTCTGGACCCTGGTGGCCCACCAGAGACGGGGCACCCACTACCGGAAGAGATGGGAGGACATTCGCCGCTGCAGCAAGAAGACAGCGGAGGCTCAGCTGGGGATGGCCTCCCAACGTGGGAGGGGTGCCCGTCACACCATGACCCCCCTGATGTTCCGGATCCTGGCGGTGGCCTACCCGGAGTTGTATGGGCGCTTAAGGACATCACAGCAGACACAAGGGGGTGAGTACAACCTCATCCTATGGACTTTGCGTGCAGTGGAGCTGTCTGGGTGGGGGTGGTGGGATGTGGGTGTCCCTAGGCCAGGACAAGTTAGGTAGGCAAGGCCCCTCCGTTATGTGGGCCATGTGGCACTCTACCCCAGCTCCAAAAAAAGGCAAATTGATGTATAGTTGCCCCTTTGCCATCCATGTGGGCAGATTTCTACCATTGCCATGTAGGCAATATCCCAGAAATTGCATGTGCAGAGGGCAGGAGCACGGCGTAATGCAGGGGGCTGCTGCGTTTGTCTTGTCCGCCAACGGTAGCGGTATGCCATGCACTAAAACTCTCTTTCTTCTGTCTCCACCCTTTTTCTGCTCTCCCTGTCCTTCTGTACATCAGCATCAACAGGCGTAGGTACAGTGGCACCGGAGCACGAGGGAGCTGCATCCCACATGGCCATGGAGGGCCACACCACAGACTCTGAATTCACCAGTGGGATGGAGGGCGAGGGGAGCTTCACGTCGGCCACAGGATCACCAAACAGCGACACGGACTCGTCAACCGATGGGAGCTCCCCTGTGGTGGCGGCACCATCTGTGCGCCCCACTTCTACAGGTACAGCCGCCACCACCCCTACCAGCACCGCCCTCCCAGCAGCCCCTCAGCGTTCGCCCCGTGCCCGCTCACCCAGGAGGGTGGGCATCACCTTCGCCCCAGGCACCTCAGGCCCTGCCCCAGTCACCCCTGCTGCCCTCAGTGAGGAGGCCATTGACCTCCTCAGGTCACTCACTGTTGGGCAGTCTACCATTGTGAATGCCATCCAGGGTGTAAAATGAGAGTTGAAACACGGTAATGCATTCCTGGAAGGCATTCATTCTGGTCAGGCTGTCCTTCAGCGAACCCTGCAATCTCTGGCCTCAGCACTGATGGCAGCCATTGTCCCTGTGTCCAGCCTCCCCCCTCAAACTTCCTCCACCCAGACCCAATCCCCTGTACCCCAGCCCATCCCAAGCACACCTACAGACCAGCATGCACACAAGTCAACACACACAAGTAGCTCAAGTAAACATAGGCACCACACACACCACAGGTACTCACACAAGCATCAGACCCATACAGACAGAGCAACATCCACTGTCTCCACTGTGTCCCCCTCCTCCTCTTCTCCCTCCTCCCTCCCAGTGTCGTCTACACACACACCTGCATGCACCACATCTACAGGCACTAGGACTCGCAGCAGGACACCCAGCACCACAAGCCGCTCACCTGCACTCACCCCTGTGTCCTCTCCCAGTGTGTCTGTGACGCCCCCTCCCAAAGTACACAAACGCCGGCAATCACTCACCCAACATCCATCCACCTCACGACAGCCTCCAGTACCTGCACCTGCACCCAAAACAGCTAAAGTGACACCTCCTACAACCACCTCCTCTTCCTCCACTCCCAGAGCCCCTCCAGCTACCCATCCCAGTGTAAGTCAGAAACTGTCCCCATGTCAAATTGACCATTTTGCCACCACCCCCCCCCTCCAATTCATCAGTCCCGTCGTAGCGCCTCAACAAAAAAGCCTCCAGTACCAGTGGTGCGAGTACCAGGTTTTTGGGGTGCCCCGTCCACCAGGGCAGGCAGTAGGACCCGGAGCCAAGGCACTGTCAGCCCACCCCCTGTAAAGGCTCCGAAATTGGAGAGTGGATGACAGGACCGTGTCAAGACTCCAGGTGGGACAAACAGGGAAATGGGATCCAAGGCGATTGGTGAGTCATCTGTAACTCAAAAGAAGGTGGGGAAGGTCCCGAGGAAGTCTCCCCAACCTGTTGTGAGTGTCACGGCGGAGAAGTGCGCCATCATTTCCGGCGGGCCAGACACAACCGCCAGCACCGTCGTCACTGGTCCAGAGACCACCGCCAGAGTCATAGCCCAGGAGGGCCCAAGTATCGTTACTGGTCAGGAGACCACCGCCACCGCCGGAGTCACAGCCCAGGAGGGCTCAAGTATCGTAACTGGTCAGGAGACCACCGCCAGAGTCATAGCCCAGGAGGGCCCAAGTATCGTTACTGGTCAGGAGACCACCGCCACCGCTGGAGTCACAGCCCATGAGGGTCCAGAATCCCACAGCCCCGCTGGGCAATGATGGAACGTCAAGCCACACACCAACGTCCAGTTTGGAGTTCGTCATGCTACACACCAACGTCCAGTGTGGAGTTCGTCATGCCACACACCAACGTCCAGTGTGGAGTTCGTCATGCCACACACCAATGTCCAGTGTGGAGATCGTCATGCCACACACCAATGTCCATTGTGGAGATCGTCATGCCACACACCAATGTCCAGTGTGGAGATCGTCATGCCACACACCAATGTCCATTGTGGAGATCGTAATGCCACACACCAATGTCCATTGTGGAGATCGTAATGCCACACACCAATATCCGTACCAGAACCGCCATGGCAAAGCACCGCTGAACAGTCCATAGCCAGCCATGGCAAAGCACTGCTGAACAAGGCCAAGACCGCCATGGTGAAGACCGCAGAACAGGGCAAAGACTGCCATGGCAAAGCACCGCTGAACAGTCCATAGCCAGCCATGGCAAAGCACTGCTGAACAAGGCCAAGACCGCCATGGTGAAGACCGCTGAACAGGGCAAAGACCGCCATGGTGAAGACCGCTGAACAGGGCAAAGACCGCCATGGCAAAGCACCGCTGAACAAGGCCAAGACTGCCATGGTGAAGACCGCTGAACAGTCCATAGCCAGCCATGGCAAAGCACCGCTGAAGAAGGCCAAGACCGCCATGGTGAAGACCGCTGAACAGGGCAAAGACTGCCATGGCAAAGCACCGCTGAACAGTCCATAGCCAGCCATGGCAAAGCACAGCTGAACAAGGCCAAGACCGCCATGGTGAAGACCGCTGAACAGGGCAAAGACCGCCATGGTGAAGACCGCTGAACAGGGCAAAGATCGCCATGGCAAAGCACCGCTGAACAAGGCCAAGACTGCCATGGTGAAGACCGCTGAACAGGGCAAAGACTGCCATGGCAAAGCACCGCAGAACAAGGCCAAGACTGCCATGGTGAAGACCGCTGAACAGTCCATAGCCAGCCATGGCAAAGCACCGCTGAAGAAGGCCAAGACCGCCATGGTGAAGACCGCTGAACAGGGCAAAGACTGCCATGGCAAAGCACCGCTGAACAGTCCATAGCCAGCCATGGCAAAGCACAGCTGAACAAGGCCAAGACCGCCATGGTGAAGACCGCTGAACAGGGCAAAGACCGCCATGGTGAAGACCGCTGAACAGGGCAAAGACCGCCATGGCAAAGCACCGCTGAACAAGGCCAAGACTGCCATGGTGAAGACCGCTGAACAGGGCAAAGACTGCCATGGCAAAGCCCCGCTGAACAGGGCAAAGACCGTATGGGTATTAATAGTCCGGCACCTCAGGCATCGTTCTCCCATGTGCAACTGGGACTGTGACAGGACATGTACTTTCACGGGGAGACTCATCCAGTCTGGGCACCAGTCCCACCCAGTACCAGTAGAGAACTGCATCTACTTGCGAAGATGTGTCTTTGCACTCCCCAGGATGGCACAGTGGGCAAGCCACCCACTGTAGAGACTTGAGAGACTGTGGCTTTGCACTCCCCAGGATGGCACAGTGGGCAACCCACCCACTGAAGTGACTTGAGAGACTGTGGCTTTGCACTCCCCAGGATGTAACAGTGGGCAACCCACCCACTTGTTAGACTTGAGAGACTGTGGCTTTGCACTCCCCAGGATGGCACAGTGGGCAACCCACCCACTGAAGTGACTTGAGAGACTGTGGCTTTGCACTCCCCAGGATGTAACAGTGGGCAACCCACCCACTTGTTAGACTTGAGAGACTGTGGCTTTGCACTCCCCAGGATTTAACAGTGGGCAAGCCACCCACTTGTTAGACTTGAGAGACTGTGGCTTAGCACTCCCCAGGATGTAACAGTGGGCAAGCCACCCACTGTAGAGACTTGAGAGACTGTGGCTTTGCACTCCCCAGGATGGCACAGTGGGCAACCCACCCACTGAAGTGACTTGAGAGACTGTGGCTTTGCACTCCCCAGGATAGATCAATGGGCATGGAGCCCCGTCATGGATCTGGCTTCGCATTCATCTGGCTGAGGTGCCCCCCCTTCCCTTCCCCCTGAGGTGCCTGTAGTGTTCCTACCTGATGACCCGGCAGTGTTCTCTCGGATTTTGGTCAGGTATCTATTGTGGGCGTCGCCCATGCATTTTTGGACTGTTGGTGCACGGACATTGTTGTGTACATATCTGCACTACTTCTTGTATTGTACATTTATTTTTTACAGATTTCGTGATATATATATCTGTATATTTTTTAATGAGTAGTATATTGGCACAATACAAAGTTTGACCGCTATTCGCTTTGTCTTTGCATTCTTCCGGGGGGATTGTGGGTTGTTACTGTGATTTTTGTGAATGCATTGGTGTGCATGTTGTAATATGCGAGGGTGGGGGTGTTTGGTGGGTGTCCCCGTAACTTTTGCCTCCCCCGTGTCGTAGGTGCTGTACTCACCGGTATGTTCTGCGCCTACGTCGCTGTTGGTCGTAGATGAGCAGGAATGCAAGGGCAGGGAGTATTTGTAGTTCCGGATCCATGGTGTCCTCAGTCCTCGTGGGATGTGTTGAGGTGAGCGTTTTCCCATAGCAAAAGCTGTTTCCGCCGTGTTTTTATCCACGGTGAATCCGCCCCGGAAAAGGTGGCGGATTGGTGTGTTGTGATAGTTGTCTTCCGCCTGTCTGTTGGCGGTGACCGCCGTGCTGTTTGTCTGTACCGCCGTGGCGGGCGGTGTGTTAAAGTGGCTGTCTTATTTGGCGGTTTCCGCCAGGGTCGTAATTCCCTTTTTTTGTCCGCTGGCCTGTTTGCGGTATTACCGCAGCTTTAACACCATCCGCCAGGGTTGTAATGACCACCTTGTTGTGTAAAACAAGATGTTTGATTACTTGTTCAAATGATGGAATTGAGAGTAAGACGAATAGTGATGATGAAGATGATCAAGCCCCGGAGACCGAGTGCAACACTAAAAATGAGGAATATCCTCTGATTTAATTTTTACTGATGTTTACAGTGAAGGAGATTCATCCTGATTTGAAGGGAACGGTTAAGGAGAAAGTGTGGGATTTGACAGGAAAAGAAGTAGGTCTGATAAAGGGAATAGAGCCAGTTAAAATTACAGTAAAACCAAATGCAGTTTTTCCTCAAATTCCCCAGTACCACATGCCACACGATGTTCTTATGAAGATCGCCAAAATATTTGCAGACTTTGTAAAACAAGGGGTTTTGAAGGAAGTATTGAGGTGCCCATGTAATTCACTGATAATGGGTTTGCAAAAGCACTATGGGAAAGTTTGAGTTGTCCAGGATTTGAGAAAAATAAATGAGATTGTGGTCAAATGTTGTCCAATGGTGCCAAATCCAGTTGTGATAATGTTTCAGATTCCATGTGATGCTGAGTGGTTCACTGTCATTGATGTGTCGCAAGCCTTCTTTTCTGTGCCTCTTTATGAGGACAATTTTTCTTTTGTTTCAAATTTCTGGATCAAGTTTATTGTTGGTGCAGAATTCCTCAAGGGTTTTCAGAGTCACCTTCCATCTTCAATCAGATCTTGAAAAGGAATTTGGAGTCATCGGAATTACCTTTCCAATCAACCTTGGTACAGTACATTGATGACTTGCTGATCTCATCCAAGACAAGGGACGAGTGAAAGTATGACACGATTGCCCGGTTGAACCATTTGGGAAATAATGGTCATAAAGTGTCCATTTAAATTGCAATACTGTCAAAAAGTAGTGAAATACTTGGGTCACCAGATTGAGAAAGGATCAAGAAAGATATCCAGAGAAAGGGTTACAGCCATATTGCAGATAAATCCCCTGACCACACAGAGAGATGTCAGAATGGTTTTAGGGATGGTAGGTTACTGTCACCAATGAATTAAAAAAAAATCAATCATTTGGAGACCATTGCAGAAGCTGACTCATAAGGAAGTCACTGATCCCATAGTGTTAGACCAGCTTGGAATGAAAGCGTTCACTGAATTGAGAGTCTGTGCAAGGCTCCAGCTTTGGGTACGCCTGACTATATGACACCTTTTACGTTGTTTTGTCATGAACATGATGCATGTTCTTTGTCTGTCGTGACACAGGTCCATGGGGGTGTACACCACCCCGTAGCATATTTTTCAGCTACTTTGGACCCAGTTGCAGCAGCCTTACCGGGTTGTTTGCGCGCAGGTGCAGCGGTTGGTCAAAGCCGTACACAGTGTAAAGGCATTGTGATGGGACGTCCCCTGACTATAATGGTCTCTCACTCCATTGAGATTCTACTTACAAGGATGAAAACCCAATATTTGACTGGTGCGAGGTTGACCAGATATGGAACGAATATTCTAGGGTCACCAAATGTGTCATTGAAAAGATGTACAGTCCTGAACCCGGCAACCTTACTCCCAAATTGAAATGTTGAAATTGAAAAGATGGAAGACGTTGAGCATGATTGTTTTGAAGTAACTGATTTGTGCACAAAACCTAGACCTGAAATTAGAGATACCCGACTGGAAGAGAATGACCAAATTGTCTTTGTTGATGGTTCTTGTCTGAGAGACAATGCAGGGACACTGAGAGCAGGATATACAGTGTGCACAATTACTGGTATTTTAGAAGCTTCTTGGCTTCGAGGAGTGTATTCTGCCCAAGTAGAGGAACTGGTAGCCTTTACTAGAGGGTGCCATGTTTCTGCTCAGCTGAAAGTTACAATCTATACAGATAGCCAGTACGGATTTGGAATAGTACATGATTTTGGCCAGTTGTGGACACAGAGAGGTTTCATGACCTCTTCTGGTTCACCAGTGAGAAATGGTGAAAGGATTAAAGAACTGTTACATGCTATTCAAATGCCTGAAATGATTGCCATGCTGAAATGCAGTGCACATCTGCAGTTGCAGGACTTCGTATCATTGGGAAATGGATATGCGAATCAAGTCGCAAGGTTTTGTACATTGAACTGTATATTTTTCAAAGATAAGTGGTAAATGTTACCTGAAGAAGACGAAAGATGTCCAAGTTTGGCATTGAAAGTAATCGACACATTGAAGGAATTGAAAATACTGCAGAATAATGTTGACATGGAGCAAAAATGTTCAGGGAGAAAAATAAAATGTGTGCAAAGACAAGATGAGTTGTAGGTTTCAGAAGAGGGTCAATTGGTTTTGCCAAATAGTCTGTTGTCTCAAATGGCTAGGTATTATGATGGTCAAGCACATGTTGGGAGGGATGCCATGATTCGGTTTTTCAAACATGATTGGTTCAACCCAAGGTTTAGACAGGTTGCTGAAACAGTTTGCCATTGTTGTGTCATTTGCCAACAATTGAACGCGGGAAAAGGGACAGTCGTTAATTTGAGCCACATTGGAAGAGCACGAGGTCCATTCAGCAGAATGCAGATGGATTTTATTGAGATGCCTGTGTGTGGAGGTTTGAGATACGTGTTGGTGATTGTTTGCATTTTTAGTCACTGGATTGAAGCTTACCCTACATGAAGAAATGCAGTCTCACGTTAGCGAAACTACAGTTTAGGTAACAAATACCGTGTTTCGGGTTTCCGATCTCTTTAAAATCAGTTAGGGGAAGTCACTTCAACAATGAAGTAATTAAATTACTGTGTGCAGCATTGAACATTGAGCAGAAGTTGCATTGTAGTTACCGCCCTGAAGCATCAGGACTAGTGGAGCAGATGACTGGTACCTTGAAGTCAAGAGTTGCAAAGATGTGTGCATCCACAAATCTGAAATGACCTGATGCATTGCCTTTAGTTTTGATGACATTGAGAAACACACCCAAAAGGAAGGCAGGATTGTCGCCACATAAGATCCTTATGGGCCGAGCCATGAGGTTGCCAGCGGTGCCTGCAAATGCACCTGTCAACATTACAAATGATATGGTGTTGGACTACTGCAAATGTCTGGCTGATGTAGTTTGCTCTTTCCCTCAACAGGTGGAGGCTACCACACTGCCATCTATCCATGACCCAGGGCACAACCTGAGAGCCGGAGACGGGTTGTGGTACGGAAACACATGAGGAAAACGTGTTTGGAGCCTCGTTGGAAAGGACCATTTCAGGTAGTTCTGACAACTACCACAGCTGTGAAGTGCACTGGGATTCTGAAATTGGATCCATGCCAGTCACACAAAGATCATGAGGATGAAGAGTTGTTGAGAGTACCAACAACAGCGGAAGAAGTCTCAGGGCTGGAAAGAGAACAAAGAGGAACTGAGACCGGATCTGAGCCTGTTGGGGACAGTTCTGTCACTTCTGTGAGAGACGAAGGAAAAGACCTCCTGGAGGGTGACGGAGAGCCTATCTCAATTGAGGCAGCAGTAGAGCCTAGTCAGAGGAGGGCTTTCCCAGAAGCAGACGATCTTGAGAGACAAACAGAGCAATTACCAGACCCAGAGAGGAAAGGAGTTGAGGTGGATCAAAGTCACTGAGCTCCAACTCCTCCTGAACCTGTTGCAGGTCCGTCAAGAGAAAACGCCGCACAACAAGGGGAAGTTTCAAGTTTAACTCTGAAAAGAACACTGACAAATGGTCCATTGAAAGGAGATAAGTGGCCGGAGTTGCAAGGAACGGGAAAGGAAGTGGTTGTTGAGACAGCAATCGAGGAAGAAGTAAAAACAACAAGGAAAAAAGATCTAAGTGAATTGAATGGTGATCGAAAGTTGAAAGCAAAGAGAATAGCAAGTCGAAGATATGCAGGTCCTTAATGGGCATACGCAACTACAAGTGAGTGGCAGCAAGAATTTTTTTCTTTTTGTTTTGATAGAGACATTTCGGGTCAATATTTTGGCACTTGAAGGAAGTTGATGAACTGAACTGTTGAAACAATCTGAGAGATTTTTTTTTAGAAAGAGACTGTTGAAACTAACCAGAAAAGACTTTGATAGCCTGATTTGACTTTTGAAACCTGATTTTGACAAGCTGCTTACCGATTTCGAAAAGGGATTCTGAAAGTGAAACTGAGAGCTGTAAATAACTGCTGAAAGGAGATTTTGTTTTGATTTGCTGCAGTTTTCACAAGTTTTCTTCTGCATTCTGGTTCTTTACAGATCATGGGTAACATTAGTCAGCAGGGTAGGAATGCTAGGTGCTGTAAAAATATGAGTATTGGTTTGGCGATTGTTTGTGGGATATTGTTTATGGTGTTGATTGTGGGTATGTCTGTTCTTGATAAGAGTGAAGCCAACCATACTTCTGCTTTTAAGGCAACTACTGTACTAATGGCAATAGAGAGGTTCAGGATAGATAAGAAGTATTTGCATGAGGGTACTAATGCGCAAGGAGAACTTTCTTCCAATGTCTTCTGTCGCTATTTGAGAGAGTATGTTGAGGCGATGGATACGAGGAATTGTTCTATGTGTACGCAGATTCCTTCATCAGTTGAGGAAGGAGTTACGTACCAAGGTCTGCCACTAACATATAGAATAAGTTGTAGTCTGCAACTAACAAGATTTTATAACCAGGAGTACATCCAGTTTTTTTACTCAAATTATGAAGAGGTTTTTTCGTTTGTCCCTATAATTAGGTATTTGGGTAGAGTAGCTGAAGATAATGACATAGTATTAGTTAGAGGTTTCTTTGAACCTACATTGAAATTTGGCACAGTTAATGCACACTGCAATATTTTAACATGCTTGCTTACACCTTTAGAGAAGAGCTTTAGATCACACAGATGACAGGAGAAAGGTGTTGAAGGATAAGTTACAAAAAAGCTTAGCGAAAAGAACTTACAGGAATGATTATGCTTATGGTGCAATTAAAACGCAAGGGAAATTAGCTCTAGATGCACAACACGTAGGGAAACTTTGCATATATAGACCTAAATCACGCGCTGACACTTTGTTTGTGGGAATGAGTGAATGTAAACATGTTGCTTTGTTTCAGAGTAAATGGATGTTTATGTTTAATGGACAGGACCTGGCGATTCCTGCGATTTATTAGATCTGTGGTCCTAATGCTTATTACCATCTTCCAAGAGGATGGTATGGGACATGTTATTTGGGAATAGTTTTCCCGAAGATTTTTCAAATGAATGATTTGAAGAATTTTCTGAAAGTGACTGAATTACATCATATGACACAGAGGAGGGAGTCACCTTCTGGTACAGTGTGAGATAGATTTCGAGCAATGATTTCTTCAGTAGGAGTTGTTCTGAATTCAATAAAGATTCAAAAGTTGTCTACTATTGTGGATAACATGCTGACAAATTTTTCAGGAGCCATACTTCTGATAGATACTGAATTAGCTGCTGAAAGAGCTATGACTCTTCAGGATCACCTTGCTTCAGACATTCTCTTAGCAAAGGATGGCAGAGTGATTAATTCTAGGCATTGTTGCTCGTATATTCCTAATAATAGTAAATAAATTAGAGACTTAGGGGGTCATTCTGACCTCGGCGGTAAAAGGCGCTTACCGCCGGTCAGAAGACCGCCATAACACCGCCGCGGCTGCAGTAAACTGCCATGGTCATTCTGACCCGCAACTGGCAAACCGCCAAAAACCCGACATCCACAAAAGTCCGCCACACCAAAGGCCAGCGTAAAACTGGCAATGACCAAACCTCCACCGTCACGCCAACAGAAATACGCCCATTCGATTCCGACCCACGAATCCACGCGGCGGTCTTTCAACCGCTGTATTCCATTGGCGGTACACACCGCCGCGGTCAAAATACACACACATATACAAAACACAGCCACATTGGACAATTTAAAATACACACACCTGATACACACAACACTCCCACACACACAATACAATATAAAACACACACCCACATTACCCACAAACCCTTACGACCAAAAAAAAACGACAGAAAGCCAGAGAGAGACAGCACAGAAAAGAGAACACCATCACACAGAGGCAAACCACACCATCACCCACATAATATCCACGCACAAAACACCACACATCACCACACTCACCACACTCTACTACACATACACCACCGCACACCTCATCCACACCACCCCATGCCACCCCAAAGACACCCCCGGTTTTCAGACGCTGAACTCCGGGTCATGGTGGAGGAAATAGTTCGGGTAGAGCCCCAGCTCTTCGGGACACAGGTGCAGCACACCACCATTGCCAGGAAGATGGAGCTATGGCAAAGAATAGTGGACAGGGTCAACGCTGTGGGACAGCATCCACGAAATCGGGACGACATCAGGAAGCGCTGGAACGACCTACGGGGGAAGGTGCGTTCCATGGTATCAAGGCACAACATCGCGGTGCAGAAGACTGGCGGCGGACCCCCATCTACTCCCCCAGAATTTGCAGCATGGGAGGAGCAAGTCTTGAACATCCTGCATCTTGAAGGCCTCGCAGGAGTAGCTGGAGGAATGGACTCTGGTAAGTCAGCCCTTCACCACTTCCCCCCCACCCCACCTGCATCCCAAATCATACCCCCACCCTCACCCCCACCCCCATCACCCCAAATCCTTGCAAATGGCTCACCATCACAACCCACCCATCCCAACACCTAGCCCTGCATGCGTCCACAAATAATGGACACCCATCACCAAAGCATGCCCACTGCACATACACATCTCCCCCACAAGCCACCCCCACAAAGCCCCCACACAGGAATGCCAGCCCTGGGGTACACGGGCACCCACCCATTGTACGATATGGCACACACTGAAGCAATAACCATACTTCTATACCCCTGCAGGACCCGAACGCCACCACACCGCCCAGGAGGGTCCAGAAATGTCCATCCCACCCCAGAAGAGGCCACCAGTGATGACAGCAGCTCTGTCTCCCTGGACCCAGATGACCAGCCCGGCCCATCGGGGACCTTGGGACAGTCGGTTCCCCTCACACAGCCACAGGAGACCTAACCCCCTCTGGGAACACCAGCACAGCTCCCACTCAGCGGGCCCATGCCTCTGTCTCCAGGACACGTCAATCAGCGGTCTGTCCACCACTACAGGGCACCCAGGTTAACCCACCACCCCAACAACAACAGGGACCTGGGGGCAGTGGTAGTGGGCACACGGTCCAGGGGGCAGAGGCCCAGGAACACAGGGGAACTGGGAGGGCTGCTGTGCGACAGGGGGGGACAGGCCCAGGGAACCCACTCTCCACGAGGCCCTATCCTCCATCATGGGAGCATACCACCACTCCCAGGAGACAATGGCGACGGTACTGGCCAGGTTCCAGGAGATCGCGGTCATGCAGGAGCAACAGTACATGGGGTTCAGGGAAGAACTCCGAAGCATCAGTTCCGCAATGGGCACCATCGTCGGGGCACTCAACCAGATTGTCACCACATTGCGGGACCATGTGGCACCACAAAGGGCCCCTGTCACTAGCATGGACCAAGAACAGGCTACCACCTCTGCCGGCGCTAGTGGACAGGAGGCCCCCACACAACAACAGGCCACCAGAACCCCACCCCCTGCAGAAGAAGAACCACCCCGCAAGCGGGGCCTGAGATCTCGAAAGAAGACAGAGTAGGATTCCAAAACACCCGCCAGCAAAGGATACCCCCTGATGTTGTCCCACTGTCCCACATTGTCACCCTGTCCAACCTTAAACTGCCCCTGCTCCATCCTTCCACAGGCATATGGACAATGCACCTGTGAGACTGAAAATCTGGACTCTGCCATGGACATTCCTCCACCATCACCCATCACCGATTTTCAACCATGTCCCTAAATTCAACACTTTAATAAAATCACTTATTGCACAAAAATAATCAGGAGTCTGGCTGTATTGTGAACAAATGTATTAGACATAACGGTGGCAAAATGTCCAGTTACATAGTGATGAGAACATACCACTGTCACACAGCTGTAGTCCATGGGGAAACAAAGCAGAGGTCACGCAGTGGGGCCCACATCTCTGAAATTTGAAGGGAAAGTCACAACTCAGTTAACATACACTGGGGGAATAGGCCAGACAGTAGAGAGGCAGGAGACTGTAAGTAATTGTAAAATGCCGGTGTTGATTCTTACCTGTGTGTTATTGAAAATACTGTAGTATCACTCTGTCCCTGTTGTCTGTGTCGGCCCCGTCGTCTTCCTCCTCTTCACTCTCCACAGTTTCCACCGCTGCTACAACACCTCCATCTGGACCATCCTCCTGCAGGAAAGGCACCTGGCGTCGCAAAGCCAGGTTGTGAAGCATACAGCAGGCCACGATGATATGACACACCTTTTTTGGTGAGTACATTAGGGATCCACCTGTTATATGCAGGCACCTAAACCTGGCCTTCAGGAGGCCGAAGGTCCGCTCGATCACCCTCCTAGTACGCCCATGGGCCTCATTGTACCGTTCCTCTGTCCTGGTCCGGGGATTCCTCACTGGGGTCAGTAGCCAGGACAGGTTGGGGTAACCAGAGTCACCAATTAGCCACACACGATGTCTCTGTAGCTGTTCCATCACATAAGGGATGCTGCTATTTCGCATGATGTACGCGTCATGCACTGACCCAGGGAACTTGGCATTTACATGGGAGATGTACTGGTCAGCCAAACAGACCACCTGGACATTCATCGAATGATTACTTTTTCTGTTCCTGTACACCTGTTCACTTTCTCTGGGGGGAACCAAAGCCACATGTGTCCCATCAATGGCACCAATGATGTTGGGAATATGTCCAAGGGCATAGAAATCACCCTTCACTGTAGCCAAATCGCCCACCTCAGGGAAAACAATGTAGCTCTGCATGTATTTCATCAGGGCAGACAACACTCTGGACAACACCTTTGAAAACATAGGCTGAGACATCCCTGATGAAATGGCCACTGTAGATTGAAATGACCCACTTGCCAAAAAACGGAGTACTGACACCACCTGCACTAGAGGGGGGATCCCTGTGGGTTGGCGGATGGGTGACATCAGGTCTGGCTCCAGCTGGGCACACAGTTCCTGTATAGTGGCTCGGTCAAGTCTGTATGTCAGTATGACATGTCTTTCTTCCATTGTCGACAGGTCCACCAGCGGTCTGTACACAGGAACATTCCTCCATCTCCTCGCAAGTCCCAGTGGACGGTGCCTAGGAAGGACAACAGCGAGCACAGAGTCAAGCAACCCACAGGTACATTCCCACAGCTTGCACAGTACACGATTCTCTATGCAGTGAATGGATTGTATGAGTGGCAATGCAAGGCCTAGGCCTGTGTGACGCAGTAGAAATTAAGCCATGTGGGCCCTTGAAATGGCGGCTGCCTGACCTGTGAAGTGTGACAATAGGATGTGAGGTCAATGCGCCGGCGCGGCACACTGTGGTGGTAGGCGGTCGAAGACCGCGGTGCAAAGCCGCATTGGTTAACATTGAACCCTATGGGTTTCAGGAGCCAATGACGATGTGCGCCGGCGGTTGCGGTACGCACCGCCGCGGTACGCACCGCTGCAGCCGTGACCGCCATTTTCTAACTGATTAATCACTCGAGACCTGATCATCCACAGGAGAGGACCTATACTGCAAGTGCTGCTGTGACCTCGGTCTGGAAGAGACAATGGCTGCTGCGACTGGGGAAAGGGCCCCTGCCTTCACTTCTAAAGAATTGGAGAAACTCGTTGATGGGGTCCTCCCCCAGTATGCGCTACTCTACGGTCCTCCAGACCAACAGGTTAGTACACTGGGACCATGCTTTGTGGCCAATGCCTGGGTTGAGTGGGGTGAATGAACGACGGTGCGGAGGGGAGCGAATGAGGCATGCATCAAACAACAGATGAGAGCATGTGCCACATGGCAAGGGTGGGGAGGGGGGGCCACTAACATCGA
The DNA here is from genome assembly GCF_031143425.1 of Pleurodeles waltl. NCBI lineage: Eukaryota > Metazoa > Chordata > Amphibia > Caudata > Salamandridae > Pleurodeles > Pleurodeles waltl. Next base: position 496,447,620 of record NC_090442.1, on the reverse strand, counting down.
GCATGCAGAAAATGTTGATTTTTTTTTTCTCTCCCTGTACGTGTCACATAGGTCAGCGCCCATCAGAAAATATACATTTGGCGTGCCATCGCCAAGGACGTCCGGAGCCTGGGGGTCCACAACAGACGGGGCACCCACTGCCGCAAGAGGTGGGAGGACATCCGCCGCAGGAGCAGAAAGACCGCAGAGGCTCTGCTGGGGATGGCCTCCCAACGTAGGAGGGGTGCCAGTCGTCAATTGACCCCCCTGATGTCCCGGATCCTGGCGGTGGCCTACCAGATTTGGATGGGCGCGTGAGGTCATCACAGCAGACACAAGGGGGTGAGTACAAGCACATTCTGCTATCTTAGCGCGCAGTGGAGGTGTCTGGGTGGGGAAGGAGGGATGTGGGTATCCCTAGGCCAGGGCGCTTTCTGTAGGCTAGTCCCCTCCGTAAGGCATGGCCCTGTGCCCCCGCCCCCCACCTCTGTAGGGTACCAAGCACAGCTATCCATGGCCCTGTGTCACCTATGTGTGTAGTTGTTGTCCTTTGGCTTGTAGTCCAGGTCTCACTGATTGACAAGTGTACCCCAAGTGCGCGGCGTAGTGCAGGGGGCTTCTGTGTCTGTCCTCTCCGCCAACTGTGTTGCCAATGCATGCACTCAACATGTCTTTATGTTCCCCCCCCTTTTTTTGCTCTTCCTGTTCATGTATGCATTAGCATCATCTGGCGGAGGAGAAGTGGCATTGGAGCATGAGGGAGCTGCATCTCACATGGCCCCGGAGGGCCATGCAACGGACTCTGATATCACCAGTGAGACGGAGGGCGAGGGGGGCTCCACAACGGGGACACGTGGAGACATCAGTGACACCGACACGTCCTCGGAAGGGAGCTCCCTTGTGGTGGCGGCAACATCCGTGCCCACCGCAACAACAGGTACAGCCGCCACCCAGCGCACCAGCTCCACCCTCCAAGCAGCCCCTCAGCGTTCGCCCCGTGCCCGCTCCCACACCAAGGCGGGCATCTACTTCGCCCCAGGCCCCTCAGGCCCTGCCCCAGTTACCCCTGCTGCCCTCAGTGAGGAGGTCATTGACCTCCTCCGGACGCTCATTGTTGGGCAGTCTACCCTTTTGAATGCCATCCAGGGGGTAGAAAGGGAGGTGCATCGGAGCAATGCATACCTGGAGGGCATTCATTCGGGTCAGGCTGCCCATCAGCGATCGTTCAACGCTCTGGCCTCAGCACTGACGGCAGCCATTGTCCCTGTCTCCAGCCTCCCTCCTCCAACTCCCTCCACCCAGTCCCACTCCCCTGTTCCTCTGCCTATCCCAGACACACCTACAGACCAGCCTGCACACACCTCAACACCCAAGGGCAGCTCATCCAGACATAAGCACCACACATCACAGAAGCATTCACACAAGCAACATCCACATGCAGACATGCCAACAGCCACTGCCTCCTCTGTGTCCCCCTCCTCCTCGTCTCCCTCCTCCCTCCCTGTGACGTCTCCACTCACACTTGCATGCACAACATCATCATCCACTACGCCCATCACCAGCACACCCACCAGAACACTCCGCACACGTGCAGTCACCACCCCCACTGCCATTTACACGTCCCCTGTGTCCTCTCCCACTGTGTCTGTAACCCCCTCATCCAAACCACACAAACGCAGGCAGCCACCCACCCAACAGCCATCCACCTCACGACAGCCTCCGTCACAAGCACCTGCACCCAAAGATAGCACACTTGACTCTCCTACAACCACATCCTCTTCCTCCACTCCCATACCCACTCCACCTACCCTTCCCATTGCTCAGAAAAAAAAAATCCTCTCCAAAATGAACCTCTTTCCATCACCTGACCCACTCCCTCCATCTCGTAAAAGTCCAATCAGCACCTCAGCCACCACAACCCCTGGACCTACAAGGACCATAGTCCAGGGATATTGGAGTCCACCACCTTCGAGGGCAGCCACATCGGCCAGCAGCAAAGGGACAGCCAGCCCACCCTGTGGGAAAAAATAAAAAAAGGGAAGGCCCAGCGCGAGAGGACAGAGACGGCAGCCTCCACAGCCACCACCCTGGCACCGTCAGGAAGTGGGGTGCCACCTGGCACATCTAAAAAGGGAGGCAAGGGCCACAGAGACTCACAGAAGGATGGCAAGGGCAGCACGACCGACAAGTCCGGCAGCAGGCGAGCAGCCCAGGAGGGCCCAACCAGCCCCATTCCTGGGGTGAAGGTGGACACCCACGGGCACGGGATACTAGCACAGGGGGGCCCCGCAAGCGGAAAGTCGGATGGCGAGTGAACACCATCTATTGTCTGGATCTGGTGCCCTGGAGACACATGTGAAGAACCGCTGAACAGGGCCCTTCAAGACCAGCACCGCTGGACAGGGCCCTTCAAGACCAGCACCGCTGAACAGGGCACCGCCGTCTCAAGAACCGCTGAACAGGGCCCTTCAAGACCAGCACCGCTGAACAGGGCACCGCCGTCTCAAGAACCGCTGAACAGGGCCCTTCAAGACCAGCACCGCTGAACAGGGCACCGCCGTCTCAAGAACCGCTGAACAGGGCCCTTCAAGACCAGCACCGCTGAACAGGGCCCTTCAAGACCAGCACCGCTGAACAGGGCCCTTCAAGACCAGCACCGCTGAACAGGGCACCGCCGTCTCAAGAACCGCTGAACAGGGCCCTTCAAGACCAGCACCGCTGAACAGGGCCCTTCAAGACCAGCACCGCCGAACAGGGCACCGCCGTCTCAAGAACCGCTGAACAGGACCCTTCAAGACCAGCACCGCTGAACAGGGCACCGCCGTCTCAAGAACCGCTGAACAGGGCCCTTCAAGACCAGCACCGCTGAACAGGGCCCTTCAAGACCAGCACCGCTAAACAGGGCACTGCCGTCTCAAGAACCGCTGAACAGGGCCCTTCAAGACCAGCAGCGCTGAACAGGGCCCTTCAAGACCAGCACCGCTGAACTGGGCCCTTCAAGACCAGCACCGCTGAACAGGGCCCTTCAAGACCAGCACCGCTGAACAGGGCACCGCCGTCTCTGCACCGTTCCGCTGGGCCCTTCCTCTCAAGCACCGCTCCGCTGGGCCCTTCCTCTCAAGCACCGCTCCGCTGGGCCCTTCCTCTCAAGCACCGCTCCGCTGGGCCCTTCATCTCAAGCACCACTCCGCTGGGCCCTTCATCTCAAGCACCGCTCCGCTGGGCCCTTCCTCTCATGCACCGCTCCGCTGGGCCCTTCCTCTCAAGCACCACTCCGCTGGGCCCTTCCTCTCAAGCACCGCTCCGCTGGGCCCTTCCTCTCATGCACCGCTCCGCTGGGCCCTTCCTCTCAAGCACCGCTCCGCTGGGCCCTTCATCTCAAGCACCGCTCCGCTGGGCCCTTCATCTCAAGCACTGCTCCGCTGGGCCCTTCATCTCAAGCACCGCTCCGCTGGGCCCTTCCTCTCAAGCACCGCTGGCCCATTGGCAGAAGGGGCAGGGCCGGATCAGTGTCGGGCAGGGCTGCACGATACACTCTGGGCACCAAGACTCCTCCAGTACCAGTGAAGTCTGAAATCCACTTGTGTGACTGTGGCTTTGCACTCCCCAGGATGGCACAGTGGGCAGGCCACCCACTGGAGAGACTTGTGAGACTGTGGCTTTGCACTCCCCAGGATGGCACAGTGGGCAGGCCACCCACTGGAGAGACTTGTGAGACTGTGGCTTTGCACTCCCCAGGATTGAACAGTGGCCATGGAGGCCCCTCGTGGATCTAGAGTCGTGGACTCATCTGGCTGAGGTGCCCCCCCTTCTCTTCCCCCTGAGTTGCCTGTAGTTTTACTATCTGATGCCCCTGCAGTGTTCTCTCCAATGGATTCGGGTCTCCTGTGTGGGCTTTGCCCATGTGTAGAGGACCATTGGCCCACGTACGATGACTGTAAGCCAATTTTGACGGGACAATTTACATAAGTGTATATAGTTATGGTATGTCGAATTACTTACTTACTTACAATATATTTGGATTTCGATATCATATTTTTTTGTCTTTGCATTCTTCCGGGGGGTTTGAGGGGTGTCACTCTGCGTTGTTGCTCTGCATTGGTGTGTAGGTAGTGGGGGGGGTGGTTGTGTCACGTATGTGTGTGCCCGTAGCCTTTTCTCCTCCCCCCTCCCCTGTGTCATAGGTGCAGTACTCACCGTTGTCTTCTGCGCCGGCGTTCGTGCTCCTGGTAGAGGAGCAGGTAGACAATAGCTGGTAGGATGTTTAATTCGGGTTCCATGCTGTCCAGATTCCTCGTGGAGTGTGTAGAGGTGAGCGTTTTCCCGTTCGTAGTCTGTTTCCGCCGTGTTTTTATCGGCGGGGCTCCCGCCCCGGAAAAGGTGGCGGATTGGTGAGTTGGAATAGGGTGGGCGGTACATTGTCTGCCGCCTGCCTGTTGGCGGTGACCGCCGCGCTGTTTTTTTGTCCCGCCGTGGCGGTCGGAGTGTTAAAGTTGCGGTCTGTGTTGGCGGTTCCCGCCAGGGTCAGAATTCAATTTTTTTGACCGCCTGCCTGTTGGCGGGTTGGCCGCCGCTTTAACACCGACCGCCAGGGTCTGAATGACCCCCTTAATCACTAATCTGACTAATGAAAGTGCTGATTTGAGAGAATTGAAAGAACCAGGTGTTTGGGAAAAGGTTGGCAAAGGTTTAGATTCAGTGGGAAATTGGCTCAGCAACATTTGGAATGGGATTCTTTTGAAAATATTGCAGGGGATATTCATTTTCATGGTTTGCCTATTTGGAATATGGGTAATGCGTAAATTGTACAAAATAATTAAATGGAAATGGTCAGAGAATGAACAGAGGAGGGAAGAAAAGCAAAGGCAACAATTGTTTAGGGCAAATTCAAAAAGGGAACACAAGTAGAAAGGGGTTGAATTGACAGAATTTTAGCTGATGCAAAAATTTATGGGTGATAGTTTAGTGGGATCAGAGGAGGGATTGCTTTCATAGGTGTTTTACTAAAAATGACTGATGAGTGTTCATGTATTCTGAGTAATAGATTTGTGTAGAAAATATAATAACGTAGAAAAATAATGCATACATTTGAAAATGTGATCACAATGAGTGGCCATCAATGTTCACGAAGTGTATTTATTAATGGCATTAATATGAAATGTTGAGCATATGTTTGATTAATGTAGTAATATGTCATATTAAGGGTTATGCATTATGTATTAGCTTTATTAAATATAGGCCTTAACTTAGCGAGGGTCATGGCCTACTTGCCTGGCCTCATGTCAAGCTGTATTTCTTAACATTTATTAAATGGCTGTCCTAGAGAGTTAACATGTGATTTTCCATTTTATTGTGTAAATGTGCTCATACCTGAGAATCTTTTCTCATGAGAACCAACTGCTTGAAGATGCTGTTCTTGCTAAATGTAACATTATATATGTAATCTGCTTGAGACTGACTTTCTCAGGAGGAGAACAATGGAGACACTGACTGGAGTAGAAGATGCAACAATATTGTTACCTGATGATATGAACATTGCAGAAGAAACCAATCAGCGACATGTGAACGGAGTCCTGTTAGGATTCATAGATATGGAGTTTTAGTTTTAGTGGACAAAGTGTGAACATGCGACCCCTTGACCAATAGGGATTTGGGAAATGGTTTTAGTGAATTTAACTTAACAGGACTGCACCGAGAGAAAACAACAACTGCCCATTTTCTTGCTGGCCGAAAGGTCAATATTTTCTTGTGCGTCTTGACAAGAGACGTGCTTGACTTTAATGCTTAAAGACTTTGCGTTCTCTGAACTTTGATGCTGAATCCTGATGCCTTTCTGACCGAACTGATGTCCTGATGACGAAGACTATCTTAGCTTGCCGATCCAAATGAGGAGAGGTATTATTGTACACATGTGTTTGTTATGCCTATTTGCTTTTTCTTTCTAAGTACCAACTGCACTGTTTTGATAGAGCCATAGTTAGACGTTTTCCAAATCTGTGTTCCAAAATTGTTTTACATGAAGACCAACATGCTAATGCTAATCTGGTGTTAGTTAAGGCTTCCTTACTCAGCTAATAGGGAATAATGTTTGATGAATTTCTCTGCTGAATCTAAATGTATATGATGTTGTTTGCACAATTGTTCTTGTTATTCATTTGCATCATAACCTTAGAATGTGTAATAGTTCAAGCTTTGATTAGACTGATGTTCTTCCGCAGATTTGAACAGCCAGTGTTGTTTCTGTAAGTGTATCATTTGATTTTGAGATTAATTTACATGACGTTAGCATTGTTAATATAGGGAAATAAATATTGTAACTTTTACTAAAAGGTGTGGTTATTCACGACTGAAAGGTCATGGTGTGTGACAATTACTGACTCCAATTGATTATTAATGTCACTGATTATTGTGGATTATTGATATTGTTTATTGATTATTGATTATTGATCTGCATGTACTGGAGTTATGGTGTGATCATCTTAATTGTGAGTCCAAAGGTTAATTGACCTATTTGCGTCCCTTTGTAAGTTTATTTATTAAGGTCAGACGCGCCAGCAAGAGTATCAAAATACTTTACTGAGCAATAACCATAACAACCAGCCAGGGATCCAACTGACAGGAAGCATGAAATAACTATATTAGACCGTGCAGAACTTCCATAAGGTGCTGGAAACTTATGCTAGCTCTCCCCCCAACTCCAGCCACCAGAGATGAGCACTTTGTGGCTATTTGGGGTACTTTGTGCTTAGGTCCCCATAGATTTTTGTCCACCTAAGGTATCCATGCCAAATGTGCATCTTTTTTTCCAACATACTGGGGATTCTACAGGTACCCAGGGTTTGAAGATTACCCTGGAGGGGACTGAGAAATTAACCAAATTACAGCTAAATGTTGGGGTTTTTGGGAAAAATGGAAAAAGGTGCGGCAGAATAAACCTTCTGTTTTTTTCCTGCAAATGGAATCCACAAAGGGTTTGCAGTACTACAATCACCATCTTCCCAGCTTTCAGAAACAGACAGACTTGAATCATGAAACCACATTTTTCAACACAGTTTTGGCATTTTATTGAGAGATAGACCATTTTTCCTGTTCTCTTGCTTTCAACCACCGGCCAGTTAGTGGTAGAAATGGGTTTAAAACCACTGGTGGATCTTGGAAAGCTATACATTTCTGAGAAGAAGGCAACATTCTGAATTCAGCAAGGGGTCATTTGTTTAGATCCTTCAAGGTTTTCGTATAGAAAGTAACAGTTGAAATAAAAAAATATTTAAATTTAGGTAGAAAAAATTTAGGTACATTTTTATCTGTAACTTCTTCTAGCTATGGCAGATTTTCAAAACCACTACATTTGCAGAACCCTTCTTTTTAGGTGCGACGCCGTTAACAGACTGAGTAAACATTCTCCGTTGCCTGCTGAAGGCTTATCATGGTTTTCAGATACTTCTTTCATCTTGTGTTATGTTACCTTCTATAAACATTAGTGGTCATTGGAGCTTAATAATACAACTTGACACTTCCACAAGTTGGATCCTTGAAAAAGTCAATTCTGACAAAACACGTGTCGGCTGTTGTTTTTCCGAATGTGAGAATTGTATTGGCCTTTTGACACCGTGCCCATTGTGTCTTACTGGGCCAGGTGATGTTTTTCCTGAGACACCACAGAGGAATAAATTGAAATTTCTACATATCTGCGATGTGCCGTGGCTTTTCTTCCTCCTACATTTGCAGAACCCTTCTGATTGTGGGGGTATGTAGGGCTCACCAAAACAAAAACCCTAGGTATCCAGACCCAAAAACTGATCTACTCCTGGCAATGGTTTTTTCACTGTTACCAGGTATACAGATATTAATTTGGTAACATATAAGGAATGAATAATAGGTAACAAGAAAACCTATGTATTACAGAATTGGGCACAATATATGGAGATTAGAAGTAGTGGTTATTTGCACATCTCTGAATTTGTGGGTGCCCATACTATCATTTGAATTAAAGGGTATTTGTCAAAATGACTACTTTCTCATGCGCTGTCTAACATTTGGAAGGTACAAATGCAGAGAAAAACAATTGGTAATAACACTTGTTCTACTATTTTGTGTTCCCCTACGTCTATCCAAAAAAATGGTACCTCACTTGTGTGGGTAGGCCTAGTACCCGTGACAGGATATGGCCTAAGATGCAACATGGACACATCACATTTTTTTAACTGAAAACTGACCCCTTTTTACTATGTACCTATCTGTTGGTTTTGGGCTCTAGCTCAGCCGACACCTACGGAAACCTCCTATATATTTTTGAAAACTAGGCACCCAGAGGAATCCAGGAGAGGGTTACTTGTGTGGCTCTTACCAGGTTCTGTTACACAGAATTCCTTGCAAACCTCAAAGTTTGTCTAAAAAACACATTCACCTCACATTTTATGCTGAGGGGAGACACAAACCTCCTTCCACCCACCATTATCCCATGTTTGCCAGGTGGTGGGGCAGAAAAACTGTTGCCCACTGCAGTTGAGGTGGGGGCATAACCGTGCACATGGTGGTGGGCAGCCACCACCTCTATTTTTTTTAATTCCCTGTCATCCATTGTGCTGTCTACCCCCTCTGGGAGTCTAGTTGGGGGGGGTCAGAAAGACTGTGTTCCCATTTATTTGGAGTAAGGGCATGGCCACACCCATGGTGGACCGTCCCCACCCCTTTTTTTTAAGAGAAATATATTCCCTGGTGTCTAGTGGGCTTTCTAATCACCTGGGGCAAATCAGGAGTAAATACCCTAGCTGCTCCCCAAGGAGGGCAAAAATACTTTGGTCTCCATTTATATGGGGTGGGGGCATGGCTTGCTCGTGGTCAGTAGATTGGGGGTAATAACTCCCATCTGTCCCGTGGTGGCAGAAGGACTGAGCTTATATTGGGGAGGTTAGGGCACTGCCACACCCAAACTGAGCAGCCCCAATCCCCAGACGTTTCTTTAAAAAAAAAACCCTGGTGTCTAGTGGGCTTTCTGCACCTCAGGGGGGCATGCCCCCACCCCACATAAATGGAAACCAAAGTCTTTCTACCCCCATGGGGGCAAATAGGGTAATTACCCCCACATCAGTGGGATTTCCAGTGCTGTGTGCGTGGGCCGCCGGGAGCTGTCTGGCGCCCACAAGCACCGATATGTTGGAGAACTCCCAGCCATCTGACGCATCGAAGGGTTTAAAAGTACAATGATATACAATAAAAATACTAGGACATAACCACTATAGAATTTCATTTCGACAAATCTATTGGCTTTATAGATAAAGGTCTTTTATTCTCTGTTTTCACTCCTCTACTGCCCTTTGGGACATGTCTTGTTTTTGTCCATCTACACAGTGTAGAAAGAAGTTGGGAAAATATTGTGTTCAGGATTGGGCAAATGTACATGCCTTTGTCAGCATCCCTGTAACAATTCTACTTTGGATTTATCTCTACTGAATGGCCAGAGTTACCCAAGCCCAGTCACAGACCACCACAGAGCCTCCCCATCAGGGAACAACGTACCCAAACCTCTGTCCCCAGGACACGTCAATCAGCAGTGTGCCTACCTGTACAGGGACCCCAGGCCACACCTCACACCCAAGACAATCAGGGACCTGGGGTCAGTGGGCACACGGTTCAGGGGGCAGAGGCACAGGCCAACAGGGAAACTGGGAGGAGTGCTGTGCGCCAGGGGGAGGACAGGACCAGGGATCTGAGTCTCCAGGAGGTGCTCTCTGAGATCCTGGGAGCCTATCAACATTCCCAGGACACAATGGGCCAGAAATTAGACAACGTGCAGAACAGGCGGCTGCAGGAGGGACAGTATCAGGGGATCAGGGAGGACTTGCAGGCCATCAACAAAACCCTGATCTCCATAGCAGGGGTGCTGGCAGACATGGCCAACATTAAGAGGGAGGCACTGTCACACCAGTGAGCCCCTGCCACTAGCCAGTCATCTGAACAGCCTCCCACATCCGCTGCCACAAGTGGCCAGGAGGCCCCACCACAGGACTCACAGGCCACCAGCACCCCTCCCCCTGCAGAAGGTGAACTACCCCACAAACGTTCACTGCGATCCAGACAGAAGCCAGAGACACTTGCCAAGACCCCACCAGGAAATCAAACTCTCCTGATTGTTTCCCTTGTGTCCCACTCAGTCACACTGTCCACCTTGAACTGCCATTGCTCCTCTTCCTAAGTTCCCTTGGACAATACACCTGTGCTACAAACAGACTGGAACAATACCATAGACTTTCCTCAATCATCACCCTATCCCATTGCACTTCCCCCCTCTATATATTAGCACTTCAATAAACACCCTTTGATATAAATTGATTTTATGTATGTCATGTATTTCAAATATGTATTGATTGAAACAGGTACAACCAGTGCAAATGAACTGTACATAGAATGAGCATAGAATCAATGACCTGTAGCTGGCTGTTGTGATCACGCCAGGAGTATTTGTCAAATCACCAAGATCTGCAAAATGAATAGCCAGAAGTAACAGTAAGGGGACATTGAAGTGTGAAATACCAGCATGCCTGCGCCACACAGAACACACCCAAAGTTATTGAAATGCAAAGTTGCACTGTCTCACCTGTGTGTCATTGGAAGTACTGACAGATTACAGATGTTCTGTCCACATCCTCATCCTCTGCCTCCTCATCCTCACTGTTCACAGGGTCCACTGCTGCCACAGGGGCATCTCCAGTCTCCTCCTCCTCCAGAAAAGGCACATGTCATCTGAGGGCCAAGTTGTGCATCATGTAGCATGCCACTACTATCTGGCAGACCTTCTTGGGTGAGTAGCACAGGGATCCACCTGTCAGATGGAGGCACCGAAACCTGGCCTTCAGGAATCCAAAGGTCCTTTCAATGATCCTTTCTGGTTCGCCCATGTGCCTCACTATAACATTCTTCTGCCCTTGTCCTGGCATTCCTCACAGGGGTCAGGAACCATGATAGGTTTGGGTAACCAGAGTCACCTGCAAATATTGAGGGAAAACATTTAGCCACACACTATCCTATATGGCCAACAGCATAGGCATACATCAACACATACTGGGTGGGAACCAGGGCTCACCTATTAGCCACACCCTGTGCCTCTGTAGTTGGCCTATCACATTTGGGATGCTGCTATTCCTCAGGAAAAAGGCATCATGCACCAACCCAGGATACCTAGCATTGACGTGGGAGATATACTGGTCCGCCAAGCACACCGTCTGCACATTCATAGAGTGGAACCTCTTACGATTCCTGAACACCTGTTCATTCTGGAGGGGGGGGACAAATGTCACATGTGTTCCATCAATCACCTCAATTATATTGGGGATATGTCCCATTGCATAAAACCCGGCCTTCGCAGTGGCCAAATCCTCAGCCTGGTAAAATCCTATGTAGCTGCACATGTATTTAATCAGGGCAGACAACACTCTTGTCAGCACTATTGAGAACATTGGCTGTGACATTCCTGCTGCCAAGCCCACTGTCACTTGCTAAGAACCAGTTGCCAGGAAATGGAGCACTGATGGCACTTGCACAAGAGGGGGATCCCAGTGGGGTGTCGGATAGCAGATATCAGGTCAGGCTCCAATTGGGCACACAACTCTGTGATTGTGGCCCTGTCCAGTCTATAGGTGAGGATAATGTGCCTGTCCTCAGAATGTAGCCAAGTCCACCAGGGGTCTGTGCATGGCGATATGTCTCCATCTCCTATTCATCCGCAGCGGTAGGTATCTCAGGGACAAAAGAGTGAGGAGGCTGTCACAAACTGAACAATGGAGCCACAACAGTAGTCCGCAATGTGCAAACATTTCATGGGACAGTGTAATTTGTCAAGTATGTGCCTATTTCTCCTGTGACGCAGCATTATTCCATAGGCCTGCCCCCCGAAATGACATCCGCCTGTCCTGTGTGGAGGGACAGGTGGAAGCGAGGTAATTCCGCTGACGTTGTGCACCGTGGCAGGAGACGGTCGGGAACCGCCGTGCAATTCCTCATTGGTTATAATGGGGCCCTATGGGGTACAGTGGTCAATGGTGATCTACACCAGCGGTGATGGTATGCACCACCGTGGACATGACTGCCATTTTCTATCTGATTCCTCACTTGTTTCCTGACCTTCCGTAGGAGATGACCTACACTGCATGTGCTACTGTGACCTGTGTCTGGAACCTACCATGGCCCATGTGACTGGGTAAAGGGACCCAGCCTTCACTTCAGAGGAATTGGAGAGACTGGTGGATAGGGTTTTACCCCAGTACGGACTGCTGTATGGGCCTCAGACCAACAGGTGAGTACACTGTGGGCACGATGCATGTGGCATGAATGCATAGAGGTGTGCGTGAAGGCATTGTGAAAGGGGGGAGGGATGTCCTCTTGGCTGGGTACACATTGAGTGCTGGGCTATGTGTGTGTGCTAATAGTGATGGAAACGGGTATGGTGGGCCATTCATGTACTGGCTGGACTGTTTGTCCAATGGTGTTCTCCTGTCTGTATTGCCTCTGCAGGTTAGCGCCCATCAAAAGAAGAGTATATGGCGTGCCATTGCCAGGGAGGTGCGGACCCTGGGGTTCTAGGCAGGCAGAGCACCCACTGTTGCAAACGGTGGGAGGACCTGAGATGCTGGGCACGGAAGACCGCAGAGGCCCAGCAAGGCAGGGGTGCCTGTCGGACCCTGACCCCCCTGATGGCCCACATACTGACCATGGACTATCCAGAGCTGGATGGGCGCTTGAGGGCATCACAGCAGCCATAAGGGGGTGAGTACAGTGGCTATCATTGTAGGAAATGGCTGGAGGGGTGGTATCTGGGTGGTGGTTGTGTGTCAGTGGGTGCCACTAGGCCAGGTCAGACATAGCAACGTAGGTCCTCTGGTGGCAATGAGTCTGAAGGGGAAATACTGCCTACCTAGCTTGTTAGCATCCACTACTGCTCAGGGCTGTGTGGGTCCCAGGTGTGCTGCAGTTGGCGGTGTGTGCTCCTCCTCATGCCTTGGTGGCTGGCAGTATCACTGGTAGTGCAATGCATAGTGCGTAGGCCTGTTCTCTGTGTGTGAGGGTGCTGTGTACACCAGTGGTGGTGTTGGTGCAGTCATTGATCCAGTGTATCCTTTGTCTCTCTCTCCCCTTTCTTGTTTTGTCATCCTGTCCTTGTGTGCATTAGCATCATCTGGCAGAGGAGCAGAGGCACCAGCGATGGGGGAGCTGCAGCCTACCGGACCCAGAAGGCAGAGTCCACCGACGCTGAGGGGACCAGTGGGACAGAGGGCGAGGAAAGCACCACGGCAGAGACTGGAGGGAACAATACAGACTCAGATACCTCCTCCGATGGGAGCTCCCTGGTGGTGATGGACACTTCTGTGACCACCCCAGCTACAGGTACAGCCACCACCACCCCCCTATTAGCACCGCCCTACCAGCAGCCCCTCAGCGAGTTTCCCGTGCCTGCTCACCCAGGAGGGTGGACATCTCCTTCACCCCAGGCACCTCAGGCCCTGCCCTAGAGACTCCTGCTGCCCTGAGTGTGGAGGCTATTGACCTCCTGAGATCCATCTCTGTAGGGCAGTCAACCATTGTGAATGCCATCCAGGGGCTGGCAACCCGGATGCAGCAATCTAATGCATTCCTGGAGAGCATTCAAGGTGGATTGGCGGCCCAACAGAGATCGATCCAGGCTCTGGCCTCCTCTCTGATGCTAGCCACTGTCCCTGTTTCAACGTCCCCCCTCCAACTTCCACTTCCCAGTCCCTTTTTCCAAAGCCCCAATCCATCCCAAGCACACAGCCGGACAAGCATGCACACAAGACAACACCCAAGAGTGTCACAGGCAAACACAAGCACCACACTTCATCCCACAGGCACGCACACAAACACCATTCAGTTGCAGACACAGCAACATCCACTATTTCCAGAGTCTCCCCCTCCTCCTTCTCCTCCACCTGCCACCCAGTTACGTCCACACTCACACCTGCATGCACTACATCATCATCTACTACCTGCATCAACAGCACACCAAGCAGAACACACACCTCACTGGCAGGCACCTCCACAACATCCATGCACATGTCCCCTGTGTCCTCTCCCACCGTGCCTGTCCCCCTCCTAAAGTACACAAACGCAAGCACTCAGACACCCAACAGCCATCCACCTCACAACAGCATACAGCCCATGCACCTGCACCTAAATCCAGCAGACATACACCTCCAACAACCACTCCCTCATCCTCCACTCCCATTACTTCTCCCTCTTCCCACCCAAATATCAATAAAAAGCTTTTCCTTTTCCAGATTGCCCTCTTCCCTACCCCTCCACCCATCCTACACGTATGGCCAGGGTATCAAGGTCCCAGCCAAGCACCTCAGCCAAACTGTCGACGGGCCCAGTTTCAGCAGCACCCACCTGTGCGGCCTGCCCCCACCAGAACCAGTGAGCAAGACATCCACTCGAGAGACTGTGGCCTTGCACTCCTAAGGACAAAGCGCAGGGCATGTTGCCCCCTCCAGAACCAGTGGGAAAGTCACCAACTCGAGAGACTGTGGCCTTGCACTCCCCAGGACAAAGCACAGAGCTTGTTGTCCCCTCCAGGACCAGCGGGCAAGACACCCACTCGAGAGACTGTGGCCTTGCACTCCCCAGGATAAAGCACAGGGCAAGTTGCCCCCTCCAGAACCAGTGGGAAAGTCACCCACTTGAGAGAATGTGGCCTTGCACTCCCCAGGACAAAGCACAGGGCATGTTGCCCCTTCCAGAACCAGTGGGAAAGTCACCCACTCAAGAAACTGTGGCATTGCGTTCCCCAGGACAAAGCACAGGGCATGTTACCCCCTCCAGAACCAGTGGTCTTGTTTCTGCATCTGGCTGAGGTGCCCCCCTCTCATCCTGAGGTGCCTGCCTATTTGCCAACTGATGCCCCTGCAGTGTTCTCTCCGTATTGGTGCAGGGATCGAGTGGGCCATGGACTATGCCCTGTGGCCCCTGTGAACTGTGGACTGGGCAGAGTCCCTTTTTTGTACATTTGTAGATATCTGTTGCATTGCCACATCGACTTCTTATTTTTGATGTTCATCTTATTACAATAACTTTCGTCAATTCCTGTTGTCCTTGCATTTTTCAGCCAATTATCGGGGACAAATTGATTATCTTGTGCAGCTGGTTGTGTGTATGGCATGTGTGGTGTGTGTTGTGAGTGTGTGTCACTTTCGTTTTCCTCCCCCCCTCCCTTGTGTGCTAGGCGGCTGTGCTCACAGTCGTCATCTTCGCCAGCATTGGTGTTCGTAGTGGAGCATGATGTAGAAGATCTTCAGAAAGACTTGCATTTCTGTTTCCATGGCGGCGTGGTTCTTCTCTGTGTCTCCAGTGGTGAGTCCTTTGAGTTTTGTGCTCAGTTTCTGCCAGGCTTTTGATGGCGTTGGTACCGCTCCAGAAAAAGGTGGCAATTTACTAGGTCATAATATGGTGGGCAGAACTTTGTCTTCTGCCTCGTTTGTAGGCGGCTACCGCCGTGGTGGCTATTGTTTCTGCCCTGGCAGTCGGTGTGGTACATTGGCTGTCTTTCAGAGATTTTACCGCAATGGTCATAATTTGGCTGTAGTTACCACCAGCCTGTTGGCTGTATTTCCGCCACTTTATCACCAACCGCCAGGGTCATAATGAGGACATATGTCTTTTCTCCACTCCCAACTCCTGACAATCATTACTTTTGGTTTCTGGCAATGTTTCGCAGCTCACTTTTATTTTTTATTTTTTTCCTCCATCCTATTGGCTGTACTGGGTGTTTTTTGAGGTGCCTCAACATGATCTTCTGTGGGACCCGTACGTATACTGAGCTTTTTACTATGATAGGATTTTTTGTGCTTCTCACGATTATCATCTCATTATGACCTGCATTCACTATGCGGGCAATCTCAGGCCTTTCTCCCCTTGATTTTCATGATTATGGTACACCTGTTAATAATGGACCATTGCTCCTTTCTCACTAATTTCGAACATTGCGTGGACACTGACGATTTGACCAATGAGTCATTAACCATTTACGTTTTCATTTATGTCTTACTGATTACTACCACTAAATGTTTTTTGTGACTACTACTCCTTTTGAATCTTACTTCTATTGCATTATTTTTTTTAAACATGTCACCTTTGGCATATGGATGATTTATGATTTGAATTGTGAAAAACCACATTTAATACGTTGCATATTCTTGGCTTTTATGGCTATTTTCTGTGCCTGGTTGAGAACTTGACTCATGTTGCTTTTGTCATTATGGCCCTCATTACAACCCTGGCAGTCGGTGTTAAAGCAGCGGTAATACCGCCAACAGGCCGGCGGAAAAAAAAATGGAATCACAACCATGTCAGAAACCACCAACATAGACAGCTACTTTAACACTCCAACCGCCATGGCAGTAGAAACAAACACCGTGGCTGTAACAGCCAACTGACAGGCGGAACACAAGGTTCCGCCCACTGTATTACAACATGCCTATCCGCCACCTTTTCTGGGACGGTACCAATGCCATCAAAAGCACGGCAGAAACAGTACTTGGAACGGAAACCACTCACCTTTCGACACTTTACAAACAACCAGGACGCCATGGAGCCCAAGTTACAGGTCCTGCCGATGCTGGTTTACCTCCTCTTGTATCAGGAGCAGCAAAGACGCTGGTGACCACCACGGTGAGTACTGCACCTAGCACACAGGGGAGGGGGAAGGGAAAAGAGAGTGACACACACACGCAACATGCAACACCCCCACCCTCATTTAAAACACCATACACACAAATACATGCAGAAACATTGTATATACACCCCGTCACCCCCTGGAAGATCGCAAGGACAAAATGAAATGATTGTAACTAGTGTAATCATTGAAATATCAGATAGGCCAAATTCAAATATCAGTAGATACAAATATGTACACCAACTACACAAGTCTGGATATTAATGAAATCATTGTCCGTGTATCAGTGTCCCAAAATGCATGGGCGAAGTCCACACAAGATACCTGACTCGAAACGGAGAGAACACTGCAGGGGCATCAGATGGAAAATAAACAGGCACCGCAGGGGAAGGGGGAAGGGGGGCACCTCAGCTGGATGAACAGACGATGCCACTGCTCCACAAGGGGGCTCCATGCCCCCTGATTGGTCCTGGGGAGTGCAAAGCCACAGTCTCTCAAGTCTTTCCAGTGGGTGGTTTGCCCACTGCTTTATCCTGGGGAGTGCAAAGCCACAGTCTCTCAAGTCTCTCCAGTGGGTGGGTTGCCCACTGCTTTATCCTGGGGAGTGCTAAGTCACAGTCTCACAAGTGGATAACAGTCTCCACTGGTTCTGGAGGGGGCTTTGTGCCCAGAATGCTTCATCCTACCAAGGACTGAGGTAGTGGATGTGAATCTCCACTGGTTCTGGAGGGGGCTTTGTGCCCAGAGTGCTTCATGCTGCTAAGAACTGAGGTAGTGGATGTGAATCTCCACTGGTTCTGGAGGGGGCTTTGTGCCAAGAGTGCTTCACATGCAGTGTGGCAGGTCCCATTCCCTCACCTGGGTGTGTGTGCCACGAGATTGCCTGGGAACAGGTAGCATAATACTCCATGGAGGCAGAGACACGCTCCACCCTGCTGCGACTTCGCCTGCCACCTGCAGGTACAAACAGTGCTGGGAGTCATGTCTCATGTACGCTGGGCAGGGTCCAGGACGTCTCCTGCAGCCTCAGATGGCTGGCCACTGGGGATGATTGCCATGTCAGCTGTGGTGGCACTGTCTGAGCACATCGCAGGGCTGGTGGCGGTGTTTGCGTCGGTGTCTGTGGCGGAGGTGCTGGCGGTGGTGCATGTGTCTGCACCTATTGAGGGACACAGCAGGATGTCTCCTGCAGCCTCGGATGGCTGCCCACTGGGGATGATGCTGGGGACTGTTGCTGAGGCAGCAGATGTGCGGGTGGCGGTGCAGGTGGTGGTGCAGGTGGCGGTGTCCACCGCCGTACAGGTTGATGTTCTGGTTGACAGAAGGGGTGACTCTGGTCCCTCAGCAGGAGCCTCCGTGCCCTGTCCTGACCTGCTCTTCGGCTTGTGTCCCTTCCCCACCTTTGATGTTGCTGCTGGTGCCTTGCCACTGTCCTCTTTTGGCTTGGAAGAGCCCTTGCTTGGTGGTAGGTGCGGCTCCTCCGTCCGGCATGTGGGCACCTACTTCACCTTGGCAGGTGGCGGAATGGCCTGCTCCTTAGCCTCGCTAGGTGGCACACTGGCAGCCCTGATGGGTGCCGCCCGCGATGTGACTTGCTTAGACCACTGTGTTGGATGATTTGGTGGCTGAGGTGCTGGGCTGGGACCTGGACAGCCTGGCCCTAGGGGAAGGACGGGGGGAGGTGTAGGGAAGAGGTCAAAGTTTGCGGGAAGAGTTTCTTAGACACACTGGGACAGGAAGATGGAGGGGGTTTGGGAGTGGGGGAAGAGGTAGTGGTTGTAGGAGGTGTACGTCTGCTGAATTTGGGTGAAGGTGCATGGGTCGGAGGCTGTTGTGAGGTGGATGGCTGTTGGGTGGGTCACAGACACACTGGGAGAGGACATAGGGGACGTGTGAATGGTAGTGGGGTGGTGATTGCACTTGAGTGGTGTGTGGTGATGGGCGTGCTGGTCATGTAGGTAGTGGATGAAGATGTAGTGCATGCAGGTGTGAGTGGAGACGAGACAAGGAGGGAGGAGGAGGATTTGGAGAAAGGGGACACAGTGGAGGCAGTGGATGTTGGTGTGTCTGCATGGGGATAGTGCTTGTGTGAGTGCCTGTGGGATGTGTGGTGCTTATGTTTGCCATGTCCACTCTTGTGTGTCGATGAGTGTGCATGCTGGTCTGATGGTGTGCTTGGGATAGGCTGAGGCACAGGGGATTGGGTCTGGGCAGAGGAAGTTGGAGGAGGGAGGCTGGACACAGGGACAATGGCTGCCATCAGTGCTGAGGCCAGAGCCTGAAATGCTCTCTGTTGGACCGCCACGCCAGAATGAATGCCCTCCAGGTATGCATATGTTTGCTGCAAATGCCTCTCAACACCCTGGATGGCTTTCAAAATGGTTGATTGCCCAACAGTGAGGGGTCTCAGGAGGTCAATAGCCTCCTCACTGAGGGCAGCAGGGCTGACTGGGACAGGGGCTGAGGTGCCTGGGGCGAAGGAGATGCCCACCCTCCTGGGTGAGCAGGCATGGGAAACTCAATGAGGGGCTGCTGGAAGGGCGGTGCTGGTAGGGGGGCGGAGACTGTACCTGTTGATGCGGTGGGCACAGAGGTGCCCACCACCGCACGGGAGCTCCCATCAGAGGAGGAGTCGATGTCGCTGGTGTCTGCTCCTGTACCTGTCGTGGAGCGCCCCTCCCACTCCGTCCCACTGATGCCTTCGGACTCCGTTACTTCACCTTCCAGGGCCATGTGGGATGCAGCTTCCTCCTGCTCCGGTGCCACTGCTCCTCCACCAGATGATGCTGATGTACACAAGGACAGGGTGACAAAACAAAAATGGGGGGAAAGACAGAAGAGACACATGGTCAATGCCTGCAACAGCACTACAGTTGACGGACACAACACACAGGGAGCAGCCCTATGCACTAAGCCATGCACTGACAGGGCAGGGGAAAAGCACATGCCCATAGGGGACCCCATATAGGGCAAATACCACCTTTGGGGTTGGAGTGGGAATGAGGCTGCAAATCAATGGCTCTACCTTTGCGCGTCTGCCCTGGCCTAGGGGAACCCACAGCCCACCTCACCCATCCAGACACATCATCAAGCGCGCAAAATCAGCTGAATGAGAGTTTACTTACCCCCTTGTGGCTGCTGTGATGCCCTCAAGCTCCCATCCAACTCCGGATATGCCACCGCCAGGATCCGGTACATCAGGGGGGTCATGGTGCGACGGGCACCGCTTCCGCGTTGGGAGGCCATCCCCAGCTGGGCCTCCACTGTCTTCTTGGTCCAGCGGCGCAGGTCCTCCCATCTTTACTGGCAGTAGGTGCTCCGTCTATGGTAGACCCCCAGGGTCCGCACTTCCTTGGCGATGGCACGCCAAATACCCTTCTTCTGGTGGGTGCTGACCTAGAGGAAAAGTGAAGTAAAAATGGATGTTACTCCCCCGTACATTTCTTCTCACACACTGGCCACAAACCTCCCACCTTGGCACAGAAATACATACACACACCATCCTCACATGCTGGCCTGTCACCCACCCCTGTCTCTTCCATCCACGACACTCCATACAATCATGTGCCATCCACTATGCACACAGTTTACTCACCTGTTTGTCTTGAGGACCGTACAGTTGCGAGTACTGGGGGAGGACCCCATCCACTAGTCTGTCCAACTCCTCCAAAGTGAAGGCAGGGGCCCTTTCCCCAGACACTGTAGCCATTGTCGCTTCCAGACACAGGTCACAGCAGCACTTGCAGTGTAGGTCCTCTCCTGTTGAAGGTCAGGTATCAAGCGAGTGAACAGATAGAAAATGGCGGTCACGTCCGGGGCTGTGCGTACCGTCACCTTCGGAGTACATCGTCATTGGCTCCTGGAACCCATAGGGCCAAATGATAACCAATGCTGAATAGCGCCGCGGTCTTCGACCGCCTACCGCGAAGGTGTACAACGCCAGCACACTTACCTCATTTCCCCTTGTCCCACCTTACAGGTCAGGCAGCTGCCATTTCAGGGGGCCACATGGCAGGCCAACTAACTGTGTCACACCTATTTAGGCCAGGAATACGGACAGACAAAGGCACATAGAGAAAATGTAAAGTTTGTGCTAAACAAGCCTTGTGAAACCTATGTGTTGTATGACCCTCTGCTCACCGTTCTCCTTCATAGGGCAAGTCCGCTGGGGCAGGTGATGAGATGGCGGCATCCTCAGGTGTAGAGACCCCTGGTGGATCTGTCAACAATGGAAGACAGACACATAATTATCACTTACAGACTTGATCGTGCAACAATCCAGGAACTGTGTGCCCAGTT
The DNA here is from genome assembly GCF_031143425.1 of Pleurodeles waltl. NCBI lineage: Eukaryota > Metazoa > Chordata > Amphibia > Caudata > Salamandridae > Pleurodeles > Pleurodeles waltl. The sequence goes on along the minus strand of NC_090442.1, from coordinate 496,426,661 downwards.
GGAGCCAGACATGATGTCAGCTATCCGCCATCCCACAGGAATACCCCCTCTAGTGCAGGTCCTGTCAGTACTCCATTTCCTGGTCAGTGGATCTTTTCAAACAACAGTAGCCATGGCATCAGGGATGTCACAGCCAATGTTCTCTAACGTGTTGTCCAGAGTGTTATCTGCCCTGCTGAAACACATGCGCAGCTACATAGTTTTCCCTCAGGTGGAGGATCTGCCCACAGTGAAAGGTGACTTTTATGCCCTGGGACATATCCCCAACATCATTGGTGCCATTGATGGGACACATGTGGCATTTGTCCCCCCTTGCAGGAATGAACAGGTGTACAGAAACCGCAAAAGCTACTATTCTATGAATGTGCAGATTGTGTGTTTGGCAGACCAGTAAATCTCTCATGTGAATGCCAAGTATCCTGTCTCAGTGAATGATGCTTACATTTTGAGGAATAGCAGCATCCCTTATGTGATGGGGCAACTGCAGAGGCACCATGTGTGGCTAATAGGTGAGCCTAAAGTCCCCACCCAGCTTAATTTGCTGTCTGGGTATGGGATATTCCCTAATATTTGGAGGATGTCTAATAGTTGTCCCTCGATATTTGCAGGTGACTCTGGTTACCCCAACCTGCCATGGCTACTGACCCCAGTGAGGAATCCCAGGACAAGAGCAGAGGAACCCCACAATGAGGCACAGGGGTGAACTAGGAGGATAATAGAGCACACCTTCGGCCTCCTAAAGGCCAGATTCCGGTACCTCCATCTGACAGGTGGATCCCTATACTACTCACCGAAGAAGGTGTGCCAGATCATCGTGGCCTGCTGTATGTTGCACAACCTGGCTTTACTTATAAGTCCCTAGTAAAGTGCACTACATGTGCCCAGGGACTCTAGATTGAATGCTACTAGTGTGGCTGCAGCACTGGTTGTGCCACCTGCATACGTAGCCCCTTAACCATGTCTCAGGCCTGTCATTGCAAGGCCTGTGTGTGCAGTTTCACTGCCACTTCGACTTGGCAGTTAAAAGTACTAGCTAAACCCTAAACGCCTATTTTTCTACGTATGTCACCATTAAGGTAACCCATAGGGCAGGATGCTATGTAGTTAAAAGGCAGGACATGTGTATGTGTGGTTTATATGTCCTCGTAGTGGAAACTTCTTAAATTGTTTTTTCACTACTGTCAGGCCTGCTCCTTTCATAGAATATTGTTTGAGTGGTAGATTCTGATCAGAAAGGGGTAACGAGGTCATTTTTGGTATGACCTGAACGGTAATACCAAAACCCTGCTTATTGGTAAGGTTGGATTTTATATTACTATTTTAGAAATGCCACTTTTTGAAAGTGAGCAATTCTCTGCACTTAAAATCCCTCTGTGCATTACATCCTGTCTCCAATCCACCTTCGCTTGGCTGGTTGACAGCTCCCTTGTGCATTTCACCCAGACAACCACAAACACAGAATACTCAGTCAAACCTGCACTCATCTGCATACTGAATGGGTCTTCCTGGGCTGGGAGGGTGGAAGGTCTGACACTTACATTTCAAAGGCTAGTGGCCTGCCCTCACATATTGGTCTAACAAACCCCCTACTGGGACCCTGGCAGACAGACCTGTACTGAAAGGGGACCTTGTGCATTTCAAAATCACGCTTTCAATCCTCCCTCACTTCAAAGGCGTTTTGGGGTATATAAACTAGGACTCTGACCCCATCAAATCAGACACTTCTGGACCTGAACCTGTAAACTGTCAAGAGGAACTGCCTGGATGCCAAAAGGACTTATCTGGACGGCTTTGCTGTGAAAGACTACTGCCCTGCTGTTCCCCTGCTGCCTTCCTGGCCTATGACTTTGCTGAGAAGTGCTCTCCAAGGGCTTGGATTGAGCTTGCCTCCTGTTTTCTGAAGTCTCAGGGCCAAAAAGACTTCATCTCTTCAAGGAAACTCCTTGTGCGCTCAAAATCAATGCACAGCCTGCCGGAAAGCACTCACAGCCAAACTGGAACGACGCAGCCCGACTTGCCGAACGAAATTCGATGCACAGCCCTTCTGGATCGACGCAAAGTTGAGCCGGATTGATGCACCCGACTTCCTGAGAGAAGAATCGACGCAGCACCTGCCGTATGACAGAAAATTCATTGCATCGCCTACTGGATCAACGCAACACCTGTGACTTCTTCCTGCAAGCCCAAGACTTTTCCCGCATCGTCCCTGGGCATCAAAAGATCCCCACATCGCAGGGAGGAACCAAGACTGCGAACCGGAAATCAACACAAATCCCCTTGCAGCTTGGACAGAAACAACGCATCGTTTGTGCCGCGTCGGAAAATCCAATACACAATTTATTTTCCCACGCATCTCCTCCTCCTCCTCTGCGGTCTTCCTGCGTGGTAATTTTGACACAAACTAGGTACTTTGTGAAACCAAGAGACAACTATTGACTTGTAAGATTTAAGACTCTTTTTAATCTTGTAAAAGTGATATTTCAACTTGTATTTATTGAATCTTTATCGTTTTGACCTTAATTTAACCAGATAATTATCATATATTTTTCTAAACCTGTGTGGTGTATTTTTGTGGTGTTTTCATGGTGTTACTGTATGATTTATCGCACAAATACTTTACGATAAAAGTATTATCGTAAATAATTCGTTTTTGTAGATCGTATTTTGTTTTTGTAATTTGTATTTTCGTTTTATGCACTGTTTTAAACTTTACCTGTGTTCATTTTCTGCTCCGCTTCGTTTTACTTCGTTTTACTCTCTCTGATTGTGCCCGTTTTCAATTCAGGCTCTTGCTGGTTGTTCCGACCCTGCTGCTGCATCCCCTGCAGTCCCCCCCTTTGCTCCCCCATTGGCCTCTCCCTCCCAACTCCCAGCTGCTCCTCCCTTCCAACTCCTCTTCTTAATGGCGGCCGCTGCACGGCTGCGCAGTGGGCGCACTGCTGGCGCGCCAGAGGCAAGCCCGTCTGTACCCCTCTGCGCCCGCCGTGCCTGGTCCGCGCCCAGTGCCCGTCCTCCTGGCTAACGCTCCTCCGGCCCCCCCAGTGCCACTACTCCTCCACAGAGCTCCTTGCTCTCAACCCCGGCCGGAACCCCGCCTGTGCCCAGGCCAACCCCAGACACACACACGGACCTTTCACATGTCACTCATGCCACTTCTCCTGCACTCACACCAACACCAACAACACCAATAGGCACCACAACAACATCAAACACCCCAATCACCTCAACTGCATCCTCCTTAACACCCGCTCCGTCCACAAGCACGCCATCGAGCTTTGGGACCTACTCACGACACACTCTCCCGACATCGCCTTCCTCACTGAAACATGGATGAACTACTCATCGGAACCCGACATCGCCATAGCCATCCCAGAAGGCAAAATCACCTGTAGAGACCGTATCAACAAACCAGGAGGAGGAATCGCCATAATACCCAGAAATTCCATCAAGATTTCCACCAACACCAATGACACCCTAGACACCGCAGAGCACCTACCCTTTCAGGTACACATCAACGACAACACCACCCTAAGAGGAATCCTCATCTACAGACCACCAGGACCCCGCCCCCCATTCTGTGACACCATCGCCGACACTATCAGCTCCCACACCCTCGCCTCCACGGACTACCTACTCCTCGGTGACCTTAACTTTCACCTGGAAAGCACCCACGACTGCAACTCCATGGCCCTGCTGGACAACCTTGCAAACCTCGACCTCAAGCAACTGGTCACCTCCCCCACCCACTTAGCTGTGCACCGCTAGACGCCATCTTCACCTCCAGCAGCCACATCGCCTTCACTCACACCACCAAACTCCACTGGACTGACCACCACTGCGTCCACTTCTCCTTCCTGAAGCCCACCACCTACCACCAACAACATCCTACCCCCTACCGCAAGTGGAACAAGATCTCCAAAGAACAACTGATCTCCAACCTCACACAAGCTCCACCTCCCAGTAACAACAACCCCAACACCGCCGCCCTCAACCTCAAACGATGTCTAGAAGCATGCGCAGACTTCCTCGCCCCACTCAAAATAACTAATAACACCCGCACCAACCCCCTGGTTAACCGCAGAACTTCAGTCTTCTAAACGAGAATGCCGAAAAATTGAGAAAGTTTGGCGCCAAGAACCCTCAGTGAGCAAATTCTCCGCCCTCAAATCAGCCATGCGCAAACATCACCAACTCATCCGGACCACCAAACGATCCTTCTACAAAGAACGCATAGACAAAAAGGCGCACAACAGCAAGGAACTTTTTGCCATCATCAAAGACCTCACCAAACCCAAATCCTGTGCCATCGACCCTCAACACTCCCAAGACATCTGCAACTCCCTCTCCAACTACTTCCACCGCAAGATCGTAGACATACACGACAGCTTCACATCGTCATCACCCACCATTACCACCACTGACACAGCCAACACTATGGGGGTGATTCTAAGTCTGGCGGGCGGCGGAGGCCGCCCGCCAGACTTCCCCCTCCAAAATACCGCTCCGCGGTCGGAAGACCGCTGAGGGTATTCTGGGTTTTGCACTGGGCTGGCGGGCGACCGCCAAAAGGCCGCCCGCCAGCCCAGTGCAAAACTACCTTCCCACGAGGACGCCGGATCCGAATGGAGCCGGCGGAGTGGGAAGGTGCGACGGGTGCAGTGGCACCCGTCGCGAATTTCACTGTCTGCAATGCAGACAGTGAAATTCTTTGTGGGGCCCTCTTACTGGGGCCCCACGACAACCCATACCGCCATCCTGTTCCTGGCGGGCGAACCGCCAGGAACAGGATGGCGGTATGGGCTGTCAGAATCCCCATGGCGGCGCAGCGAGCTGCGCCGCCATGGAGGATTCAAATGGGCAGTGGAAAACCGGCGGGAGACCGCCGGTTTTCCACTTCTGACCGCGGTCAAACCGCCGCGGTCAGAATGCCCAGCGGGGCACCGCCAGCCTGTTGGCGGTGCCCCCGTCATTTTAGCCCTGGCGGTCTTGGACCGCCAGGGTTAGAATGACCCCCTATAGCACCCTGTCGCACCAACGTACTGAACACCTGGACCCCCACCAACGACAAAGAAACCGGCAAAACCATGAGCTCCATCCACTCAAGCTCCCCAACAAACCCTTGCCCCCACCACATCTTCAACAAGGCCAGCCAAATCATCGCTCCCCAGCTCTGGGCCGTTATCAACAGCTCCTTCAAGACCGCAACCTTCCCAGTTATTTGGAAACATGCCAAAGTCAACGCTCTTCTCAAAAAACCCAGAGCAGACCCTGAAGACCTCACAAACTACTGACCTATCTCTCTACTCCCCTTTCCCGCAAAGGTCATAGAGAAGATAGTAAACATACAACTGTCTCGCTTCCTAGAAGACAACAACATACTCAATGTCTCCCAGTCTGGATTCCGCAAAAACCACAGCACCGAGACAGCCCTCATCGCCTGTAAAGACGAAATCAAGACCAGATTAGACAAGGGCGAAACGGTCGCCCTCATCCTCCTACACTCTCCGCAGTTTTCGACACTGCATGCCACCAAACCCTTCACACACACATCTCTTTGACGCCGGAATTCACCACAAAGCCCTGGACTGGCTCAACTCCTTCCTCTCCAAAAGAACCCAAAGAGTTCAACTTCCTCCTTTCTGGTCTACAGCCACCAAGACCATCTGCGGGGTCCCCCAAGGATCCTCCCTCAGCCCCACCCTTTTCAATATCTCCATGGCTCCACTCGCCAACATCATCTGCCACCACGGGCTCACCATCATTTCATACACTGACGACACGCAGCTCATCATCTCCCTCACGAGGAACACATCTACCACCAAGAATAACCTACACGCTGGACTCCTCGCCATCGCTAATTGGATGACAGCAAACCACCTCAAACTGAACTCAGTAAAAAACGAGATCATCATCTTCGTCCCAACAAGACAGCATGGAATGACTCTTGGTGGCCCACCACCATTGGTCCACCCCCAACACGACCACCCACGCACACAATCTCGGCATCATACTGGACTCATCTCTCTCCATGACTCAGCAAATCAACGCCATATCATCCTCCTGCTTCAACACCCTTTGCATGCTACGCAAGACTTTCAAATGGATTCCTTTAGAAACAAGAAGAACGGTCACCCACGCCCTCATAAGCCCCCAGAAATGGATCAGACTGGACTACGGCAACGCCCTCTATGCAGGGATGACAGCCAAGCTTCAGAGAAAACTCCAGCGCATTCAGAACGCAGCCGCACGTCTCATCCTCAACCTCCCTCACCACAAACACATTTCCACCCACCTCAGATCCCTACACTGTCTACCCATCAACAAAAGGAACATTTTCAAAATCCTTGTCCACGCTCATAAAGCCCTCCATGACACCGGACCAGCCTACCTCAACAAACAAATCAACTTCCACAAACCAACTCTACAGCTCTGCCCTGCCGACCTCACCCTCGCTACAGTATTGCGCATCCAGCGCACCACCGCCAGCGGTAGATCCTTCTCCCACCTCGCCACCAAAACCTGGAACTCCCTCCCCACCAACCGACGCAAGACCCAGGACCTCCAAACCTTCAGAAAGCACCTCAAAACATGGCTTTTCGAGCAGTAACCCGCCCCCCCCCCAAGCGCCTTGAGACCATACCGGGTGAGTAGTGTACTTAAGAAATTTGTTTGATTGATTGATTGATTGAACATGCTCTATTAAGATCAATCGATGCAGCAATTGGGCAGAGAATATTCCTTGAAGCCAGTAGCCTTCAACAACTCCAGAAATGGTACAGACAACATAAGCTGCTCCCAAATGTCCTCCATTGTCACTCAAGCCTGAACCATCAACATAAAGGACATAATCAGATTCAAATAATGGATCATCTTGTATGTCTGGTCTTGGCTTGGTACATAGATCATTGACATCAAGACAATCGTAGTCCTCTTCACAATCATTAACAATTTCCTGATTCAATACTGGCAACAGACTGGCAGGATTGAAAATCCCACAGCGTTGGATAGTCACACACTCTGCAGCCAATATCACTTGCTCATATTTAGTAAGTGGACCGACTGTGAGATGCGGTTTTCTGTTTCTAGTCAACAAAAATTTGATAGAGTGGGGTACATACACAGTTAATTGGTGACCCATAACAATATTTTCACACTTCTCTATCCTAGTGCTGACTGTTGCTACCGATTTTGGACATCCCGGCAATACAGAAACAACAGGATCTAAGGTGGCTGAAAAATACTGGCCTCTTAGCATTTCCATGCATTTGAGTCAGCACTGAGGTAGCACAGCCCTCCCTCTCATTGTAGATAATAATCAGTCATCCCTAGAGCCACAGCACAACAGAGACATTCTCTCAGCTCTAGAATTAATGATAAAACAGTCATTTTTCCATGGTACTGGATCGGACACGTTTTTATTTGTCAGCCTCTATAAAGGCCTGGCCATCAGGGAAAAGTTGGGTATCCACTGTCTACAAGTAAGACTTCCCTCTTTGTAGTTACTCATTTTCAGGATGGCTGAAATTCTTTCTTGTGAGACTTTTCTCTCTCCCTTTTCAATGTAGTGTCCAAGATACTGGTCTTCTTTGTGACAACATTGTAATTTTCCTGGTGATAATTTATGCCATTCTCAGCCAGGTGATCCAGCAATGCAATAGTGTCTTGTTTACAAGCTTCTTTGGTATTCAATGCCACCATTAGGTCTTCGATGTATTGAATCAAGACTGAGCTGCAATGCATGACCAGAGACTCCAAATATTTCTTTCAAATCTTATTAAAAATAGATGGAGATTCAGTATACCCTTGTGGGACATGTCACCACATTAAAATCCTGTTTCCTAGCTGGAATACAAAAAGCAGCTGACTGTCCTCATTCAACGGTATCGAAAAGAAGGCTTGGCACAAATCATTAACAGTGACTCACTCAGCTTCACATGGAATTTGAAACAATACTACTTCTGGATTCGGTACCATAGGGTAACAGGGAACAACAATATCATTTATTTTTCTAAGGTCCTGTACAATCCTGTATTTGCCATTCGGTTTCTGAGACCCATAATCGGAGAATTACAAGGACTTCCCATTATCGCCTCCAGAATTCCTTCCTGTATCATAAATTAGATCACAGGATGTATCCAAGCTAATTTTTTCTGGTGCCAAATTATACTGTGGGGTTCTTGGGAATTCAAACCTAGGCTTAACAGAAATCCAGACAGTCTATACACCTTTAATCAGTCGTATATCCTTTCCCAAAAAATCCCACACTTCATGTCAAACAGTCTCCCTCAAATCTGGAGGCCACTCATCAAATGTTAGCAATGTCAGCAACATGCAACACTGCTAATTTTTCATTAGCATGAAGAAAGCATCCTCATCATGGATTTTCACATCTATCCCTGCTGGAGTGCAAGAGATAACAGAATTTAATTTTGAAAGTAAAAAGAGATTTACTGGAAGGAAATCACATTTATAAACGTGTGTCTATCCTCAAAAGTTCCTATTTTCACTGTGACTGGGGCAGTTTCTTGAGCAGTCATTTATTTATTCCCTCCACCAACAAGTTGGACTGCATTTCCAGAGAGGGATAGGTTTGGGACTTCTACTGTTCTCAAAGTAGAACGGGTAGCACCAGTAATGACCAGGAATGACACAAGACAGCCATCCACTTCACTATCTATAAATGGTCCACTCTGGTCCACCTCTAAGACTGCACCAAGTACACAGTCTTCCTTTCCTGGCAGGCAACGTCAGGCTGACTGATCTGAGACATTTTCCTAATTCGAATTGAACAGGGGAAGTTGTTAAAATGAACTATGATCCTGTGTCAGATTTGCATTAATTCTTAAACCCTGATTCATATTCTGACACGACCCAGCAGCATTTTGCTGTGGCATTGGAGGTTGAGGGACTTGCATTGTTGTGGCATTATAACTTTGACTTCTGGATCTTTGTACACCCTGCATCTGATTGGGATTAATATTCTGCAAAGGTAAAATTCCTGCATTTTGGGCCTGATTAGCTGGATTTAAGCGACATTCCTGCTTTCAATGTCCCATACTATTGCAGATGTGACACGGAGTTGATCGTTTTAGAGTATTTATATCTATCCATGTTCCCAGATCTATGGGTACTACTCCACCTCTACCTTGCATTGGCTTTTGCGGGTTGCTGGTATACACCTCGCATCCCGCCCACATTATTTACAGCTAGGAACGTCTGGCTAGTTCTTTTAGCTGCTTTCATTTGAGTGACCAACAGCTTTTCCTTAAGCTTTTTTCTGCTTTATCTCATCTCACCATTTTAGTATATTGCACAGCGCAACATTTCATCAATAGGCTTGTTCTGCCAATAGACCAAATGTTGCAGTAACATCCTACTTATTTCTGGCCTCAGCCCTGTCACAAACCTTGATGCATAATGTCCCATATCCTTTGCCTCTAATGTCTCTATACCACTGTATTGTTTGAAAGCCTGTAACAACTTCTCATAGTAAGCATGGATTGACCCCCTCGACTCTTGAGTCGTTCTGTCAATTTTGACATAATCAACATCCTGAGGAGGCACTTTCCCTTTCATCAATCAATCAATCAATCAATCAATCAAAGAGATTTGTAAAGCGCGCTACTTACTCGTGAGGGTCTCAAGGCGCTGGGGGGACGGGGAGGGGGAAAGGGCTGGGAGGATCACTGTTCGAACAGCCAGGTCTTGAGGCTCTTCCTGAAAAGAAGTAGGTTTTTGGTCTTGCGGAGGTGGGTTGGGAGGGTGTTCCAGGCTTTGGGTGCAAGGTAGGAGAAGGATCTGCCCCCGGTGGTGGTGTGTTTGATGCGGGGGACAGAGGCAAGAGAGAGGTCGGCTGAACGGAGGTGGCGTGTGGGCGTGTGTAAGGTGACTCTTTCGTTGAGGTAGGCAGGGCCTGTGTTGTGGAGTGATTTGTGTGCGAGGACGAGGATCTTAAAGGTGATCCTTTTGTCTATGGGGAGCCAGTGGAGGGATTTGAGGTGTGGTGAGATGTGTTCGTGTCGGGGGAGGTCGAGGATGAGTCGTGCTGCTGAGTTCTGGATGCGCTGTAGCTTGCGCTTGAATTTTAGTGTGATGCCAGCGTAGAGGGCGTTTCCGTAATCAAGTCTGCTGCTGATGAGTGCGTGAGTGACAGTCTTTCTGGTCTCTGTGGGTATCCACTTGAATGTTTTTTTCAGTATGCGGAGTGTGTTGAAGCATGAGGAGGTTAGAGCGTTGATTTGTTGGGTCATCGAGAGGGAGGAGTCTAGGATGATGCTGACGTTGCATGCGTGGTTGGCGGGGGTGGGTGCGGGGCCTAGCATGGTGGCCCACCACGAGGGGTCCCAAGTGTTTTTGTGTGGTCCAAAGAGGATTATTTTGGTTTTGCTTGAGTTGAGTTTCAGGTGGTTGGCTGTCATCCATGTGACGGTGTCGAGGAGTGCCTTGTGTAGGTTGGATTTGGCAGTGTTGGGGTTGCGGGTGAAGGAGAGGATGAGTTGAGTGTCATCGGCGTATGAGAGGATGGTGATTCCGTGGTGTTTGATGATGTTGGCTAGTGGGGTCATGTATATGTTAAATAGTGTGGGGCTGAGGGAGGAGCCTTGGGGGACTCCGCAGGTGATTTTGGTGGTGGGAGATTGGAAGGGGGGGAGTCGGACTTTTTGGGTTCTGTTGGTGAGGAAGGAGGTGAGCCAGTCCAGGGCTTTGTGTCTTATTCCTGCGTCATGAAGGCGTGTGCTGAGTGTGTGGTGGCAGACAGTGTCAAAGGCTGCAGAGAGATCTAGGAGTATGAGTGCTACGGTTTCGCCCATGTCGACTCTGGATTTGATTTCGTCGGTGCATGCTAAGAGAGCGGTTTCTGTGCTGTGGTTCTTGCGGAATCCAGATTGGGAAGGGTCGAGTGTGTTGTTTGTCTCGAGGAAGTGGGATAGGCGGGAGTTGACTATTTTTTCCGTAACCTTGGCTGGGAAAGGGAGGAGGGAGATGGCGCGGTAGTTGGAGAGGTTGTCTGGGTTGGCTTTGTTTTTTTTTTAAGAGTGCAGTGACTTCTGCGTGTTTCCAAAGGTCTGGGAAGGTGGCGGTTTCGAAGGAGCTGTTGATTGTGGCTCGGAGTATGGGGGCGATGGCGGGGCTCGCTCTGTTGTATATACGGTGGGGGCATGGGTCGGAGGGGGAGCCAGAGTGAATGGAGTTCATAGTGGTTTCGGTTTCTTCGTCGGTGGTGGGGGCCCAGGTGGTGAGTAGGTTGTGGGGTGTGTGTGGTGGGTTTGTGTGAGAGGGGGAAGTGTGTGGTGCGAAGTGTCTAGTATTTTACGGTGGAAGTGATCTGAGAGGGAGTCGCAGAGGGTTTGTGTGTGCGTGGGGTCTAGGTTGCTGGCCTTGGGTTTGGAGAGCTCTTTGATGATGGTAAAGAGATCCTTGCTGCTATGTGAGTTGTTGTCAATGTGTTCCTTGTAGTGTGCTCATTTGGCTGTGCGTATGAGTTGGTGGTGGATGCGTGTGGTGGTTTTGAGGGTGGTGAATTTAGTGGTGGTGGGTTCTTGTCTCCAGATTTTCTCTGCTTTGCGGCATTTGCGTTTGAATTTGTGGAGTTCAGTGGTGAACCATGGTGCGTTCTTGATTTTGCGGGTGGTGATGTTTTTTCTGAGGGGGGCGAGGTTGTCGGCACAGGAGGTGATCCATTCGTTGAGGTTGTGAGCGGCGGTGTTGGGGTTGGTTATGTTGGGGGGGGTTTGCATCAGTTGGTAGATTAGGTGCTCCATAGGGATCTTGTCCCACATGCGGTAGGGGGTGGTGTGGTGGTGGTGGTGTTTGGGAGGTTTGTTGTAAGAGAAGTGGACGCATTGGTGATCTGTCCATTGGAGTTTGGTGGTGTGGGTGTAGGTGACGTGTTGGCTAGATGTGAAAATTGCGTCAAGTGTGTGTCCAGCTGAGTGGATGGGGGCTGTGACCAGTTGTTTGAGTCCTAGGTTTGAAAGGTTGTCTAGGAGGGAAGAGGAGTTGTGATCGTGAGGGTTTTCTAGGTGGAAGTTGAAGTCGCCGAGGAGTATGTAGTCTGTGGAGGTGAGAGCGTGTGTGCTGATGGTGTCCGCGATGGTGTCGCAAAATGGGGGGCGAGGTCCCGGGGGTTTGTATATGAGTGTGCCTCTCAGGGTGGTGGTGTTGTTGACATGGATGTGGAAGTGCATGTGTTCTGCGTTGTTGAGGGTGTTGAGGGTGTTGGTGGTGACCTTGATGGAGTCTCTGTGGAGGATGGCGATGACGCCTCCTGGTTTGTTGGGGTGGTCTCTGCGTTGGAGTTTGTAGCCTTCCGGGGTGGCTATGGCTATGTCTGGTTCGCATGTGGTGTTTGTCCATGTTTCAGTGAGGAAGACGATGTCGGGTGAGTGTGAAGTGATGAGGTCCCTGAGTTCTATGGCATGTTTGTGTAGGGACCGCATGTTCAATAGTAGGCAGTAGAGGTGGTTGCGGGTGGTGTGGTTGTTGTAGTGTGTGATAGTGTTTGTGTGGATATTTGTGGTGTTGTTGAGAGTGGGGGTGGCTTTGGCGTGGGGCTTGTGTGGGTTGTGGAGTGTGTTGGTAGGCGCGGGGGTTGTTGTGTGGGGGCTGAAGTGTTTGGTGTTGTGGTGCGGTGCGTCGGGGGTGGAGCAGGAGAATAGGCAGGTGTGGCAGGAGAAGGGGCCTTGTGTGTGTGTGTGGGGGTGGTTTGACAGCAGTTGGGGCGGACTCCGGGGTTGAGGGAGAGGAGAGAGTGAGGGTGGTAGTGTAGTCTGGGGGGCTTTTGGCTGGCAGGGCCAGGGGGACTGGCGCTGGGCGCGGTTCGGGCGTGGTTGGGCGCAGACGGGCTTGCCTCTGGCGCGCAAGTGGCGCGGCCGCGCAGCGACCGCCATTAAGAGGGAGAGGTGGGAGGGAGGGTCAGCTGGGAGGCGGGAGGCGGGCGGGAACGGGAGAGCGAATGGGGGCGGGAGGGGGCGGGGAGTAAACAGAGCCGGGGGATCGCACAAGGGTCTAGATGGCCCGGCAAGGAGGAAACAGTGGGAAAAGCTGAAAGTGCAAGGAAATAATGCAGAAAAAGCAACGGAAGGTAAGAGGCTACAGGAGGGATGGAGTCAGAAACAGTGGGAGGGCGCAGTCACAACAACAGGGACGCTAAGAATGGCAGAGTAGAGCGGGAAATACAAAGTGCAGAAACAGAGGGAAAAGCACAGAAATAGAGGAACGGGGGAGCTAAGAATGGCAGAGCAAAGCGGGAAGTACAGAGTGCTGAATGAGAGGGAAAAGTGCAGAAATAGAGGCACAGAGATGCTGAGGATCGCGGAGCAAAGCGGGAACTGCGAAGTTCAGAATCAGAGGGAAAAGCACAGAAATTGAGGCACAGAGATGCCGGGGATCGCAGAGCAAAACGGGAAATACAAAGGGCAGAAACAGAGGGAAAGCGCAGAAATAGAGGTAGAGAGATGCCGAGGATGGCAGAGCAAGGCGGAAAATACAGGGTGGAGGGATCGGATAGAGGGCACACATAACAGAGGCACAGAGCACTGGGATTGCACTTACCAGCGCTGCTGGGCACCAGGGAAGAGGACGGGGGCTTCGAACTCGCGATCAGTCGCGTGGGCGTGGATGGGGAGAGGCGTCGCAGCAAGGTGGAGCTGTCGGCGCAGGGGACCTCCTGGTATTTCTTCATCACCAACAGTGAAGGATGCTTAGTTATCGCATTTCTAGTCTGTTCCGTCTCAGGCCATCGGACAGCTATCTTACACTCTGTTGACAAGTCACTCGGGACAAGAATGTCAAACAACGTATTCAGATCACTTATTGTGATATTTTCACAAATCTTTCAACCTGTCTATAACACTTTACTGGCTTCTCCTGAAACTTTGGGAAATTATTGGTAAATGATGCAAGAACACTCTTGCTTCATGGCACATGTGCATAACCTCCACCAGACACTTCTCTCAACACCACTTGAAGGTTTCTTTACCTCTTTCTTTTTAGCCCATTTGGTCTACCGCTTATCTAACCCATACCATTTCCTAATATTCTTAATTCATTCTAAAGTCTGAGTTTTGAATCCTGGAGTTCTCATGTCACCAATATCCTTTTCACTAAATCATACTCAATAGCTTCTCTGCAAAGCCTTAGTCTTATTTCAATCAACCTCATATTTCTGAGCCAATTCTGCCAATTTATCATGACCTTCACCTGCTCGCTTAGTGATGTCCCTACACATAAATGTGAGTTCATCCTCTTGCTATGTCTCTAATTGTTCTAAGCCAAGATTTCCAGTAATCATTGTGTCTAATTCTATTGTCAGCTTTGCTATATCCAAAGTCCTTTTTCTCAAAGTTGATGAAATTGTTCCCCAACTCACTTCTGTACTCATACACTCCCTAGATGGAGTACTTCCATTAAAAAAAAAATACCCATTTATCTATTTCCTTGCCACAGAAACTTTATGTGTGGAATCATTTCCCTGAGCTCCATTTCCCAAATTCAGAGGTGGTTCCCATACAGGAGTAGTATGTGTGGGTATCTTCTGATAAGTACCTATTGAGGTGCATCCTGGCATATTCAGAGTCATATCTGCACTTTCTCCACATGGAGTGCTTGTGTGTGTTGGAATTGAAGGAACAAATTCCCTAGTACCTGAATTATTTGGAGAATGAATTGGTCCCCCAATACTATTGGGTACCAAGGCTTCTCCCGGAGCCTTTTGACTTATACGTAGGAACTATCTGGCCAATAGGAAGTGGAACTGTGAGAACATCTATAGTAGTTACACTGGCATCAACTGGGGCACATTCTCTCAAACTCTCACTTCTCGATTCACATGGCACGCTAGAGGGAACAGGTCCCACAGGACTAAGAGCCATCTTAACTGGGGCAGTAGAGAAGGAAATTATGCCACTGCCTCCTGTACCATTGTCCCTCCCCTCACTTCTAACTTCATTATATGGGGGTGTATGTTCAGTTAGTAACACATCCAAAACACTGTCTCCAGGATCATCATCTACACTCATGTCATTGTGCTCTTTTTGCTTCTCCTTTTGTTTTCGGATAGCCTTCTTTTCCCCTTCTCCCTCAGTCACATCTGTGGTCAAAGCTGGATATAGCTAAACCCCTTCTATCATATCTGTTCTCCACCTTTTCTGCTCAGCATCCCATCTTGCATGCTCATAAGTATTCATAGCTTTCTTCACACTACCTTGATATATGTCCCTTTCCCTCGCATGGCAGCATGTTCCCAAGCATTAAGTGCTACATATTGTACAGTCTAGGAGGTAGCTTCATTTTGTACATCACTCTCCTCACATTCTCAATAATTCTCAAATTAAATGTGGCATTTTGTGGAAATCTCAATGGGCCATTCTTTTCTGTGATTTTGTACCAATGACCAATCCAAACACATGTGTGAAGCCCTACATTAACCGCCATATAATGACCAGTAGTACCTTCGGGAGGTGTAATTTTACCCTCTCTACTAGGAATATGAACATCACCTCTGAACAGGTCTCGCAAAACTTTCAAACATTTCATTTTTCAACAATTGTTACAAGACTTCAATTCAATAAATACAATGTTGTATCCACAATTTCTTCAATACAACCAACAATCACAGTGTGCCACCATATGATGATGTGCACCAGTAGCAGAGTGGCACTACACCAACCAACCTATACCAGTGTGGCACACTGTGACATAGACCTCCCTCCTCACAGCAGTCCCCCTCCTTTACAATCTGCACACATGCGCGCTCCACAATATCACACACAACATACAAAGCCTTTGTGTGTTCTGCTAAAAATAAATAGCTTCAAGCACACAAAACAATTTCCAATCACTTCTGATGAAACCTAGATCTGTGGGATGTCATCAAGACCAGTACAGCTTCACTCTGCACATTAAGATCCACTATACCAATCACCTCACATTCACATAAAGTCCCTATCTTAACTATGCCGTTGACGACATCTTAGCAGACAATAGAATATGGTGTCTTCTACACCTTTTAAACTATCCTGGAATCTTATGCCATGTCAGACCTCATAACTTCTTCAACCTCTATAAAACTCCGCACTCACACAGCATACAGAACATCTTCGCTAGACACCACTTAAATTCACACAAGCACTGAAAACTAGATTAAAAGTACTGAAATCTGCAACCCTATTCATACTCACTCGTCCGCCGCCAGTCTTTTTCGAATCACCACGATTCTGTTGTACTGGGGCCTGACTGATCGGGATCCTGGTTCCAAAACTGATCACTTAGGTAAGATTATTATCCTCATCGCTACTATCTGATCCAGTTCTAGGCCCTGTTTTAAATCTTAGGTCCGATGAATCTTTCTTTTCTCTGTTCCAAGAAATGAGGAGACATACTTTAAAATTTTCTCTGCAAATTACAGTGTAGCAGATAGCCACACATTAAATCTCGGGAACCCAATAAATGAGTCTCAAAATCATATTATAAATGTACAGAACCACAAAAGGAGAACCAAAATGTCACACAATATGAAATTTGAATAAACATATAGAACACCACCAATTTAATAGCGATAATGCAGAAAATAAGGAAAAAAGTTTGATGCATTAAATTCAAAATCACGTTTTCATGCCTGACCATTTCCTCTAAAATCCTAACTATCCTAATCTCTATGGGGTTCAGGAAGAAAAGTGGTCAGCATGACAGAATTTCTGTAGAGGTTCCCATTAAGAGAGGTATGGAGCAGGAAGCCACATAAGAATTAAAGTTTAAGGGATGTATCGCAGGTCCGCTCACAGCAAAGGACAGAGAAAATTTGAAACTTACCACTAACTAAACCACACTTAAATCTTGATTCTTCCAAAAGTTATCTCATAGGCAAATACCTTTTCCAGTTCACAAACATGACCACAAATCACAAGTTGCCAATTGACATTTTAGCGTTCTGAAGTCTTCATTGTTCCAACTTGGTGCACCCTCGTTCTTTGGAATTTCACAAGCGTTACAGCTGCCAATCCAGGAAACTCCTCCCATCCTTGATGAACATTCTTAGCTGCTTTTTTTATCTTCCTGCACAATGAGCTCCCTGTTACCTCGGTCTCAGATCCTGCCACCAGCAGCTTTGGAAAAACATGCAAAAAGCAAACTTCATACTGAAGGTTAAAACACAGGAAAAGTATGGGCCTTCACTCCAGCCAAGCTAATTAAACACAAATACACTTTTCAGGTTAAATGAATTTTATATGTCTCTTATGTTGAACCATGAATCGATTATAAAGGATATTGTTTCTAAAAAACAATGATAAATTATGGCAAATGTGAAACATTTCGTTCACTTGTGCACTTTACTTGTATGTATTGCAGTGTACCACGTTTAAACAACATAGGGGGTCATTCTGACCTCGGCGGTAAAAGGCGCCTACCGCCGGTCAGAAATCCTCCATAATCCCGCCGCGGTCGCGGAAACCCGCCACGGTCATTCTGACCCGCAGAAGGCAAACCTCAGAAAATCCGACCGCCACAACAGACCGCCAGACCAGCGGTCGGCGGAAAGGTGGAGGTGACCAAACCTCCACCGCCACGCCAACAGAAATACGCCCATGCCATTACGACCCACGAATCCACGCGGCGGTCATTCAAACGCGGTATTCCATTGGCGGGACACACCGGCGCGGTCAGAATACACACAAACGAACAAAACTCAGCCACATTGGACGATTTGAATCCCACACACCTGATACACATACACACGCCACTCCCACACACACAATACAATATAAAACACACACCCACATCACCCACAAACCCCTACGCTTAAAAATTCGTAAAGAAGACAAGAGCGAGACACCAGCATCCAAAACATAACAGCCACAGCCACTCAACACCATCACCCACACACTATCCACACACAAAACAACACACACCACCACACTCAACTCACTTAAATACACATACTCCACCCCACACATCATACACACCACCCCATGGCACCCCAAAGACAACCCCGCTTCACAGACGAAGAACTCAGGGTCATGGTGGAGGAAATCGTTCGGGTAGAGCCCCAGCTGTTCGGCACACAGATACAATACACCAGTATTGCCCGGAGGACGGAGCTATGGCAGAGGATTGTCGACAGGGTGAACGCAGTGGGACAGCACCCCAGAAATCGGGAAGACATCAGGAAGCAATGGAACGACCTACGGGGGAAGGTGCGTTCCATGGTATCCAGGCACAACATCGCCGTGCAGAAGACTGGCGGAGGACCCCCACCTCAACCCCCACAATTCACATCATGGGAGGAGGAAGTCTTGAACATCCTGCATCCTGACGGCCTCGCAGGAGTCGGCGGAGGAATGGATACTGGTAAGTTGAAGCTTCAATACTGCCTCCCCCCCACCTGCATGCCAAATCAGACCCCAACCCTCACCCCCATCCTCGAACCCCACCCTCACCCCCACCCCCATCCTCACCCCCACCACCATCCTCACCCCCACCACCATCCTCACCCCCACCCCCAGCACACCTATTCCCCGCCAATGTCTCACCATCACAACCCACACATCCCAAAACCTAGGCCTGCATGCGTCCACTAAGCATGGACACCCATCACCAAAGCATGCCCAATGCATATACACATCCCCCCCACAAGCCACCCTCACCAAAGCCCCCACACACGAATGCCAGCACTTGGGGACACGAGAACCCACAGATACACCCATATGCCACACATTGAAACTATAACCATACCTCTATACCCCTGCAGGACCCGACCGTCAACACACCGCGGCGGAGGGGCCAGAATTATCCACACCCCCCACCCAAGAGGCCGTCAGCGATGACAGCAGCTCTGTCGATCTGGACACCGATGACCAGCCCGGACCATCGGGGACCTCTGGACAGTCGGTTCCCCTCACACAGGCACAGGCCACAACAGACCCTAACCCCTCTCGGAACACCAGCACAGCTCCCACCCAGCGGGCCCATGCCTCTGTCTCCAGGGCGCGTCAATCTGCGGTGTGTCTACCACTACAGGGCACCCAGGATAACCCACCACCCCAACAACAACAGGGACCTGGGGGCAGTGGTAGTGGGCACACCGGCCAGGGGGCAGAGGCCCAGGGAAACAGGGCAACTCGGCGGGCAGCTGTGCGACAGGGGGGGGAGGAGAGGCCCAGGGAACCCACTCTCCACGAGGTCCTCACCACCATCATGGGAGCATACAACCGCTCCCAGGAGACGATGGCGACGGTACTGGCCCGGTTCCAGGAGATCCAGGTGCTGCAGGAGGAACACTATCGGGGGTACAGGGAGGACATCAGAGCCATCAACACCACCCTGGTTACCATGGTAGGGCTGCTGCAGGACCTCGTAAACAGCAGGGCGGACACTGAACAACACCCAAGGGCCCCTGCCACTAGCCTGGACCAAGAACAGCCATCCACCTCCGCCGGCGCTAGTGGACAGGAGGCCCCCGCACAGCAGCAGCCCACCAGACCCCCACCTCCTGCAGGAGAAGAACCACCCCGCAAGAGGGCCCTGAGATCTCGCAAGAAGACAGAGTAGGATGTCAAGACCCCCGCCAGCAATGGATACCACCTGATGTCATCCCACTGTCCCACATTGTCACCCTGTCCATCCTTGAACTGCCCATGCTCCATCTCTCCACAGGCCTCTGGACAATGCACCTGTGTGACTGTTACTCTGGACTCTGCCATGGACATTCCTTCACCATAGCCCCCACCCACTTGAAACCACCCATCCCATTTTGAGCACTTCAATAAACACCTATTTTGCACCAAAATATCAGGAGTCTGGCTGTGATTTCAATAGATTGTAATTGACATGACAGTGCAAATATGTCCTTGTACATGGTGAAGTCAACAAACAGCTGCCACAAAGCTGTAGTCCATGGGGAAACGAAGCACAGGACTCGTAGTGGGGACCCCAGATCTGAAATAGGGAGGGAACAGCCAAAACTCAGTCATCATACACTGGGGCAAATAGACAGGCAGCAGAGATGCTGCAGAGTAGTTAACATTTACTAAATTATCTTTGAAATGTTACCTGTGTCCTATTGGAAGTACTGTTCAATGATTCTGTCCCTGTTGTCTGTTTCAGCCCCGTCGTCTTCCTCCTCGTCACTCTCCTCAGGTTCCACCGCTGCCACAACACCACCGTCTCGACCATCCTCCTGCAGGAAAGGCACCTGGCGGCGCAAAGCCAGGTTGTGAAGCATGCAGCAGGCCACGATGATGTGACACACCTTCTTAGGTGAGTACATTAGGGATCCACCGGTCATATGCAGGCACCTAAACCTGGCCTTTAGGAGGCCAAAGGTGCGTTCGATCACCCTCCTAGTATGCCCATGGGCCTCATTGTACCGTTCCTCTGCCCTGGTCCGGGGATTCCTTACTGGGGTCAGTAGCCACGACAGGTTGGGGTACCCAGAGTCCCCCACTAGCCATACACGGTGTCTCTGTAGCTGTTCCATCACGTAAGGGATGCTGCTATTCCTGAGGATGTAGGCGTCATGCACTGACCCTGGGAATTTGGCATTTACATGCGAGATGTACTGGTCAGCCAAACACACCACCTGGATGTTCATTGAATGGTAATTTTTTCTGTTCCTGTACACCTGCTCCCTGTCTCTTGGGGGAACCAAAGCCACATGGGTCCCATCAATGGCACCAATTACGTTGGGAATATGTCCAAGGGCGTAGAAATCACCCTTCACTGTAGCCAATTCGCCCACCTCAGGGAAAATGATGTAGTTCCTCACGGATTTCATCAGGGCAGACAACACTCTGGATAACACCTTCGAAAACATGGGCTGAGACATCCCGGAAGCAATTCCCACGGTTGTCTGAAATGACCCACTTGCCAAGAAATGGAGTACTGACATGACCTGCACCAGAGGGGGAATCCCTGTGGGTTGGCGGATGGGGGACATCAGGTCGGGCTCCAGCTGGGCACACAGTTCATGGATAGTGGCACGGTTAAGACGGTAGGTCAGGATAATGTGGCGTTCTTCCATTGTCGACAGGTCCACCAGCGGTCGGTACACGGGAGGATTCATCCGTCTCCTCGCCCAACCCAGCGGACGGTGCCTAGGAAGGACAACATGGAGCACACAGTCAAGCAACCCACAGGTACGTACTCACAGCTAGCACAGTATACGATTCTCTATGCAGTGAATGGCGTGTCTGAGTGGCTATGCAAGGCCTAGGCCTGTGTGACGCAGTTGAAATTGAGCCATGTGGACCCTCGAAATGGCGGCTGCCTGACCTGTGAAGTGTGACAATGGGATGTGAGGTCAATGCGCTGGCGTGGCACACCGCGGCGGGCGGCGGGCGAAGACCGCGGCGGGCGGCGGGCGAAGACCGCGGCGCGAAGCCGCATTGGTTAACATTGAAGCCTATGGGTTTCAGGAGCCAATGGCGAAGGGCGCCGGCGGTGGCGGGACGCACCGCCGCGGTACGCACCGCCGCGGACGTGACCGCCATTTTCTATCTACTTATCCACTTGCGACTTGAACTTTCACAGGAGAGGAACTATACTGCAAGTGTTGCTGTGACCTCGGTCTGGAAGGGACAATGGCTGCTGCGACTGGGGAAAGGGCCCCTGCCTTCACTGGAGAGGAGTTGGAGAAACTTGTGGATGGGGTCCTCCCCCAGTATGCGCTACTCTACGGTCCTCCAGACCAACAAGTGAGTTTAATTCAATATGGATTTGGGGCCACTGGCTGGCTTGGGGGCCTGGCGGGGATGGGGGGCATGTTGGGGCTGGCGGGGGGCCTGGCGGGGGGCCTGGCGGGGATGGGGGGCATGTTGGGCATGGCGGGGGGCCTGGCGGGGGGCCTGGCGGGGATGGGGGGCATGGCGGGGGGCCTGGCGGGGATGGGGGGCATGTTGGGCATGGCGGGGGGCATGGCGGGGGGCCTGGCGGGGATGGGGGGCATGTTGGGCATGGCGGGGGGCCTGGCGGGGATGGGGGGCATGTTGGGCATGGCGGGGGGCCTGGCGGGGATGGGGGGCATGGCGGGGGGCCTGCGGGGATGGGGGGCATGTTGGGCATGGCGGGGGGCCTGGCGGGGGGCCTGGCGGGGATGGGGGGCATGTTGGGCATGGCGGGGGGCATGGCGGGGGGCCTGGCGGGGATGGGGGGCATGTTGGGCATGGCGGGGGGCCTTGCGGGGATGGGGGGCATGTTGGGCATGGCGGGGGGCCTGGCGGGGATGGGGGGCATGTTGGGCATGGCGGGGGGCCTGGCGGGGGGCCTGGCGGGGATGGGGGGCATGGCGGGGGGCCTGGCGGGGATGGGGGGCATGTTGGGCATGGCGGGGGGCCTGGCGGGGATGGGGGGCATGTTGGGCATGGCGGGGGGCATGGCGGGGGGCCTGGCGGGGATGGGGGGCATGTTGGGCATGGCGGGGGGCATGGCGGGGGGCCTGGCGGGGATGGGGGGCATGTTGGGCATGGCGGGGGGCATGGCGGGGGGCCTGGCGGGGATGGGGGGCATGTTGGGCATGGCGGGGGGCCTGGCGGGGATGGGGGGCGTTGGGCCACTGGAAAGGAAAATGCTGAGAAACTTGAACGTGGTATTTCTCCCTCCCTGTACGTGTCACATAGGTCCGCGCCCATGAGAAGATCGGGATTTGGCGTGCCATCGCCAAGGAAGTCCGGGCCCTGGGGGTCCACCATCGACGGGGCACCCACTGCCGCAAGAGGTGGGAGGACATCCGCCGCGGGACCAAGAAGACCGCCGAGTCTCTGCTGGGGATGGCCTCCCAACGTAGGCGGGGTGCCTGCCGTCAACTGAGCCCCCTGATGTTCCGGATCCTGGCGGTGGCCTACCCTGAATTGGATGGGCGCGTGAGGGCAGCACAGCAGACACAAGGGGGTGAGTACAAGCATTATCTACTCTGTTGTCGCGCAGTGGAGGTGTCTGGGTGGGGTAGGAGGGCTGGGGGTCCCCCTAGGCCAGGGCGATATCTGTAGGCTGGGCACCCCCGTAAGCCCCTGTGTCCCCAGCCACCACCCTCGGTAGTTTGTCAGTACAGCCATCCCTGGGCCGTGTCATCCATGGGTGCAGTTGTCAACTCTAGGCGTGTAGGCCATGTTCCACGGAATGCGTAGCGTACCCCAAGTGCGCAACTTAGTGCAGGGGGCATCTGTGTCTGTCATGTCCGCTAACTGTACCGGAGATCCATGTACTCAATATCCCTTTATTTCTCTCTCCCCCCCCCTTTTTGTTTGTCTTTCGTGCTTGTGTGCATCAGCATCATCAGGCGGAGGAGAAGTGGCATCGGGGCAGGAGGGAGCTGCATCTCACATGGCCCAGGAGGGCCATGCCACAGAGTCAGACTGGACCAGTGAGACGGAGGGCGAGGGGAGCTCCACGACGGGGACGACTGGAGCCTGCAGCGACACGGACACGTCCTCGGAAGGGGGCTCCCTTGCGGGGGTGGCACCATCCGTGCCCCCCGCCATTACAGGTACAGCCGCCACCCAGCGCACCATCTCCGCCCTCCCAGCAGCCCCTCCGCGTTCGCCCCGTGCCCGCTCTGCCAGGAAGCCGGGCATCTCCTTCGCCCCAGGCACCTCAGGCCCTGCCCCTGTTACCCCCGCTGCCCTCAGTGAGGAGGTCATTGACCTCCTCCGAACGCTCATTGTTGGGCAGACTACCCTTTTGAATGCCATCCAGGGGGTGGAGAGGGAGGTTCATCGCAGCAATGCGTACCTGGAGGGCATTCATTCGGGTCAGGCTGCCCATCAGCGATCGTTCCAGGCTCTGGCCTCAGCACTGACGGCAGCCATTGTCCCTGTCTCCTGCCTGCCTCTACTAACTCCCTCCTCCCAGTCTCCTGTTCCTCTGCCTGTCCCACCCACACCATCAGACCAGCCTGCACACACCTCAACACCCAAGAGAAGCTCATCCAAACATAAGCACCACAGATCACGCAGACATTCACACACGCAACATTCCGATGCAGACATGCCAACAGTCACTACCACCTCTGTGACCCCCACCTCCTCGTCTCCCTCCTCCCTCCCTGTGACGTCTACACTCACACCTCCATTCACCTCACCATCAGCCAGTGTTTCCATCACCAGCACACCCTCCACTCCAGTCCGCACATGTGCAGTCACCACCCCCACTGCCATTTACACGTCCCCTGTGTCCTCTCCCACTGTGTCTGTCACCCCCTCTTCCACACCACACAAACGCAGCCACCCACCCACCCAACAGCCATCCACCTCACGACAGCCTATCCCTCCTGCACCTGCACCCAAAGACAGCAAACGTGACTCACCTACAACCACATCCTCTCCCTCCACTCCCATTCCCACTGTACCTACCACTCTCCATTGTCCCAAGAAGCTCTTCCTCGCCACTACTAACTTCTTTCCTGACCCTGAGCCCCCCCCTCCTTCTCGTCGGGGTAAGAAGAGCACCTCAGCCACCACCAGCCCTGCAGCCCCCTTGACAAGGGTGCAGGGGTATTGGAGCCCGCCAGCCCGCATGTCTGGATCTTCGCCCAGCAGCAAGGGGACAGCCAGCCCACCCCCTGGGAAGAGGAGCAGAAGGCGGAAGGGGCGCCGCAGGAGCCCGCCTTCTACATCCCCCCCGGACACCACCCAGAGACAGTCACCAGCCACAGCTCCAAAGGGAGGAAAGGGCCACAGGCCGACGACTAAGGAGGGCAAGGGCAGCAAGTTGGAGAGGTCAGGCAGCAGGCCTGCTGCCCAGGAGGAGCCCACAACCCCCATAGCCGCTGCCCCGGGAGGAACCGGCACAGCTGCCCCGGGAGAGCCCACCACCCCCGTAGCCGCTGCCCAGGGAGGACCCAGCCCAGCTGGCCAGGAGGGCCCCACCACCCACAGCCCAGGTGGGCAGTGAAGGAGCACCATCCCCGCTGCCCAGGAGGGCACCACCAGGCAATTAGCAGTTGGCCATAGACCGTCCGCCGTCTCAAGAACCGCTGAACTGGGCCCTTCAAGGCAAGGAGCGCTGAACTGGGCCCCGCCGTCTCAAGAACCGCTGAACTGGGCCCTTCAAGGCAAGGAGCGCTGAACTGGGCCCCGCCGTCTCAAGAACCGCTGAACTGGGCCCCGCCGTCTCAAGAACCGCTGAACTGGGCCCTTCAAGCCAAGAAGCGCTGAACTGGGCCCCGCCGTCTCAAGAACCGCTGAACTGGGCCCTTCAAGGCAAGAAGCGCTGAACTGGGCCCCGCCGTCTCAAGAACCGCTGAACTGGGCCCCGCCGTCTCAAGAACCGCTGAACTGGGCCCTTCAAGGCAAGGAGCGCTGAACTGGGCCCCGCCGTCTCAAGAACCGCTGAACTGGGCCCCGCCGTCTCAAGAACCGCTGAACTGGGCCCCGCCGTCTCAAGAACCGCTGAACTGGGCCCTTCAAGGCAAGAACCGCTGAACTGGGCCCCGCCGTCTCAAGAACCGCAGAACTGGGCCCCGCCGTCTCAAGAACCGCTGAACTGGGCCCTTCAAGCCAAGAAGCGCTGAACTGGGCCCCGCCGTCTCAAGAACCGCTGAACTGGGCCCTTCAAGGCAAGGAGCGCTGAACTGGGCCCCGCCGTCTCAAGAACCGCTGAACTGGGCCCCGCCGTCTCAAGAACCGCTGAACTGGGCCCTTCAAGCCAAGAAGCGCTGAACTGGGCCCCGCCGTCTCAAGAACCGCTGAACTGGGCCCTTCAAGGCAAGGAGCGCTGAACTGGGCCCCGCCGTCTCAAGAACCGCTGAACTGGGCCCCGCCGTCTCAAGAACCGCTGAACTGGGCCCCGCCGTCTCAAGAAGCGCTGAACTGGGCCCCGCCGTCTCAAGAACCGCTGAACTGGGCCCTTCAAGCCAAGAACCGCTGAACTGGGCCCCGCCGTCTCAAGAACCGCTGAACTGGGCCCTTCAAGGCAAGAAGCGCTGAACTGGGCCCCGCCGTCTCAAGAACCGCTGAACTGGGCCCTTCAGGGCAAGAACCGCTGGCCCTTTGGCAGACGTGGCAGGGCAGGATCTATCTCGGGCAGGGCTGCAGGATGTCCTCTGGCCAACTTGCCTCCTCCAGTGGCAGTGGGGTCTGTTATGGACTGTATGGACTGTGGCTTTGCTCTCCCGAGGATGGCCCAGTGGGCAGGCCACCCACTGTATGGACTGTATGGACAGTGGCTTTGCTCTCCCCAGGATGGCCCAGTGGGCAGGCCACCCACTGTATGGACTGTATGGACTGTGGCTTTGCTCTCCCCAGGATGGCCCAGTGGGCAGGCCACCCACTGTATGGACTGTATGGACTGTGGCTTTGCTCTCCCCAGGATGGCCCAGTGGGCAGGCCACCCACTGTATGGACTGTTTGGACTGTGGCTTTGCTCTCCCCAGGATGGCCCAGTGGGCAGGCCACCCACTGTATGGACTGTATGGACTGTGGCTTTGCTCTCCCCAGGATGGCCCAGTGGGCAGGCCACCCACTGTATGGACTGTTTGGACTGTGGCTTTGCTCTCCCCAGGATGGCCAAGTGGGCAGGCCACCCACTGTATGGACTGTATGGACTGTGGCTTTGCTCTCCCCAGGATGGCCCAGTGGGCATTCCACCCACTGTATGGACTGTATGGACTGTATGGACTGTGGCTTTGCTCTCCCCAGGATGGCCCAGTGGGCAGGCCACCCACTGTATGGACTGTATGGACTGTGGCTTTGCTCTCCCCAGGATGGCCCAGTGGGCAGGCCACCCACTGTATGGACTGTATGGACTGTGGCTTTGCTCTCCCCAGGATGGCCCAGTGGGCAGGCCACCCACTGTATGGACTGTATGGACTGTGGCTTTGCTCTCCCCAGGATGGGCCAGTGGTCATGGAGTCCCCTCGTGGATCTGGCGTCGTGTACTCAAGTGGCTGAGGTGCCCCCCCTTCCCTTCCCCCTGAGGTGCCTGTCCTATTTTCTTTCTGATGCCCCTGCAGTGTTCTCTCCGTGGAGTTCTTGTCGTGGGACTGGGCCTTGCCCCTTTGCACAGGACCCCTGTGATCCACGGACAGTGGTTGGACTACATTTAGTAGCTGTATATATTTTGTACATAGTTTATTTATTTATTGGGATTAATGGTGTACATATTTCAATATATCTGCCCGTTTATGATCTCTTCTTTTGGTCTTTGCATTATTTCGGAGGGGGGTGGTTTGTGGGTTGTGACAGTGATCTGTGGGAATGCATTGATGTGTGTGTTGTAGTGGGTGTGGGTGGGTGGGTGTGTGCCGGTAATCTTTTCCCTCCCCTGTGTCGTAGGTGCCGTACTCACCGATGTCTTCCGCGCCGCCGGGCGTGCTCCTGGTATATGAGCAGGAATAGGAGTGCGGGGATGACCTGCAACTCTGGCTCCATACTGCCGGAATCTCGCGTGGAGTGCGTAGAGGTGAGCGTTTTCCCGTTCGTAGTCTGTTTCCGCCGTGTTCTTATCGGCGGTGCTCCCGCCCCGGAAAAGGTGGCAGATTGGTGGGTCGTAATAGGGTGGGCGGTACTTTGTCTGCCGCCGGGCTGTTGGCGGGAACCGCCGCGCTGTTTGTTTGTACCGCTGTGGCGGTCGGAGTGTTAAGTTGGCGGGCTGTGTTGGCGGTTCCCGCCAGGGTCAGAATTGCATATTTTAGACCGCCGGCCTGTTGGCGGCTTGGCCGCCGCTTTATCACCGACAGCCAGGGTCAGAATGAGGGCCATAGTTTCTCACATTAAACAGAAAATTAACCACCCCATCATTTCATGTTTTAAGAAATGTAATGGAACAGTCAAGTTATGCTCTCTCACCAGTTTGGCAAACTGCTCCACATTCATCCTCATTTTTATTAGCTGTTCATTTCTGTGGATTTGAATATAAACTCATGTGTTTCTTGAAATGTGATAGTCTTGACCTATTCTTTATGGCATACAGAATATTTTAATACTGTGAAATATTTTATTGTGTGCAACAACTTTTGCATTCTACTTCCTTGTTTATTTTACTGTTTTATGGAGGTGATTTGTCCTACACTATGGTGGTCATTACGACCTTGGCTGTATAAAGCGCTTACCGCCGTGCAGAAGACCGCCGATACACCGCCGCGGCCGCGGTAGACCGCCACAGCTATTATGACACACATCTCGGAATCTGCCGAAATTCAGACACCCACACAACTCAGCCACACCAAAGGTCAGTGATAAACTGGCGAAAACAAATCCTCCACCTCCACGCCAACAGAAACACGCCCATGCTATTACGACCCACGAATCCACGCGGCGGTCTTTCAACCGCGGTATTCCATTGGCGGTACACACCGCTGCGCTCAAAATACACACACACTTACAAAACACCGCCACATTGGACCTTTCAAAATACACACACCTGATACACATACACACACCACTCCCACACACCCAATACAATATAAAACACACACCCACATCACACACAAACCCCTACGACCAGAATTTCTGAGAGAAGGCCAGAGAGAGACAGCACAGAATACAGAACCCCATCACACAGAGGCACAATACACCATCTCCCACACAACACCCATGCACAAAACACCACATACCACTACACTCACCACACTCATCAACACATACACCACCCCACACCTCACCCACACCACCCCATGGCACGCCAAAGACACCCCAGCTTCTCCGAGGAGGAGCTCAGGGTCATGGTCGAGGAAATCGTCCGGGTAGAGCCACAGCTATTTGGCTCACAGGTACAGCACACATCAATAGCCAGGAAGATGGAGCTATGGCAAAGAATAGTCGACAGGGTCAACGCTGTAGGACAGCACCCAAGAAATAGGGAGGACATCAGGAAGAGGTGGAACGACCTACGGGGGAAGGAACGTTCAACGGTATCCAGGCACAACATCGCGGTACAGCAGACTGGCGGCGGACCCCCACCTCCTCCCCCACAACTAACAACATGGGAGGAACAAGTCTTGTCCATCTTGCATCCTGAGGGCCTCGCAGGAGTCGTTGGAGGAACGGACACTGGTAAGTCAAATTTCAACTATCATATCCCCCACCCTACCTGCATGCTATCACACACCCCCATCTCACACCCTCCCCTATCACTCCAAATCCTCACCTATCTACCCATGACACCAACCACCCATCCCAACCCCAAAACCTGCATGACCTAACTAAGCATGGATACCCATCACTAAAGCATGTCCAGTGCACAGACCCACAACACCCCCCAACTATCACCACACAAGCCCCCACACAGGAATGCCTGCACTGGGGTACTCGCACACCCAAACATTGCACATCATGAAACACACACATGCAATAATCATGTACTCATACCCCCGCAGGAACCCGAAGGAACGTCACCACACCAGAGGGTCCAGACAACACCACTCCACCCCCAGAAGAGGCCCACAGTGACGACAGCAGCTCTGCCCCACTGGATCTTGATGACCAGCCCAGACCATCGTGGGCCTCAGGACAGTCGGTTCCCCTTGCCCAGCCACAGCCCAACACCGAACTGCCAACCTCTGGGAACACCAGCACAGCACCCATCCAGCGGGCCCAAACCTCCCTACCCTGGACAGATCAATCAGCGGTGTTTCCACCACTACAGGGCACCCAGGCGAACCCACCACCCCAACAACAACAGGGACCTGGGGGCAGTGGTAGTGGGCACACGGTCCAGGGGACGGAGGCACAGGAACACAGGGGAACTGGGAGGGCTGCTGTGTGACAGAGGGAGGACAGGCCAAGGGAACCTACTCTCCACGAGGCCCTCTCCTCCATCATGGGAGCATACCACCACTCCCAGGAGACGATGGCAACGGTACTGGCCAAGTTGCAGGAGACCCTGCGTCTGCAGGAGGAACAGTATTTGGGGTTCAGGGAGGAGCTCAGGACCATCGGCTCCGCCCTGGGCACCATTGTAGGGGTGCTGACGGACATTCAAAAGACCTTGAGGGACACCGTGACACTCCAAGGGGCCCCTGACATTAGCCACGACGATGAAATGCCCACCACCTCCGCCGGCGCTAGTGGACAGGAGGCACCGCCACAGGACCAACACACCAGCACCCCATCCCCTGCAGACGGACCACCACCACACAAGCGGGCCCTGAGATCCAGGAACAGGACAGAGCAAGATGGCAAGACCCCCGCCAGGAAATAAGACCACCCTGATCGTCCTCCCACTGTCCCACTTTGTTACCCTGTCCAAATCGGAACTGCCCCAGCTCCACTTCCAATGGCCTGATGTGCAATGTACCTGTGAGACTAATAGACTGGACTCTGCCGTGGACATTCCTCCACCATCACCCATCCCCATTTCACAACCCCCCTTCATTGTTATGCACTTAAATAAACACCCTTGAAACACTAATAAAACTGGAGTTAGTCAATGATTGTGAACTTTGTATTGTCAATTACAGTGTTAAAAAAGGTTACCCATTGGAAGGCCAACATACCAATGTCACACATCACAAGCCTTTCAAGGGTCCAAACTGTTGACACGTAGGTTACCACAATAGTGAAACTGAAATGGAAGGGGACAACTCAGTTAACAAATAGGGAGTGAAATGTAGGTGCAGGATAGAGGTAGACGTGTGAAAGTTAATAATATGTGAAACATGAAAATTTACTCACCTGTGTCTCACTGAAAATATTGCTGTATGACTGACTCCCTGTTGTCGTTTTCATCTTCATCAGCTTCCTCCTCATCACTGTCCACAGGCTCCCCAGGCTCCCCTGCGGCAACAACACCGTCATCTGGATCATCCTCCTGCAGAAAAGTCACCTGGCGTCGCAATGCCAAGTTATGGAGCATGTAGCAGGCGATGATGATGTCGCACACCTTCTTTGGTGAGTAGAATAGGGATCCACCAGTCATATGGAGACACCTGAACCTGGCCTTGAGGAGGCCGAAGGTCCGCTTGATCACCCTCCTAGTCCGGCCATGGGCCTCATTGTACCGTTCCTCTGCCCTGGTCCTGGGATTCCTCACTGGGGTCAATAGCCAGGACAGGTTGGGGTAACCAGAGTCCCCCAATAGCCATACACGGTGCCTCTGGAGTTGACCCATCATATCAGGGATGCTGCTATTCCGCAGGATGTAGGCGTCATGCACAGAGCCAGGGAACATAGCATTTACCTGCAAGATGCACTGGTCTGCCAAACAGACCATCTGGACATTCATGGAATGATAACTCTTCCTGTTCCTGTACACCTGTTCATTCCTGCAGGGGGGACCAGAGCTACATGGGTCCCATCAATGGCACCTATGACGTTGGGGATATGTCCAAGGGCATAGAAATCACCTTTCACTGTAGGCAAATCCAGCGGTCGGTACACCGGCGGATTCCGCCATCTTCCAATATGTCCCAACTGACGGTGCCTAAGAAGGACAACAGCGAAGAAACTGTCAGCATTCCTCCAGGTATGTACCCACAGTCACACACAAGAATACAACAGACAATTAACCCATCCGGGAAAGGTTTTGAGTGTAGGCCTCGGTATGTGTGACGCCGTAGTAATTGAAGCCATGTGGGCCCCTGAAATGGCGGCTGCCTGACCTCTAAACTGGGACAATGGGATTGTGGGGTAACTGCGCTGGCGTTGGACACCGTCGCGGTAGGCAGTCGTAGAGCGCGGCGCAATGCTGCATTGGTTAACATTGGACCCTATGGGTCACAGGAGCCAATGAACAGGCGCGCCACCGGTGATGATGCGCACCGCCGCGGAAGTCACCGCCGCGGACTTCACCACCATTTTCTATCTCTTCAATCACTAGATACCTGACCTTCGACAGGAGAGGACCTACACTGCTAGTGCTGCTGTGACCTCGGTCTGGAAGCGACGATGGCTTCTGCGTCTGGGGAAAGGGCCCCTGCCTTCACTGCACAGGAGTTGGAGAAACTTGTAGATGGGGTCCTCCCCCAGTACACGCTACTCTACGGTCCTCCAGACCAACAGGTTAGTACACAGGGAGCACGTTGGATGGGCTAGGCTTGGGTGGAGAGGGCTGGGTGGATGAGGGAAGGGGCAGAGTACATAGAACTGTTATGCATGGGGATGAATGGGCCACAGGGATAGAGTTGGGAGGGGGCCAATCACAACGACGGTGCAGTAGGTAATGACTGTCCTCTTTCCTTGTGGATGTCATGTAGGTCAGCACCCACCAGAAGAGGGACATTTGGCGTGCCATCGCCAAGGAAGTCCGGACCCTGGGGGCCCACCAGAGACAGGGCACCCGCTGCCGTAAGAGATGGGAGGACATTCGCCGCTGCAGCAAGAAGACGGCGGAGGCTCAGCTGGGGTGGCCTCTAAACGTGGGAGGGGTGCCTGTCGCACCATGACCCCCCTGATGTTCCGGATCCTGGCGGTGGCCTACCCGGAGTTGGATGGGCGCTTAAGGACATCACAGCAGACACAAGGGAGTGAGTACTACCTCATCATACGGACTTTGCGTGCAGTGGAGGTGTCTGGGTGGGGGTGGTGGGTTGTGGGTGTCCCTAGCCCAGGGCGAGTTAGGTAGGCAAGGCCCCTCCGTTATGTAGGTCATGTGGCACTCTACCCCAGCTCAAAACAGAGGGAAGTTGATGTATAGTTGCCCCTTTGCCATCCATGTGGGCAGATTACTACCATTGACATGTAGGCCATTTCCCAGAAATAGCATGTGCAGAGGTCACGAGCATGGCGTAATGCATGGGGCTGCTGCGTCTGTCTTGTCCGCCAACGGTAGCGGTATGTCATGCACTAAAACTCTCTTTCTTATGTCTCCCCCCTTTTCCTGCTCTCCCTGTCCTTTTGTACATCAGCATCAACAGGCGGACGTACAGTGGCACCGGAGCACGAGGGAGCTGCATCCCACCTGGCCATGGAGGGCCACACCACAGACTCTGAATTCACCAGTGGGACGGAGGGCGAGGGGAGCTTCACGTCGGCCACCAGATCACCATCCAGCGACACAGACTCGTCCGCCGATGGGAGCTCCCCTGTGGTGGCGGCACCATCTGTGCGCCCCACTTCTACAGGTACAGCCGCCACCTCCCCTACCAGCACCGCCCTCCCAGCAGCCTCTCAGCGTGTGTCCCGTGCCCGCTCACCCAGGAGGGTGGGCATCACCTTCACCCCAGGCACCTCAGGCCCTGCCCCAGTCACCCCTGCTGCCCTCAGTGAGGAGGCCATTGACCTCCTCAGGTCACTCACTGTTGGGCAGTCTACCATTGTGAATGCCATCCACGGTGTAGAACAAGATTGAAACACGGTAATGCATTCCTGGAAGGCATTCATTCTGGTCAGGCTGTCCTTCAGCGAACCCTGCAATCTCTGGCTTCAGCACTGATGGCAGCCATTGTCCCTGTGTCCAGCCTCCCCCCTCCAACCTCCTCCACCCAGACCCAATCCCCTGTACCTCAGCCCATCCCAAGCACACCTACAGACCAGCAGGCACACAAGTCAACACACACAAGTAGCTCAAGCAAACATAGGCACCACACACACCACAGGCACTCACACAAGCATCACACCCATACAGACACAGCAACATCCACTGTCTCCACTGTGTCCCCCTCCTCCTCTTCTCCCTCCTCCCTCCCAGTGTCGTCTACACACACACCTGCATGCACCACATCTACAGGCACTAAGACTCGCACCAGAACACCCAGCACCACAAGCCGCTCACCTGCCCTTACCACCTCCACTGTCATTTACACGTCCCCTGTGTCCTCTCCCAGTGTGTCTGTGACGCCCCCTCCCAAAGTACACAAACGCCGGCAATCACTCATCCAACATCCATCCACCTTACGACAGCCTCCAGTAACTGCACCTGCACCCAAAACACCTAAAGTGACACCTCCTACAACCACCTCCTCTACCTCCACTCCCAGACCCCCTCCAACTACCCATCCCAGTGTCCGTCAGAAACTGTCCCTCTGTCAAATTGATCTTTTTGCCCCCCCCCCCCTCTAGTTCATCAGTCCCGTCGTAGCGCCTCAGCCAAAAAGCCTCCAGTACCAGTGGTGCGTGTACCAGGTTTTTGGAGTGCACCGTCCACCAGGGCAGGCAGTAGGACCCGGAGCCAAGGCACTGTCAGCCCACCCCCTGTAAAGGCACCGAAATTGGAGAGTGAACGACGGGACCGTGTCAAGACTCCTGGTGGGACAACAAGTGAAATGGGATCGAAGGCGATTGGTGAGTCAGCTGTAACTCCAAAGAAGGTGGGGAAGGTTCCGAGGAAGTCTGCCCAGCCTGTTGTGAGTGTCACGGCGGAGAAGTGCGCCATCATTTCCGGCGGTCCAGACACAACCGCCACCACCGTCGTTACTGGTCAGGAGACCATCGCCAGAGTCAGTGCCCAGGAGGGCCCAAGTATCGTTACTGGTCAAGAGACCACCGCCAGAGTCATTGCCCAGGAGGGCCCGAGTATCGTTACTGGTCAGGAGACCACCGCCAGAGTCATTGCCCAGGAGGGCCCGAGTATCATTACTGGTCAGGAGACCACCGCCAGAGTCAGTGCCCAGGAGGGCCCGAGTATCGTTACTGGTCAGGAGACCACCGCCGGAGTCAGTGCCCAGGAGGGACCAGGATCCCACAGCCCCGCTGGGCGATGATGGAACGTCATTCCACACCCCAATGTCCAGTGTGGAGTTCGTCATGCCTCAACCCAATGTCCAGTGTGGAGTTCGTCATGCCACACCCCAATGTCCAGTGTGGAGTTCGTCATGCTACACCCCAATGTCCAGTGTGGAGTTCGTCATGCCACACACCAATGTCAGTATCTGAACCGCCATCTCAGGCTACCGCTGAACAGTCCATAGCCAGCCAATGCAAAGCACCGCTGAACAAGGCCAAGACCGCCATGGTGAAGACCACTGAACAGTCCATAGCCAGCCATGGCAAAGCACCGCTGAACAAGGCCAAGGCCGCCATGGTGAAGACCGCGGATCAGGGCAAACACCGTGTAGGTATGAATAGGCCGCCACATCAGGCATCCTTCTCCCATGTGCAGCTGGGACAGTGACAGGACAGGAACTTTCACAGGGAGACTCATCCAGTCTGGCCACTAGTCCCACCCAGTACCAGTTGAGAACTGCATCTACTTGCGTCAATGTGGCTTTGCACTTACCAGGATGGTCCAGTGGGCAACCCACCCACTGTAAATACTTGAGAGACTGTGGCTTTGCACTCCCCAGGATGGCACAGTGGGCAAACCACCCACTGTAGAGACTTGAGAGACTGTGGCTTTGCACTCCCCAGGATGGCACAGTGGGCAAGCCACCCACTGTAGAGACTTGAGAGACTGTGGCTTTGCACTCCCCAGGATGGTCCAGTGGGCAAGCCACCCACTGTAGAGACTTGAGAGACTGTGGCTTTGCACTCCCCAGGATGGTCCAGTGGGCAACCCACCCACTGTAGAGACTTGAGAGACTGTGGCTTTGCACTCCCAGGATACATCAATGGGCATGGAGCCCCGTCGTGGATCTGGCTTCGCATTTATCTGGCTGAGGTGCCCTCCCTTCCCTTCCCCCTGAGGTGCCTGTAGTGTTTCAATCTGATGCCCCAGCAGTGTTCTCTCGGATTTTGGTCAATTATCTTATGTGGGCCTCGCCCATGCATTTTTGGACTGTTGGTGCACGGACATTGTTGTGTTCATATCTGCACTACTTCTTGTATTGTATATATAAATATGACAGATTTCGAGATATGATTCAGTATATTTTTATATGACATGTATATTGGCACATTACAATATTTGAACGGATCTCGCTTTGTCTTTGCATTCTTCCGGGGGGATTGTGGCTTGTTAATGTGATATTTTTGACTGCACTGGTGTGTATGTTGTAATATGCAAGGGTGGGGGTGTTTGGTGGGTGTCCCCCTAACTTTTGCCTCCCCGTGTCGTAGACGCAGTACTCACCGGTATGTTCTGCGCCTACGTCGCTGTTGTTCGTACAGGAGCAGAAAGACAAGGGCAGGTAGTATTTGGAGTTCCGGGTCCATGGAGTCGTCGTTCCTCGTGGAGTGTGTTGAGGTGAGCTTTTTCCCATAGCAAAGGCTGTTTCCGCCGTGTTTTTATCCACTGTGAATCCGCCCTGGAAAAGGTGGCGGATTGGTATGTTGTAATAGTGTGGTCGGTACTTTGTCTCCCGCCTGTCTGTTGGCGGTGACTGCCACGCTGTTTGTCTGTGCCGCCGTGGCGGGCGAAGTGTTAAAGTGGCTGTCTTTGTTGGCGGTTACCGCCAGGGTCGTAATTCCCTTTTTTTTCCGCCGGCCTGCTAGGGTTGTAATGACCCCCAATGTCGTTTCATTTTGTCATTTCTTTAAGATCTACTTTGTCACTCCTCTTTGTGGTTTTAAAATACAAGTCCTTCATTGCTTCTCCAGATTTTGGTTATTTTGATTTTTTTTTTATTATTGCCCTCAGACTGTATAGCACCAAGGACCAGATGTACGAAGCATTTTTCTAGTCTCAAAGGGTCTGATTCACAGAATTGGCACGTTTGCGACTAGAAGGATGCTTTTTGGAATGTACAAAGCCTAAACTGCGATTTTATAACTTTAACTTGTTACCGAATCGCAGTTTGGGTTTTGCGATTCGGTATTAGGAAGGGGCATGTCAAGGGCGTCCCTTCCTAATTCTGAATCTAAATGGTGTGTATGACTTGTATGAATTGGTGTGACTGTTTTGTGACTGCGAATGCGGTCGCAAAATAATCGCAGTTAGCACCAATTTCAAATTTGTGAATGCATCCGAAAACATTCTTTCAGAGCAGGCAGTGGTCGAAGGGACCACTGCCTGCTCTGAAAAAATTAAAAGAAAACTTTTAATTTTTATTTTCGAAATGTATTCCGTTTTCCTTTAAGGAAAACAGGATACATTTAAAAAAAAAAAAAAATACTGCTACATTTAAACGCAGTCACAGACATGGTGGTCTGCTGACACCAGCAGGCCACCATCCCTGTGAGTGCCATCATTCCCAATGGGGTCGCAAATTGCGACCTACCTCATGAATATTCATGAGGTAGGTCATTTGACAGTGTCATTGACACTGCTGTACATCCGGTTTTGCGACTCGCAAATTGCGACTCGCAAAACCGGATCTTTTACATGTGGCCCCATTTTCCATCTTCAGCATCTAGTCATTGTTTGTCATTAGTATTAGGAGACCTTCTGCCATACCCACTACTTTATATTCTAGTTCTGTTTATCACACTACACAGCTCCTCAATTTCTTTTGAGCACTTGGTCATATTATGGGGGCATTACGATTTAGTCGGACGGAAAAGCCCGTCCACCGAAATCCCGATGAGGAGGTTGCCGCTATTGTGGCTGCCTCCCCGACTGGCCCATTATGAGTTACCCACTGGGTCAGTGAGCGGAAACCCCTAGTTTCCGCCCACTTGCCCAGCAGCAATCGGACTACAGCATTGTCTCCAGCTCGTAATAGAGCCAGTGGCAACGATGTAGTGTGCAGGGTGCACCAGCACCCTGCAATCTTCACTGTCTGCAAATCAGACAGTGAACATTGCGAGGTGCTGGACAGGGGGCCCCTGCACTGCCCATTCCAAGTACATGAGCAGTGCAGGGGCACTACTGGGGCACCATGCACTCATTCTCTGCCAGCCTTTTCAGGCCAGTGAAACAGCCATGAAATCACTTGCGGAGAATGAGATCATAATTGCCAGGGCGACGCTGCCTGCAGCACTGCCCTGGTGGATTAGGATTGCCAAAACCACCAGACCGCCGGGACAACGAATCCTGGTGGTCCGACCGTGGCACAAGCACCGCAGTTGTAATGTGGCACTCATGAGACCACCAGGTTCGTAATGAGACCCTATGGGCCTGATTCTAACTTTGGAGGACGGTGTTAAACCGTCCCAAAAGTGGCGGATATACCACCTACCGTATTACGAGTTCCATAGGATATAATGGACTCGTAATACGGTAGGTGGTATATCCGCCACTTTTGGGACGGTTTAACACCGTCCTCCAAAGTTAGAATCAGGCCCTATGTGTCTTCTCCTGAATCTTATATTCCTGCAAGAAGAATTGTCCTATCTTTCATTGTTGCTGAAGCTTCAGCCAGGGCACCATGCACTTTTAAGATTCTAATTTCCTCAACTCAATCTGTAATAACAAAAATTATCTGATCTGAGGTGATTCATAGGTATGGCCAGTGTGCAAACCTATGAAAGGCACTGAATGAGATTAGTGTTATCATTTACTTTCCATTTCGATGAAGTAGTTTGTTCTTTATAACAATCAAGTTCCTTAAGACCTCAGTTTCAAAGGCAAAGGGGAAAGGAGTTTCTTCAAAAGGAGTACTGAGGACCTCGGACCAGAATTGTTTTTCCCCTAAAAATAGATACATCTGAGTAAACACTTTCAGGGTAATTTCTTCTGTTTTCAGAACCTGGTGTATCAATGCTATCTGTGGACAAACTTTGCTTTCTGTCAAATTCTTCATTACGGCCTATCTCTTAGTCATAACCTTGCTGCTGCAATTTACTGAAATAGTCTAGTGGTGAGACTTTAGAAATTAGTTCTCCAGGTGTGGAGGTTAGAGTATGAACCTATTGATAAATATTATTTGTAAGAGTGTCTCAGAGTGCAAATTGTTTCCAGAAATTATGCCAGCTATTAAAGTCTGTT
The DNA here is from genome assembly GCF_031143425.1 of Pleurodeles waltl. Classification (NCBI taxonomy): domain Eukaryota; kingdom Metazoa; phylum Chordata; class Amphibia; order Caudata; family Salamandridae; genus Pleurodeles; species Pleurodeles waltl. Next base: position 496,388,048 of record NC_090442.1, on the reverse strand, counting down.
CAAAATGATATGTGACTTAAAGCATCCCGGTCTGTCCCTCTCATGACTGGTCCCCTGGATGACTAATGGCCTTGCAACATGCTTACATCTCTCTGGAATAATCCTATTTATATAATGTCTGTTAAAACTGTCCTTAAATATTTTTCGGAGTCACTTTTCCTACCAAATTAGTATGGACAGTGGTACATAGATAGATAGAGAGATAGAGAGAGAGAAAGAGAGAGAGAGAGAGAGAGAGAGAGAGAGAGAGAGATAGACTTAGAAGCCAATAGAGTTCCTGGATAAATATACCACTGTATACAATATTGATGGATGTAGGTGGAAAAGGAAACTGTGTACTGTTCATGCGCATCAAGAGAGAGCTAAAAGGAGGTCACAAATAGAATAAATTGGCTTGATTGAATAAGTGGATTTAGAGAACTGTGTGAAAGTGATGTTGTTTGGATGTGATTTGGGGAATTGAAATGGAGGAAAATTACACTGGGGTCAATAAGGCCCTCATTACAACCATGGCGGTAAATGATGCTTACCGCCCTGCTGACAGCCGCCAACATACAGTGACCGCGGTGGGTATTATGACCCACACAGAGAAATCCGCCACTATACAGACACCCACACAAGTCCGCCAGCTCAAAGGTCAGTGATAAATTGACGGTACCAAAACCCACACCGTTATGCCAACAGGTATACGCCCACTGTATCACGACCCATGAATCACTGCATCGGTCTTTCAACCGAGGTAAACCATTGGCGGTACACACCACCACGCTCAAAATACACACACACTTACAAAACTACACCAGATTGGACAATTCAAAATACAAACACCTGACACACATACACACACAACATCCACACACTCACACCACTATAAAACACACACCCACATTACCCACAACCCCTTACAGTGAAAAAAAAGATTGCTAACAGAGAGAGACACAAGCCAGGAGCACCCACTCAATCAGAACCACAGAACATCATCACCAATACACCATCTACGCACCTCACAGCACACACCCAAACACAGCACCCCACACATCCTCACACATACCACTCACACCGGATCCATGGCACCCCAAAGACACTCCAGGTTTTCAGAGGAGGAGCTAAGGGTCATGCTGGAGGAAATCATCCGGGTGGAGCCACAGCTATTCGGATCACAGGTGCAGCAGACGTCCATTGCAAGGAAGACGGTGCGATGGCAGAGGATCGTCGACAGGGTCAACGCAGCACCCAAGAACTAGGGATGACATCAGGAAGAGGTGGAACGACCTACTGGGGAAGGTGCATTCCGTGGTTGCAAGACACCAGGTAGCAGTACATAGGACTGGGGACGCACCCCTACCTCCTCCCCTGCAACTAACAACATGGGAGGAGCAAGTCTTGGCGATCATGCATCCTGATGGTCTCACTGGAGCAGACACCAACTTGTACTGGGTGGGGACCTTGGGTTCTCCTATTAGCCACACCCGGTGCCTCTGGAGTTGGCCCATCACATATGGGATGCTGCCATTCCTCAAGATAAAGGCATCATGCACAGAACCAGGGTATTTGGCATTCACATGGGAGATGTACTGGTTCGCCAAACACACCATCTGCACATTCATAGAGTGATAGCTTTTCCTATTCCTGAACACTTGTCCATTTCTCCAGGGGGGGACCAAAGGCCACATGAGTATCATCAGTGGCACCAATGATGTTGGGGATATGTCCCAGGGTATAAAAGTCAGCTTTCACTGTGGCCAATTCCTCCACCTGGGGGAATACGATGTAGCTGCGCATGTGTTTCAGTAGGGCAGACAACACTCTTGTCAACACGTTGGAGAACATTGGCTGAGACATCCCTGATGCCATGGCTACTGTTGTTTGGAAGGAACCACTTGCCATGAAATGGAGCATTGACAGGACCTGCACTAGAGGGGGATACCTGTGGGCTGGCGGATAGCTGACATCAGGTCTAGCTCCAATTGGGCACACAGTTCTTGGATTGTGGCATGATCAAGTCTGTAGGTGATAATAATGTGTCTGTCCTCCATTGTCGCAAGGTCCACCAGGGTTCTGTACACCAGAGGATGCCACCTTCTCATATTCAGCCTCAGCGGTTTAAGCCTATGGAAGAAAACGGTGAGCAGAGGGTCATATTCACTCATCTATTGCATGAATGATGATGTTCTTCCTTTACAGAACCATTATGTGAATCCGAAAATCAGTTTCTGTGCCTATGTCTGCTGTGATGGAGTTAGATGCCATGGCCTGTGCCACCCTAAAATGCCGGCTGCCTGACCTGGTCGGAGGGACAAGTGGAAATGAGGTAATTCTGCTGGCATTCAGCGCCGTCGTGGTAGGCGGTCGATGACCGCCACGCAACTTCGCATTCGTTATCATTGGGCCCTATGGGTTCCAGGAGCCAATGGCAATGTACGCCGATGGTGATGGTATGCACCGCCGCGGACGTGACCACCATTTTCTATCTATTCACTCACTTGCTAACTGACCTTCAACAGAAGAGGACCTACACTGCAAGTGCTGCTGTGACCTGTGCCTGAAAGTGACAATGGCTCATGTGTCTGGGGAGAGGGCCCCTGCCTTCACTGCAGAGGAGTTGGAGAAACTGGTGGATGGGGTCCTACCCCGGGACATGTTACTCTACGGTCCTCCAGAGAAACAGGTGAGTACACTGTAAGCATGATGCGTGGGCCATGAATGTATGGATTGCTGTGTGTGTAAGCCACATGTTGGGGGGGGGGCAGAGGCGTCCTGGCAAGAGTGCAGCATGTAAGGCGGTCAATGTATGTGCATCAGGGGATGGGAGGGACCTGGTGGGCCATGAGTCTGACGGTCCGGGCGGTTGACTAATTCACTTTTCTGCTGTCTTTTCCCTGCAGGTCAGCGCCTAACAGAAAAAGGGTATTTGGTGTGCCATTGCCAAGGAGGTGCAGAGAGTGGGGGTCTTTGACAGGCAGAGCAACCACTGCCGCAAAAGGTGGGAGGACCTGTGCTGCTGGGCAAAGAAGACGGCGGAGGCCCTGCTGGGGATGGCCTCCCAACAAGGAAGTGGTGTCCGTCCCACCATGACCCCCCTGATGTTCCGCATCTTGGTGGTGGCCTATCCGGAGTTCGATGGGTGCCTGAGGGCATCACAGCTGCCTCATGGGGGTGAGTTAAAATTCATAACCCAGACTTTGCGTGCGTTAAGAATTATCTGGGTGGGGGATGTGGGCTATGGGTGACCCTAGGCCAGGGCACAGATGGCAGGGTAGGTCCCTTGTTGGGCAGGCTCGGAAGCACTCCTACCCCAATTGTGTTAGCAGGCATCTACTACTGGGGAGGGTCCTGTGGCTTTCAGTTGTGCTGCTAATGATGTTAGGCAATGTACCCCAAGGGCTGGTGACTATCTTAGTAACTGGTAGTGCATAGCCTAGTGCATACGGCTGCTCCCTGTGTGTTGTGTACGCCAACGGTAGTGGTGTTGCTGGCATTGAACAAGTGTATCCTCTGTCTCTCCCCCCCCTTTTTGTTTGTCACCCTGTCCTTGTGTGCATTAGCATCATCTGGCGGAGAAACAGAGGCACAGACGACGGAGGGAGCTGCATCCCACATGGGCCTGGAGGCCGAATCCACTGAGGGTGAGGGCACCAGTGGGACGGAGGGCGAGGGGAGCACCATGACGGGGACAGGAGAGGAGAACACAGAAAGCGACTCCTCCTCCGATGGAAGCTCTCTGGTGGTGGCGGACACCTCTGTGCCCACCCCAACAACAGGTACAGCCACCACCCCCTACCAGCACCGCCCTCCCAGCAGCCCCTCAGTGTGTTTCCCGTGCCCACTCACCCAGGAGGGTGGGCATCTCCTTTGCCCCAGGCAACTCAGGCCCTGTCCCAGTCAGCCCTGCTGCCCTCAGTGAGGAGGCTATTGACCTCCTGAGATCTGTCACTGTTGGGCAGTCAACCATACCGAATGCCATCCAGGGTGTCGAGAGGCATTTGCAACAAACAAATGCATACCTGGAGGGCATTCATTCTGGCGTGGCAACCCAACAGAGAGCATTTCAGGCTCTGGCCTCCGCACTGATGACTGCCCTTGTCCCTGTCTCTACCCTCCATCTTCCTCTACCCAGTCCCAATTCCCTCAACCCCAGACTATCCCAAGCACACCTTCAGACCAGCATTCACCCAAATCAACACACAGAAGTGGCTCAGGCAAACAACAGCACCACACTTCATCTCACAGGCACTCACACAAGCACCATCCCCATGCAGTCACACCAACATCCACTGCCTCTACTGTTTCCCCCTCCTCCTCTTCGTCCACCTCCCTCCCAGTAGCATCTCCACTCACAACTGCATGCACTACATCCTCATCCACTACCTCCATCACCAGCACGCCCATCACAACACACCCCTCACGAGTAGTCAACACTCCCACAACCATACACACATCCCCCTAGTCCTCTCTGAGTGTGTCTGTGACCCCTCCTCCCAAAGTACACAAACACAAGCACCCACCCACCCAACAGCCATCCTCCTCACAACAGCATCCAGCCCATGGACCTGCACCCAAACTCAGCCGACAGACACCTCCTACAACCACTCCCTCTTCCTCCACTCCCAAACCCTCTTCCCACCTCAGTGTGTCTAAGAAGCTTTTCCTGGCAAACATTGACCAGTTCCCTACCCCTCTTCCCCTGTCATTCCCATCGGGTCAGGGTGTCCAGAAACCAGGCCAGCACCTCAGCCACCAAGTCACCGTCCGCTGTGGTACCTGCAACTCACAGAGCCTCAAAGGGGGCACCCGTCAGCCTAGCCAGTGTGCCACCAATCCCTGCAAAGGACAAAAGCATTCAGCCACCTGCCAAGGTGAAGAAGGGGCCAGCATGCAGAAAGGCCAAGGAGCATGAACCACCCAGCAAAGCTCCTCCAAAATTCCAGCTGCCAGAGCCAAGGTCACACCACCATCTGCCAAGGTGAGGAAGGGGCAGAAGACACCAGGTAAGGCACATCAGCCGTCAGGGGCCACAGGTGAGTGCATGGTGGCTAGCAGCACAACTTCCAGCCCTGCCACCTGCACAGCGGCCAGCACCACCACCAGCCCCGCCGCAAGCCCTGCCGCATGCACCGCCGCAAGCCCCGCTGCATGCACTGCCGCAAGCACCGCCACCTGCAGCGTCACTAGCCCCACGACTGTCAGCAGCAGCAGCCCCACTGGGCGGCCATCCAAGGCTGCAGGAGAAGGGCTGGAGCCACCCTCCACCACTGGCAGCACCGGCATCCTTGGCAGGATGAAGCACACTGGGCACAAGGCCCCCTCCAGAACCAGTGGAGAAAGGCATCCACTAGAGAGACTTTGGCTTTGAATTCCCCAGGACCAAGCAGTGAGAAAAAACACCCACTTGAGAGACTGTGGTTTTGAATTCTCCAAGACCAAGCAGTGGGCAAACCACCCCCTTGAGAGACAGTGGTTTTGAACTCCCCAGGACCAAGCAGTGGGCAAACCACCCACTTGAGACTGTGGCTTTGAACTCCCCAGGACCAAGCAGTAGGCAAACCACCCACTTTAGAGACTGTGGCTTTGAACTCCCCAGGACCAAGCCGTGGGCAAACCACCCACTTGAGAGACTGTGGCCTTGCAATCCCCAGGACATCGCTGTGGGCATAAAGCCCCATCGAGGAGTAGTTGCGTTCTTCCATCTTCCAGCTGAGGTATCCCCCTTCCCCGTCCCCCTGAGGTGCCGGTGTGTTTACGACCTGATACCCCTGCAGTGTTCTCTCCATATTGAAGCAGGAGTCAAGTGTGGGCTTGGCCCATGACTTTTTGCCCCAGTGACCCATGGACTTTTTCATGGACAATGTCCAGCCTTTTGTACATGTTGTATAGTTTTTGTAAACACTGTTTCTCAAAATGTTACATATATCTCCCTATTTTGAATATATCACTGATTTCCCTCAATTCCTTTTGTCTTTGCGTATTTCCAGGAGGTTACGGGGTGTAAATGTAATGTTGCTGCATGTGTTTGTGTGTATGGTGTTGTGGGTGAGGGTGGGGGTGGGGGTGTTACGTGTGTGTGTCACTCTCTTTTTCCTCCCCCCCCCCCTATGTGCTAGGTGCAGCACTCACTGTGGTCGTCACCTCCGCCTTTGGTATTCCTGGTAGATGAGGAGGTAGACCAGCATCAGCAGGACCTGTAGCTCGGGCTCCATGGCGTCCTGGTTCTTCGTTGAGTGTCAAGAGGTGAGTGGTTTCCCTTCCAAGTCCTGTTTCCACCGTGCTTTTGATGGCATTTGTACCGCCCGGGAAAAGCTGGCGGATAGGCGGGTTGTGATGTGGTGGGCAGTACATTGTTTTCCGCCTGTCTGTTGGCAGTAACCGCTGCGGTGTTTTTTGCTACCAACATGGCAGTCGGAGTGTTAAAGTGGCTGTCTATGTTGGCGGTTTCCACTGTGGTCGTGATCCCATTTTTTTTACCGCCGGCCTGTTGGTGGTATTACTGCCGCTTTAACACCAACCGCCAGGGTTGTAATGAGGGCCTAAGTATCAGTTTCAGATTAGTCTGTTGCTCAGCAGGTTTCTACTGTACTTGCTCTACAATAAAGAATGATCATATATACCTGTGTGTCCAGTCTTATCTCAAAATACATTACAATACAGCAGGCACTACCACACTTTGGCCCTCATTCCGACTTTGACTGGCGGCGGTCGCGGCCGGCCTGTCGGGGGCCGCCAGAATACCGCTGCGCGGTCAAAAGACCGCCGCGGTAATTCTGACTTTCCCGCTGGGCTGGCGGGCGGCCGCCTTCAGGCCGCCCGCCAGCCCAGCGGGAAAGATGCTTCCACGATGAAGCCGGCTCGGAATCGAGCCGGCGGAGTGGAAGCTGTGCGACGGGTGCAGTGGCACCCGTCGCGTATTTCACTGTCTGCCAAGCAGACAGTGAAATACTTGTAGGGGCCCTCTTATGGGGGCCCCTGCAATGCCCATGCCAGTGGCATGGGCACTGCAGGGGCCCCCAGGGGCCCCGCGACCCCCCCTACCGCCATCCGGTTCCCGGCGGTCGGACCGCCAGGATCTGGATGGCGGTAGGGGGGGTCGGAATCCCCTCGGCGGCGCAGCAAGCTGCGCCGCCTTGGAGGATTCAATGGGGCGGCGGTACACTGGCGGGAGACCGCCAGTGTTGCCGGTCCGACCGCGGCTTTACCGCCGCGGTCGGAATCCCCATTGGAGCACCGCCGGCCTGTCGGCGGTGCTCCCGCGGTCCTCCGCCCTGGCGGTCTTTGACCGCCAGGGTCAGAATGACCGCCTTTATCTTGTTTGGTCAAGAGGTAGGGTTTTATATTAGTGCTCAGATTACTTTCTAGTAGTCTTCATCCCTCCAGTTCCTCCTTCCGTGTTCTATTACTTACATTATAAAGAGAAACTTCAAGCACTAAATTAGCAACAGCTCTGTTCAAACCCCGAAGCTTCTATTTCTATTACCCTGACTTTGGTCCAACCCCTTCTCCCTGACCACATCCTGTTAATAATCCAGTCTTCATCTCCTTTGTAATATTAATTAAATTGTAGGGAGGAAGGGTATGTGCATGCTGGAATGATGATGGAGGAAAAAGAGTAATGAAGATAATTGTAAGTAAGTAATGCATGCATTATATCCTTATTCCCTTCCTCGTCTCATTAGTTTACTTATGAAGAATTATCCAAGTGAGATGTCCTCTAGTCACATCAACAATCATGTAATTATGACGTACAGCTGACAGCTTACATTTTATTATACTAGTATTTCATTAACAATAAATAGAATTTTACAAGCAAAAACTGAGAACTAACTTTGACCCCCCTTTTCCAAGATACTTGTTCCACATAACAACTCTGAAACTTGATCAATATTAAGTATGTGTGTCATAGGAGTTAAAGGTGTAGATCATGTTGCAGCTCTACAGATATCCTGAATCAAGATACCTTCCTCACCCTGACCAAGAATCTGCCATGCCTCTGGTTGAACTAGGTTGAACTGATCCAGGCAAGTTGAGCCCAATAACAGGCCAAAGAAAAGACAATTCAGATAAATCTGCTCAACTTAGCTATGGAGGCTCTATAAGCTCTTCCTGCTGTACTAACCTTGACAAATAAGCCACAACTTTTCCTATATTCCCTGACTTCTTTAGATAACTGTTTGCTACTCTCATAATAACTAAAGAATGTCATTGTTGCTCTTAATCTGAAAAAGATTAGGATACAAATTCAGAAGTATGGGCCCTATGTAAAGAAGTCATTCAATGGTTCATAAAGTTCAGGCAGTGGCAAATCCCAAGCAGATGTAAGGTTCCTTGTCTTCGGTGTTACTAAGGAAAGACCTTTAAAAAACTGAAACTAAAATATCTACAGATGAGAAATTATTTCAACAGGACCTAAGCATTTTAATTGCTGTTTTAAAGTGGACAAAGTCAGACCAAGATAAAAATCCTGTTGCAAAAATGTAAACATGCTTACAGGAGAACAATAAAAAGTAGTTAACGCCCTTATATAATACCATTTAAAAAGAGTGCCCTATGGTGTTTATAGGTATTTCTTTTGCATCCCTCCTTGAAGTTTGAATTGTAATACTGGTATGGAAAACACAAAATATCATAACCCTCTGTAACCAACATCCCGACCAATACCTTCAGTCAAGATATAGAACTTATAGTCAATGAAGAATGACATAGAGGGCAGAAAGATCAGGAAATTATCCATTGTTCTGTCACTACCAATTTCCTGAGAACGTGAAACCACAATATATTTGTCAACAAGGTAGCTATATTTTTACCTGTGACCTGTCTCTTTGAATCTTTGTTAATAATCTAGATTCAGAGGAATTGGATGGAAGACATGCAACAGCTCCCTTGGCAATGTGTTCAGCAGTGCACTGATTACCAATGTCTCTACATCCTTGAACATTGACAAAAAGCCAGACAGTAGCTTGTCCTGGTGACTTGCAAAAGGATCTACTATTAAATTGCCAAACAAATGACAAATTTTGTAAAAATACTAGAATGGCCAGAGTGAAATTCAGGGACAATGGCATATTTGACTCACTGTGCCTGCTTTCACATTCTCCATCCCATGATATGCACTACTTTCAAAGACTATAGATGAACATCCATCCAAGACAAAACCCTGAGGTCATTTGGTTTAGATCCTGACACCTTGCTCCAAATTGGTGGTTTATGACTTTTTTGTTGTGTTGTCTTTCCTTATTACAATATGAGATCATTGAATTTGAAGAGAAGAGCCCTGAATTGTCTCCCAAACTGCTCTCATTTCTCTCTTGTTAGAAAAATCTTTCTTCTGGTCATTCAGCTGCCTGCCTTGAGAAGACAAAATGTAGCCACCGCCTCTTCTTGCTGATATTAATTATTAGCATTAGGAATGGCTGCTGATGAAGGGAAATCCCTACTGAGAGGCTGACCAGATTTAACCACAACTGAGTCACAAGATAAATTATCCCCCATTACTGGAACCAATGTTTGTCATCTTTGTGATGCTGGTTTCTAAAATTGGAGAATGTATTATACTAGAGTGCCTAGGTAAAATCATGTCCATTGAACAACAAAAGGACAAGCTGCCTATAGAAAAACAACATTCCTTTTTTAGAATGTATTTGATTTGAACAGGAGCCATCCAAAACAATTTTTACAATGTCCCCATGTACTAGAATCCATCCTGTGGTTGTAGTAAAATTATTCATGAACAATTGAATCAACCTCTGGCTGCCTTTTATGGGTGAAGAAGTAGAATTCCCATACCTGTACATTTATGTTATCCAGACTGAGTTTGTTTCATATGTGACTTTTTGTAGATTATTAGAAACCAATGAGCCTGAAGAAGATATAACATTCTTTTAACATCCCTAGTCACTTCAGTATCTAATGAAGAATAAAAAAGCAGCTCATCTGGTTGTGGATGAGCTCCAACCTATCACATGCGTAACGGATCTATACCTGGAGCCATTACTTTTGTGACCACTCAGGTGAGGCTTTCAGACTGAAAGGAAGTACTTGAAACTGCCAATAATATTTGTGGCTCATTTGAAAGAAAGAATTTATATTTTCCTTTGATGCAACAGCTTTTCCTTTGTCTTGTGGCCAAGGGCTAACCATCAGTCCAGAGCTTAGAGGAAAACTTGGAGAAGAGGAAGATCCAATCGTCTGAAACAGACTTTTGCCACAAATCTAAAATTAGAGACAACCTCCCACCAAGTCGACCTGGTTCTCATTTTGCTGCAAAGGGAAGCACTTTCTAACTTTAATAAACTTCCCACATTGAAATCAGTCATGTTTTATTCCTTTCTTTATACCTGGAACAACGCTTGCAAGGTTGTGTATGCTTCAGATTTTTGAAAGATCTGTAAAATGCTGATTGAACTTCCTCACCAGTATAGAGTTTGAAAAGGATATTCTCAATAAACAAGGTATCTGAACTGGATCCACTTTCCACTCTTTTAAGTGGAGATGATGGGCCTGATTACAACTTTGGAGGAGGTGTTAATCCGTCCCAAAAGTGACGGTAAAGTGACGGATTTACCACCAGCCGTATTACAAGTCCATTATAACCTATGGAACTCGTAATACGGCTGGTGGTATATCCGTCACATTTGGCACGGATTAACACCTCCGCCAAAGTTGTAATCAGGCCCGATGTCTTGCTAGTACACCTTCCCTTGGTGCCATTGTTGTTGTTTTTACATGATCAAATATTAGTTCAGGTAGCACTTTTGTTTGAACCTTAGAGTGTGAAAAATGCTAATAAAATTGCATGATTAACTGAAAGAAAAATTTGCATTTCAAAGTTCAAGGCTGAAATGAGAATGAGGCCTACACTGATAATTGACACAAATATTTTCAAAATGAAAATAAATCACTATCTAATTACATGTATTTTATGTTTTACTAACTGAGAGGAATGAAAAAATAATAATTACATGTTTAGAAAATAAATAGTTTGAGTTTTATGAAATGTTGTACTGCACATTTTACTGTGTTTTAAAAAATGCCTATGTTAAGCTAATTCAGAATGAAATAACGTGATGCTTAGAAAATGTGGATGGCAGTGGAAAGTGTTCTGTCCTTTCTGAAACATCCTTTGCGATGATCTAATGTCCAAGAGAAATTTACTTGTGCTGTAACATTTATAAGATTTTATTTAACTTCTTGATAGATAATGTTCTACAGTAAGCAATGGCTTTCAGTAGTTTTATGTAGCTTGAAGCATTTTATCTGTGCAACGTACACTGCTGATGACAGTGTAAGAAGCTGAACCAATGAGAGAGAAAAATGAAAAGAAGAATGCAAGGAAGAAACATTCTTTTAATGTAATTGGTTCTGTCCTAACCACCTCATAGCCTGACCAATGGTAGAGTAGCTTAGTATTTTCTGAGGCTTTAATATAGCAACGTTTAGGTGATGTCAGTTCAGACTTATTTTATTCTCTCTTGCCCAAGTGCAGATTTCTTCTTTCTTGCTGAAGAGAGACTTATTCTTTCTTGCTTGAGCTCAGACTTATTTCAGCCGCAGTTACTGTCTGTGCTGTATTAAAATGTGAATTTATTTCTGCTAGTAAATATTGTGCTATGTGCCACTTACAGTTCAGATGCATTAAGGCCAAATATTACTGAACTGTTTCCCCATATATGTCACTATCCACTGAAGATGACCAGAAGATGCTCAACTAAAGAAGACTTTGCTGCCTGCTTAACCTATTAAGGAGAGGTATAACAAAGATATGTGCATTTGTCTTTCTTGCAGGTTTTCATGTTCTTCTCTTCTAGAAACCTAACCGCTATTTTTGCTAGCGCCATAGATAGATGTTTTCCAAATTAATTGTTTTTCTTCTTTGTTTCTTTTTGCATGAAACCCAACAGGCTTAATCTAATTAGGGTAATAGTCAGAATATCACATTCTCAATTTGGCTGCGTACAATAACTGATTGTGAATAATACATTTGTGCTATCTCAATGCATTAAATCTAAACTGTGCATCTGATCTTGTTATTCTGTATAGTGATTCTTGGGTGCCTAATAATTTATATTTCGTCAAAGTTGACATTCTTTGGAAGGTTTGGTCAACCTGTGTTATTCATGTATCTTTATAATTTGATTTTGCATTTGATTTACATGATCTTACCACTGTTAATCTAAAGGGCAATAACTGTTTGAACTCTATTAAACTGGTGTGGTGATTCATGGCCAAATAGGTCATGGTGCATATAAATTACTGACTCTAATGTTGATTGATGATGGTATTGTTTGGTTTTGTTTATTGTTGACTTTGTTTTGTTCAGATCCAAACACTCACACCTATCTGAGTCACAAGGTTCATTCGACCTCATGACGGTAGACAGTTATTTACCCTTAAGTGTCCCCTTATAAATGAATTATCAAAACAAATATAAGGTGGAACTTGCCAACAACCTTTAACTGATAAATTATCTGTGAACACTCCTGGGTTTCTGAGGAATGTTCCTGGGAATTGTAACCTGCAATTGAGAAGCATATATCTGTGCCCTAATCACAAGACTCATGCTAGTGTATGATCTTTTCAATGCTGGTTTGCCTTTCTTATTCACTGGGGCAGACAACACAGCATCCTTGGTGATTGCTGCCTTTGAGCAATGCTGATAGCCCCCCCTCCCTTGCTTCCTTAAATAACTAAACAGGCTGAGCTGCCTATAAAAAACAGTGAGGCAGGGCATATAACCTACCAAACGCATAGCCAAGCACTATATAAGACAAGTGGGCCGGTCCACCACCATTGGAAAATGTAGCCTCTGGAAAAGCCAAGGTGCCTTCCTATATTTAGGGCAATCAATAAATGTGGGCCCAGGTACTGCAAACAATATGAAACTCCATTATCTCATGGTTAAATGGAGCCACATAGATGATGCCTGGGAGTTTGTTCATGAGCCTCACCCATGCAGTGCCCACCTGAGCAGATGAATGGTGACATTAAAAAATGAGCACAGGAATGAAACAAGATATGATGAATGGAAAGGGTATCTTCTGTAAGAGAAAGGGTAGACCCATATTAGAATCATAGAAAGAAACATTTCAGGGCTTCCACATGGGCGTGATGAATTTAGTGGGCAGGGCCTCGCTTCATAATGTAAGAGATAGGATAAGGAAGGGGATAAGGAGGTAATATACAAAACGTGCATTGTTTCCAGCAACTGTATTAGAAGCACATTTGTGTGAAAACCTTTCAAGTGACAATGTTTATTCACCTAAAATATATTGGTTTTGCAGACGTTGTTTCAGCTTATGCTCTCTGTGTATTGAATGGATAATACAAGTTCATCTATGCAGATGAATAAGCAAACGGTTTTAAGACAGAGGTACTCTGGAGTTCTGCTTAGTGTGTATTATGATCCGGCTGTACATAACTGTAACTTTTACTGCCAGCACATCTCACACACAACAATCATTTCATAGACTCTAACCTAGCACATTGTGCTGCCCCATCCGGATAGTGATCTGTCACAGTGCAGTGCATCATAGGCACACTAAACCATCACTCGTTTCTGGCTCACATGGCCACCAAAATGCACAACAACAGATGAACACTAAACTATCATCTAGCACATTCCTAAAGCCAAGCTGAGTGATCTTAGGAGGCTAACATTATTGAATGTGATTAAAGACATTGAGGGTCATTACAACCCTGGCGGATGGCATAAAACCGGCGGTAAGACCGCCAACAGGCTGGCGGTCTTACCTTGGTGTATTATGACCATGGCGGACATCCGGCGGTTTTCCGTCCCGCCCACCAGGGCGGAGACAACCGCCGGGCTGGAGACCTGGGTCTCCAGCACGGCGGCCGTCAGTATACCGCCGGCGGTATTTGGACCTGGCTTACCGCAGTAGATTTCCAGCGGTGTCAACCGCCATGAAATCCATGGCGGTAAGCACTATCAGTGCCAGGAAATTCCTTCCCTGGCACTGATAGGGGTCTCCCCCACCCCCCACCCCCACCCGACTCCCTCCCCTACACCCCCCACCACCCCTGCCACCCCCCAAAGGTGGCAGGGCCCCCATCCCCACCCCGACCCCCAACATCACATCACTCATACACACACAACACACATGCAGGCACCACCAACACACACACGCACACACCCCAACATACATGCCTACATCCACACACACAGTCATACACGCACACCCACATTCAAACATACACGCACACGTCCATACAGACATACCCACAGACATACACGCACTCATGCCCATACACACAACAACCCCGCAAGCATACACGCACTCACACTTCCCTACATACACACACGCACACCCCCATGCACGCACACAACATCCAATACCCCCCACCCCCCTCCCCTACTGGACGATCGACTTACCTGGTCCGTCGATCCTCCAGGAGGGGACGGGAGCCATGGGGGCAGCTCCACCGACACCACACCGCCAACAAAAAACCGCAGAGCCGAATCACAGGACGTGATTCGGTGGGCGGTGTTCTGTTGACGTGGCGGTGGAGGTGGAGCAACCTCCACTTCCCCGCCGCCCATCACTATGGCTGTTGGCGGCTCTCTGTCGGAATAACGACAGAGAGCAGCCAACAGTCATAATACGCCGAGCGCCAAACCGCCTGCACAGGCGGTCTTCCGCACGGCGGTCCCTCGGCGGTCTTGCAAAAAGACCACCGAGGTCGTAATGACCCCCTTTGTGTTATAATCTGTTCCTGGGATGGGCACCTATCTGGAACTCTACAGTGTTAGAAAGGATAGATGTGATGAAGAAAACCTCTAACCTAAACATTCCACCTGAAGCCCATGCCCTCCCTAGTGAACAGAAGTGATTAGATTGTTCCCATTATTCTTCACTTACCCCCATGTCTCTAAGTAAATGGTTAGTCCCATCACATATAGGGGGTCGATTCTGACCCTGGCACGACCGCGGAAGCACCGCCAACAGGCTGGCGGTGCTTCCTGGGTCATTCTGACAGCGGTGGTAAAGCCGCGGT